>NC_079193.1:273075003-273380836 GCF_029499605.1 Hyla sarda | reverse complement strand
ATGGGCAACTGGTCTGATCAACTTTTCCTCTGCGCAAGTTTTGATGAATCCGTGCATTAACATACCTGCAGGCCTGGCTGCTTGGCTACTTCAGTTACAAGCAGATTTGGAGCGAAGACCACGAACGGTGTGTGAGACTGTCTGTGAGTCAAGGGGCAGATGTGATGTCGATGCTGCAGTCTTCCTGCTGACCTGCCACTGCACTACGCTGATGGCACAAAATTGCTGATGACATTTTTGAAGACAAAAAGACCCCAAAGACTTGTTGGGTCAGTACCATGGGAGGAGGGGCAAGGTGAGGCAGGATCTCATGGTACTGACTCAACAGACTTTTGGGGTCTTTTTGTCCATCTTTTATTGACATGCAAGAATTACGGACACAACCCTTTGGCAGATTGCTCCTATATGAATGCCTGATCTGTAAAGTGGATTTTTATGCAGTCCACATAACCAGATGTGATGTTTCTGTCACCATTGTTAAAGGGGTACTACCGTGGAAAACTTTTTTTTTTTTAAATCAACTGGTGCCAGAAAGTTAAACAGATTTGTAAATGACTTCTATTTAAAAATGTTAATCCTTCCAGTACTTTTTAGGGGCTATATACTACAGAGGAAAGGCTTATCTTTTTAGATTTCTCTGATGTCACGACCACAGTGCTCTCTACTGACCTCTGCTGTCCATTTTAAGAACAGGAGAAAATCCTCATAGCAAACATATGCTGCTCCTGACAGTACCTAAAATAAACAGCAGAGAGCACTGTGGTCGTGACATCAGAGAAATCTAAAAAGAAAAGCATTTCCTCTGTAGTATACAGCCCCTAAAAAGTACTGGAAGGATTAAGATTTTTAAATAGAAGTAATTTACAAATCTTTTTAACTTTCTGGCACCAGTTGATTTAAAAAAAAAGTTTTCCACGGTAGTACCCCTTTAATATGGTTGGAGTGCCCATTGGCTACCTCTTGAAGCTCTAAATGGCTCCGGTGATTCATCCTGTGACATCACGTTCACTGGAAGGAACAGGAAGTCAGGGCAAAGGTAACATGGCAAGAAATAAAGAAATCACAGACCAAGCAATGTTAATTTATTGAAAAGTCTTGGAGAACCCCCTCAAAGTCTATTTTGCTGAGGAGACCTAGAAATGCTTCCTCCCATATTTATACAGTATGTTGTCTTGAAGAGTCATTTATCAAAACACTGTAGGAATTTTATAACTATATCTTTCTAGGTCCTTTCTGCAGATTTAGACTGTGAATTGAGTTAAATTTTTCATTAGTATAATTTGTTTGTTAAAAATATTTTCCTTCTGCTCATCACTTGAAAGATTAAAGTATTTAATTAACAGCTTTTATGTTAACATACATGATTTTAATTTTTTTAATCGCTATGGAATAGTTTTCCTGAAATGAAAGCAGCAGATTTTTTTTTCAAATCTACTGCAGTAACTTTGGTGTATTAATTATGCCCGGGGCACAAGACAGAATGTTCTCTCACTCTAGAGGGCCCTGTTACATCTGAAACTGGAAAATACAATCTTTTGTTCAGCAGTGTTATAGCATGGCTGTGTTTAGAGCTAGGAGTAGTTATTTTTTCTTCTTCTTTATCTTAGAAAGAACAAACAAACAACAACAAAAGAGAAATCGTGGTTATGCTCAGTAAGCAACAAACCTATACAGGCACAGAATCTTATTTTGAATAATATAACCTACCGTATATACTCGAGTATAAGCCAACCCGAATATAAGCCGAGGCCCCAAATTTCACCCCAAAAACCCAGGAAAAGTTATTGACTCGACTATAAGCCTAGGGTGGGAAATACATCATCCCCCCATGTCATCATCCAGACCCCCCGTCATCATCCCCCCCCCCCCATTCAATCCCTTCATCAGTGGTCTTCAACCTGCGGACCTTCAGATGTTGCAAAACTACAACTCACAGCATGCCTGGACAGCCATCGGCTGTCCGGGCATGCTGGGAGTTGAAGTTTTGAAACATCTGGAGGTCCACAGGTTGAAGACCACTGCGGCCTTCGTCATCATCCAGACCCCCCTTTAGTTTTCTACTCACCTCCCCTCGGTGGGAAGGAAGGGTGAGCTGGTCCGGGCCATCCATGCTGCAGGGACCGTCCGATGGGGATGGTTAGTCGTTCCAGGCTGGCCATCTCCCCCGGGAGGCCCTCTTCTCCGCTCCGGGCCGGCCACGGACTAGTGACGTTGCCTTGATGATGACACGAAGGGACGTTCATGCGCAGGGACGGACGTCCCTGTGCGTCATCGTCAAGGTAACGCCACTAGTTCGGGGCCGGCCCGGAGCGGAGAAGAGGGCCCTCCCGGTGAAGATGGACAGCCCGGAACGACTAACCCTCCCCACCGGACGGTCCCTGCAGCATAGATGGCCCGGAACAGCTCACCCTTCCTTCCCACCGAGGGGAGGGGAGTAGAAAACTAAGGGGGGGGGGGGGGTCTGGATGATGACGAAGGCCGCAGTGGTCTTCAACCTGCGGACCTCCAGATGTTTCAAAACTACAAGTTGTATTATTGCAAATCTGGAGGTGCACAGGTTGAAGACCACTGAGAAGGGATTGACAGGCAGAGAGTTCACTCGAGTATAAGCAGAGGGGGGGCGTTTTCAGCACAAAAAATCGTGCTGAAAAACTCTGCTTATACTCGAGTATATACGGTAAATGTTACATTAGGATGCAGCTATTTTATATTTACATGGAATGTGTCATCAGAAAATGACCTGCTGTTTAACCCCTTAAGGACACAGCTCATTTGGGCCTTGAGGACACAGCCAAGTTTAAATTTCCCTTTTTTGTTTCCCCTACTTTCCTTTTAGGAGGCATATCTCTTGCCTTTTGCCATCCACAGAGCCATGTAGGGCTTGATTTTTGCACAACCAATTGTACTTTGTAATGACTTCTCTCATTTTACCATAAAACGAACAGCACAATGAAAAAATTATTATTTGTGGGGGTGATGTGAAAAAAAAGCTATTTTGCTACTTTTGGAGGAATTTGCTTTTATGGAGTGCACTTAACAGTAAAGCTGGCGTGTTTTCATTTTCCGTGGGTTGACAAAATGAAAATGATACCCATATGTACATGTTTGTCTGTTTCTGTACTACAAGGTGGGCCATTTATATGGATACACCTTAATAAAATGGGAATGGTTGTGATTTTAACTTCCTGTTTGTGGCACATTAGTATATGTGAGGGGGGGAAATTTTCAAGATGGGTGGTGACCATGGCGGCCATTTTGAAGTCGGCCATTTTGAATCCAACTTTAGTTTTTTCAATAGGAAGAGGGTCATGTGACACATCAAACTTATTGGGAATTTCACAAGAAAAACAATGATGTGCTTGGTTTTAACGTAACTTTATTCTTTCATGAATTATTTACAAGTTTCTGACCACTTATAAAATGTGTTCAATGTGCTGCCCATTGTGTTGGATTGTCAATGCAACCCTCTTCTCCCACCCTTCACACACTGATAGCAACACCGCAGGAGAAATGCTAGCACACGCTTCCAGTATCCGTAGTTTTTAGGTGCTGCAGAATGGGCAAAACAAAAATTGGAACAGGACCCTCAGTTTACGCAGAAGATTTTGTTCAGTAATGAGGCAAACTTTTATGTGAATGGTGAAGTTAACAAACAAAACCACTGCTATTGGTCTGACACTAACCCACATTGGATAGATCCCTCCAAGACTGTTAAAACACAAAAATTGATGGTATGTTGTGGTATATGGGGTACAAAGATAGTGGGGCCATTATTCATCAATGGAAACCTTAAGGCCACTGGATGTGCGAAATTGCTACATGATGATGTGTTTCCCTCTGTATGCACTGAAGCTGGCACGTTCCCTGAGTTTTTCCAGCAAGATGGTGCACCACCACATTATGGGTGTCAGGTCCGAGCATTCCTAGATGAACAGTTTCCTGGAAAGTGGATTGGTCATCGTGGGCCAGTTGCATGGCCCCCAAGGTCTCCCGATCTGACCCCCTAAGACTTTTATCTTTGGGGTCATCTGAAGGCAATTGTCTATGCTGTGAAGATACGAGATGTGCAGCACCTGAAACTACGGATACTGGAAGCCTGTGCTAGCATTTCTCCTGCGGTGTTGCTATCAGTGTGTGAAGAGTGGGAGAAGAGGGTTGCATTGACAATCCAACACAATGGGCAGCACATTGAACACATTTTATAAGTGGTCAGAAACTTGTAAATAACTCATAAAATAATAAAGTTACGTTAAAACCAAGCACTTCATTGGTTTTTTTTTTTTTTGTGAAATTTCCAATAAGTTTTATGTGTCACATGATTCAAAATGGCCGACTTCAAAATGGCCGCCATGGTCACCACCCATCTTGGAAAGTTTCCCCCCTCACATATACTAATGTGCCACAAACAGGAAGTTAATGTCACCAACCATTCCCATTTTATTAAGGTGTATCCATATAAATGGCCCACCCTGTACTCAAAAAAAAGTCAATCTTTTTGTAAAAAGCCAGTGTGCTTAAAATTGCCAAATACTGACCACTATAACTAATTGTTTGTGCCGTGATCAGTAGTTTATATCTGTACCACTTTTGAGTATATTTTATTTATATGATTTGATGTGACCAAAAAAACTGCAATTTTGGACTGTTTTGCTACTTTAATATGTTTACATTGTTCACTGTTCAGGAGTTGGGATGAGCGAATCAAATCTTACGAATCGGAATTTGTTACGAATTTCATGAAAAATTTGATTCGCAACAAATGCAAATATTGGTAAGATTCGATCACGTGAATTGCTTCATTAAACTCCATTTAGTGCGGTCCAGGCTCCAGGGCATCTAAAATGGTGGATCCACATGTGAGAACATGGGGCAAGGAATCCTGGGAAGGTGGGAACAAGGGTAGGCGGGATGACCCTGAATCTCATGCAGCATGCAGCCTATCAGCAACCAGTCACTCCTGTGATGTCACAGCCCTATATAATCGGCAGCCATATTGCAGCCAGTCACTTCAGTCTCTCACTGCAGAGATATAGATAGGGACAGACAGCGCTGTGTTTTGGCCAGAAAAGCTTTTTTCCAGCAGCGATTCACCTCCTAGTCTTATCAGCGTTCTGTTGCACAGAGGGACAGAGAGCAGTGTGTGTTGCACAGAAAAGCATTCTTACTGCAGTGATTCCCCTCCCAGTCACAACAGCGTTCTATTACAGAGAGGGAATGAGAGCAGTGTGTTGCACAGAACAGCAGCGATTCAGCTAAAGCACAAATCCTGCCTAGAAGCACTGATAGGAAAGGGAGTGAGATTGAGAGAAAGAGTGCAATTTTGGGTGTAGTACACAGCGACTGTGTGCTGCAGAACTAGTGTGTACTGCTGGTGTTGTACACAAATACTTTTTTAACCTCTTAAAGGGGTACTCCACCCCTGGCATCTTATCCCCTATCCAAAGGATAGGGGATAAGATGTCAGATCACCGCGGTCCCGCTGCTGGGGACCCCGGGGATCGCCGCTGCGGCACCCCGCCATCATTACTGCACAGAGCGAGGTCGCTCTGTGCGTAATGACGGGCAATACAGGGGCCGGAGCAGCGTGACGTCATGGCTCCGCCCCTCGTGACATCACGGCCCGTCCCCTTAATGCAAGTCTATGGCCCGTCCCCTTAAAGCAAGTCATCACACCCCCTCCCATAGACTTGTATCGACGGGGGCGGGCCGTGACGTCACGAGGGGCGGAGCCGTGACATAACAATGCTCCGATCCCTGTATTGCCCGTCATTACGTACAGAGCGATCTCGCTCTGCACAGTAATGATAGCGGGGTACTGCAGCAGCGATCCCCGGGGTCCCCAGCAGCGGGACCCCGGCGATTTGACATCTTATCCCCTATCCTTTGGATAGGGGATAAGATGTCTAGGTGCGGAGTACCCCTTTAAGGATGCCGGGACCCCGCATCACACCAGGTCGGTCCCGACTGCTAATGATAGCCGGGACCCTGGGCTAATAGCGCGCATCACAGATCATTGTGCCGCGCACTATTAACCCTTCAGACGCGGCGATCAAAGTTGAAACGAAAGTAAAAGCTTCCCAGCAGCCCAGTCGGGCTGATCGGGAATATCGCGATAAAATCGTGATGTCCCGATCAGCTAGGAAGCGAGCGGAGGTCCCCTCGCCTGTCTCCATCGCGGCCGATCAGCGTTTGATTGCTCCAAGCCTGAGCTACAGGCTTGAGCAATCGAGCTCCTAGAACGCTGATCCATGCAAAGCTATGGCTTTGCAGGGATCAGGGTAAAAGATCAGTGTGTGCAGTGTTATAGCCCCCTATGGGAGCTATAACACTGCAAAAAAAAGTGAAACAAAAAGTTAATAAAGGTCATTTAACCCCTTCCCTAATAAAAGATTGAATCACCCCCCTTTTCCCATAAAAAAATGAATAAAAAGCTATCAAAAAGTCTGATCAATGCAAAAATGTTACCAATAAAAACTTCAGAACACGGCGCAAAAAATTAGCCCTCATACTGGCCTGTACGCAGAAAAATAGATGACAATTTTAAACGTATAAATTTTGCTGCATGTAGTTATGATTTTTTTTCAGAAGAATAACAAAATCAAACCTATATAAGTAGGGTATAATTTTAACCATATGGACCTACAGAATAAAGATAAGGTGTCATTTTTATAGAAAAATGCACTGCGTAGAAACAGAAGCCCCCAAAAGTTACAAAATTAATTTTTTTCTTCAATTTTGTTGCTCAATTTTTTTCCGTTTCGCCGTGGATTTTTTGGTAAAATGTCTAATGTCACTGCAAAGTAGAATTGGTGGTGCAAAAAATAAGCCATCATATGGAATTTTATGTGCCAAATTGAAAGCGTTATGATTTTTAGAAGGTTATGAGGAAAAAATGAAAATGCAAAAACGCTGAGTCCTTAAGGGGTTAAGCTTACTGTAGCGCATTGTCCTCCCCTCATAAGTGCATACCACATTCGTACATCTAAGTGTACTATTTTGTTCCTGTTAAAGTCTCAAGGGCCTAGATAGTGTGAAAGGCCAGATAAAAGTACGCACCGGCTGGTGTTGTAGACAAATACTTTTTTAAGCGTAGTAGAGAGTATTGTACTCCCCTCATGTACGCACTAAGTATGTCAGGCAGAGCAGTGCCAGGACATACACAGAGGAGTGGTAGAGGCCTAAATTCATCAGGCAGAGGTCACAGCAGACTAAGGGCGAGTGACAGCGAGAGGCTAGAGCTCCAGGTATCAGCTAGCGGTCATGTCTTGACCAGCAACCCATCTGCCGTCATTGATTGGTTAACACGAACATCCACTTCATCACAAGTGACATCTGATACCCCCAGTCAACAGTTGGTGGGTTCCTCAGACACAACCCTCAGTTGGCATGACCCGGGAGCAGTCCCTCTCCTCCCATTGCCTCTGTCCTATGCTGTTCCCTACCCCACAAAAGTATCTTATTCTGTGGGTTCAGCTCCACTATTTAGTGAGGATGATCTATTAGAGAACAGTCAGCAGCTACTGCCCAGCCAAGAAGTGGAGGAGACACCAGCCGCTTCCTCCACTAGGTGGGCAAGTAGTGATGAGGAGAGTGGCGTGGGAGGTGGTGCTGCGAGCAATCAGGCTCCTGAAGCAGACACTGTTGAGGAACCTGAGGAGGACATCAGTGACATGCAGACACAACTCGATGATGATGAAGCCGATCTGACTTGGGAGTCGGGTGCAGAAGGGGCTTCATCATCCTCAACAGGAGAAGAGGGTTGCAGGTTGCTTGTGAGACAGCAGCTGAGCCAGAAAGGTAGTAACATGGTTGGCAGTCAGCATGGTGGCAGAAGTGGAAAGTCTGGAGCCAATCGTGCCCAGGGTAGACCACCCATTTCGCAGCAGCCTACTTTCCCAGGAGGTAGTGAAATAGAGGTTCCTGGAGTCAGCAGCAGTAGCAGTCAATCAGTGCGGACTGTTGGTGGGAAAATCAGCTACTCGGCGGTGTGGCTGTTTTACATCAAGCATCCGGAGAAGGTTAACATGGCCACAAGCAAGATGTGTCAGCAGAAGGTGAAGCGTGGCCAGGGTCCTAATGTTGGCACCACGGCCCTGTGTCAACATATGCAACGTCACCATAAAGCGGCCTGGGAGAACCCTGGCTCCGATGTGGTGGTCCAGCCTACTGCATAACCCAGTGGCACGCTGCTCCGTTTCAGCCAGCCAAGGCTCCACCACCTCAGCTGAAGGGAGCTGTGTATCATACCCATCTTCTGTCAATCCAGATGCTCCTGCTCCTCCTACTTTGAGTCACTCAAAGGAAACTTTGCATGCACTTTAGCCACTCGTACACCGCAAAGCACACTCTCCTTGAGCTGCAGTGTCAGAACGGTATCCCCCAACGTAGTCTGATTTGCGACATTTCTCTCATACCCATCTTCTGTCAATCCAGATGCTCCTGCTCCTCCTACTTTGAGTCACTCAAAGGAAACTTTGCATGCACTTTACCCACTCGTACACCGCAAAGCACACCCTCCTTGAGCTGCAGTGTCAGAACGGTATCCCCCAACATAGCCTGATTTGCGACGTTTCCACACGTTGGAATTCCACCCTCCATGTGTTGGATCGACTCTACAAACAGAGAAAAGCCATCACCTATTTTTTGATGATCCACGCAGATAGGGGGACTCCCTGCTGTAACTTCAATGTCAACTAGTGGCAGCTCATACGTGACACCTGCCGTTTGCTCAGGCCCTTTGAGGAAGCCACAACGTCATTCCACTGCTTCATTTACTACAACACATGAGTGAGCCCTGTGGGGGCTGAACTGGAAGAGTAGGAGGGGGAGGGGCACAGTAGAGCACAGTTTAGGTTTCGCGAGATGGGCGGTTTTTCTATCTATCTGACAGGAGAGGAGGAGAAAGAGCAGCTAGAGGAGCTAGAGGGTTATGAGGAAGGCAAGACAGAGGACCCAGACACACCGTGGAAGTATGCAGTGGAGATGGAGGCAGGGAGTGTCTCCGAGTCACTTGCACAAATGGCACGATGCATGCTCACTTGCTTGCATAGTGACCACTGAATTGTCACCATTGGGCAGCGGGATGACTTCTGGCTCTCCACCTTATTGGACCCTCACTACCGGCACAAAATGGGGGACTTTTTTACAACCACTGAGAGGGAGGACAAACTGACCTACTACAGAGAGATCCTGTAGTAGGCTGATGCCTATTGCGCCATCGTCCATCCTCTCGCAGGTCTGACTCAGGGGGGCCCTCTGCGCTCACCTTCCACTGCCATGGCTGCTGGGGAGGGGAGGGAAGGGGTGGCAGGAGAAGTACCAGCTCCATCAGCAGCAGCCTGAGTCTATAGTCACTGATGAGTAGCTTTCTTCACCCGCATAGTGAAGCAACTCAGCAGCAGGTAGACAGGGAGCAGGACTTGAACCAGCAGGTGATGGCATACCTTGACATGCCCATGCCAACACACCTAGAAGATCCGCTGGACTTCTGGGCAGCCAAACTTGATTTGTGGCCACAACTAGCAGAGTTTGCCCTGGAAAAGCTGTCCTGCTCGGCCATTAGTGTGCCATCAGAGCGGGTGTTTAGTGCGGCGGAGGCCATTGTAACCCCAAGGAGAACTTGTCTGTCCACGAAAAATGTGGAGAGAATGACGTTTGTGAAGATGAATCAGGGATGGATCAGCCAGGATTTCCACCCACCAATGCCTGATGCATCAGAGTAGATTGACCATGGTGCCAAATCAAATTTTTCTAAAATTTGCTCATCTCTATACAGGAGCATTAACATTATATTTAAATATTTCTGACATTTCCGCATGAGGTGGTACCAAGTACGTTCATTTTGTGGTACTATTTTTATTTGTAAAATGAAAAAAGAGGGTGATTTCATTTTTATTTGGGGAAAGGCTTATTTATATTTTGAAAAACTTTATTACTTTGTACATTTTGTCAGTTGCCACAGGGGACTATTTATAGCAATCTTTTGATTGCTATTACTGTTTAGTGCTATGTGTTGGCATAGCACTGATCAGTAATATCAGCAAGCCAGAAGGCAGACTATGCAAATCAATCCCAGAAGAGTGGATTAGAGGAGGTAATGAGACCTTCAGCCACGATTTTCACTCATCAGACCCTGCAAGTGCACTGCGTATACAAGGGTCGCAACTAAAATTTATGTGACCGGTATTGACCACTGCATATAAAGGGTTAGTGGCGGACATCTGCATTATCGCTGATGTCCACAATTAGCAGCAAGGTCCTGGCTGCTAATAGCTCCTGCGCTTGCTTCATGTTCATGATGTAAATGTGCGTCATGGTGCATTAAGTCCCAGGGCAACATGATGATGTACTTTTACGTTGTGGGTCCTTTGGGGTTAAATCAAGTCTTCATTTTATATGGGCACTGTCAGATATAAAAACTTTTTATGTGTTTTACATCTTGGCAAAACAATAATTTTTCTATTATACTTCTTTTCAAAATTTTCACATTTTGCTAAAGAAAAATGCCCCCGAAATCCCACCACTAGGGGTCCCCATACCTCCTGGGACACTGAGTCCCACAGCAGTATGAGCCTGTCCAAGGGTCATGGACACAAGATGGCTGATTGACAAAGCTGCAGGAGAAACACAGCTTGCAGCAACACTGCTGTAACACAGAGTTTTACCAATCATGTGCCTCCAGCTGTTGCAAAACTACAACTCCAAGCATGTCTAGACAGTCAAAGGATGTCTAAGCATGCTGAGAGTTGTAGTTTTGAAAAAGCTGTAGGCACACAGCTGAAGGTAACAATGCTGCAGAAAAGAGTTATCCAAACACTGTATCTCCAACTATTCCAATACTACAAGTTCCAACATTACAGGACTGGCAAGGGATGACACACATGAATGACATAGGAGTATATAGAAAATGAAAATGTATGCATAAAAAAAACTTTTACCACTAAACCTTTGCACTAATTTAGGAAGTTATACACTCACCATATTGTCTGAGTGCAGGCAATCTCCAATAAGCATTGGCCCTCATTTACTATTGCAAACCTGACGGGTTGTGTGCCAGATTCTGTCTGCCCCAGAACCTGTGCCAGAATTGAAAAGAAACGCGACTAACTCTCCATCTTACTAAGAAAACCTAGAAAAGGGGCGTGGCCGTCAGGGAAAAGTGGGGCGTGGTCACCGAAAGGGGCGTGTTCCTGACATTTTCACAAAAACCCAATATATTTACTAAGGTTTCCACAGAAAATGTGGTGGATTTCAGCTGAGGAAAACCCTACAGATCAGAGAATGTGTGCAAAATGTAGGGAGACCTTAGTAAATACTGTGGATTTTTTTTTTATTAAAACCCACAAAGAAACCTACACTCCACTCTGAAATCAGGGCCATTTTGTGTGTGTGTGTGTGTGTGTGTGTATATATATCTATATCTATATCTATATATATATATATATATATATATATATACACAGCGTAACTCCTGAGAGGAAAGGGTTACAGAGCAGGGCTGCCAGGCTCCTCCAAGAGCAGTGAGTCAGCAGAGTGAGGGGGCAGTGTTAATATGCAATTTTTTTTCTGAAATATTGGTGATAGAGAAATACATATTACATTTACATGATCAGGATGAGGTACTGAGTGACACATAACAGTTTTGTTTTTTGTGGGATCTAATAGGTACCTTTTTTTAAAAAAAAATGTAAGAGATTGTGGTGATGTGTTTACTAATTTTATTTCACTATACTGTATATTATAGAATCCTAAAATCTTCAATTTTCAGTCTGGTCACTAAGCCTTATATTAAGCTGACGGTTCCTGTCCTGTAGTGATCATTTTTGAGTCTTTTCTCCCTTATCATCGCAGGCAGGTTTACAGTGAAGGTTCAAGCCATTCAATATAGGCAAAGGACGCATGTCCTCTCCTCCACTGGCTGAGCTTTGCTGTAAAGCATATGTTAAACCCTCTTGAGGGCACAGCCAATTTTCATGTTTGCATTTTTTTTTCCTCCTCACCTTTTAAACACCATCATTCTTTTATAATTCTATTCACAGACCCATATGAGGGCTTGTTTTTTGCACAACCAATTTTACTTTGCAATAACACTTTTCATTTAAAGGGTACCTCTCATCAAATAAACTTTTGATATATTTTAGATTAATTAATGTTGAATAACTTTCCAATAGCATGTTAATGAAAAATATGCTTCTTTCTATTGTATTTTTCCCGATCAGTCCTGTCAGCAAGCATTTCTGACTCATGCTGGAGTCCTAAACACTCAGAGCTGCCAGCCTGCTTTGTTCACAGCCAAACAGGCTGTGAACAAAGCAGGCTGGCAGCTCTGAGTGTTCTCCTTTGTGAACAAAGCAGACTGGCAGCTCGTAGTGTTGAGGACTCCAGCATGAGTCTGAAATGCTTGCTGCCAGGACTGGTAGGGAGACCCCTAGTGGTCATTTCTTCAAAGTGGAAAATTAAATAGAAAGAAGCATATTTTTTAATAACATGCAATTGTAAAGTTATTCTGTATACATTAATCTATAATATATCAAAAGTTTTTTTGATGAGAGGTACCCTTTAAATAATAGAAAACTATTATTTGTAGGGGGAAATAAAATTTTATTTATTCTGTAACATTTGGGGTGTTTTTACAGCATAGTTTTTACGCTGTACACTTTGAGATAAAACTTAGTTTTTATTCTTTTTGGCTCAATACAATTAAAATGATACCCATATTTACATGCTATTCTATTATTGAACTACTTTTTAAAAAGTTCAAATTTTTTAACAAAATAAGTGTTTATTTGAGCTATGATCTGTATTTTTTATCGGTACCATTTTTTGCACTTTTTATGAATTTTTTTTCTGATATTCAATGTTACCAAAAAAATCAGCAATTCTGGTATTTAGTATTTTTTGATGTGTTATCATAAATATTTTAATAGTTTGGATATTTCTACACGCAGTGATACCAAATATGTTTATATTTTTTTTCTACATTATTTTTTTTTTACTATATAGGAGTAATTTTATTTTTTTATTAGGGGAGGGGCATTAATATATATATATATATATATAATATACAGTCATGGCCGTAAATGTTGACACCCCTTAAATTTTTCATAGTCACACCAAACTCCAGAAATGGGCTGGACAAAATTATTGGCACCCTTAACTTAATAATTGGTTGCACACCCTTTGGAAAAAATAACTGAAATCAGTCGCTTCCTATAACCATCAATAAGCTTCTTATACCTCTCAGCTGGAATGTAGGACCACTATTCCTTTGCAAACTGCTCCAGGTCTCTCTTATTGAAAGGGCGCCTTTTCCCAACAGCAATTTTAAGATCTCTCCACAGGGGTTCAATGGGATTTAGATCTGGACTCATTGCTGTCCACTTCAGAACTCTCCAGCGCTTTGTTGCCATCCATTTCTGGGTGCTTTTTGACATATGTTTGGGGTCATTGTCCTTCTGGAAGACCCAAGATCTCAGATGCAAACCCAGCTTCTGATATTGGGCTGTATAGTGTGATCCAAAATCCGTTGGTAATCCTCAGATTTCATGATGCCTTGCACACATTCAAGGCACCAAAACAACCCCAAAACATAATTGAACCTCCACCATATTTCACTGTAGGTACTGTGTTCTTTTCTTTGTAAGCCTCATTCCGTTTTCGGTAAACAGTAGAATGATGTGCTTTACCAAAAAGCTCTATCTTGGTCTTATCTGTCCACAAGACGTTTTCCCAGAAGGATTTTGGCTTACTCAAGTTCATTTTGGCAAAATGTAGTCTGGCTTTTTTCATGTCTCTGTGTCAGCAGTGGGGTCCTCCTGGATCTCCTCCCATAGTGCTTCATTTCATTTAAATGTCTACGGATAGTTTGTGCTGACACTGATGCTCCCTGAGCCTGCAGAACAGCTTGAATATCTTTGGAACTTGTTTGGGGCTGCTTATCCACCATCCGGACTATCCTGCGTTGACACCTTTCATCAATTTTTTTCTCTCTCTTGTCCACACCCAGGGAGATTAGCTACAGTGCCATTGGTTGCAAACTTCTTGATAATGTTGTTCACTCTGGACAAAGACAAATCTAGATCTCTGGAGATGGACTTGTAACCTTGAGATTGTTGATATTTTTCCACAATTTTGGTTCTCAAGTCCTCAGACAGTTCTCTTCTCACACAATGCAAAGACTAAGTTAATTTCTTTCCTTTTTATCTGCTTTCAGGTGTGATTTTTATATTGCCCACACCTGTTACTTGCCCCAGGTGAGTTTACAGGAGCATCACATGCCTGAAACAATCTTATTTATCCACAATTTTGAAAGAGTGCCAATCATTTTGTCCAGACCATTTTTGGAGTTTGGTGTGATAATATGTCCAATTAGCTTTTTTCCTCCCTTTTTTTTTTTTTGGTTAAGTTCCAATAAACACAAAGGGAATAAACAGGTGTTTGGCAAAACATAGTTACATAGTTCCATAGTTAGTACGGTCGAAAAAAGACATATGTCCATCAAGTTCAACCAGGGAATTAAGGGGTCGGGGTGTGGCGCGATATTGGGGAAGGGATGCGATTTTATATTTCTTCATAAGCATTAATCTTATTTTGTTCCAGGAATGTATCTAATCTAAAACATGTGTTACTGCAATCCTTTTCTGTGAGAAATACTTAATTTTCTAGAAAAGTTTCAGGGGTTCCAACATTTACGGCCATGACTGTAACTGTGTGTGTGTGTGTGTGTGTGTGTGTGTATATATTTAAAAACTGTTAATATATTACACTTTTTGAAGTCCCAGTATTGTAAGCAATCATTAGATTGGTAATACTAAACGTAAATGTTTGTAAATGTTTTACAATTGCATAGCAATGCTAAGTATGATCTGTGTTTGCTAATCAGCTGATCACACCAGAACCAGCACCGAGCATGTGAGGGGACCTCCAGCTGTCATGTAAACAGATCAGACCCCCACATGTATGTTGGGTGTCAAATAAGCTCTTAAGTGGCATGATCAATATTAATCACAGCTGTTAAAGGGGTAATGGTGGACATCTGCGGGATCGGTTGCTGACTGCATCCATTACTCTGTCTGTATAGTGAGGGCAGCTCCTGCACTTGCTTTATAGACATAATTCAGCACAGGATGTAAACGTATGTCCTTGGTTGTTAGGTACCAGGACACAAGGGGTACATTTACGTCCATTGTCCTTTTAAGGGGGTTAAATGCTGTTTAAATGCAGTTCAGGCAAGATGGCTTCCCCTCATGATAATGTACTAAAAAATAATAATAAATAAACAGAAACAGAAATTAGATACAGATTAGAATAAAGAATATTTTTTAATATCTGGATCTACTCAGCTTGTACTGTACACACTGAAGCAGAGTCAGCATTTATTTTATCAGAGGGCGGGATCACAATTAAGCAGAAGGATCACTCAGAGGACAATAGGAGACTCTCCTATAGAACTGGTGTACAGGTAGAAGACATGCTCTTCTCACTGACAGAGCTGGGGTCCTGTCCTGGAGATCATGGGGTGTCCCAATGGTCTGACTCCCCACAATCAGCTACTTATCCCCTATCCTGCAGATAGGGAATAGTTTAACTTTTGCTGAAGTTCTCCTTTAAATGGAATCTGTTTCAAATATATTTGTTAGAATCTCAGTGCCAACTGTCCATTTTACCTTTTGGTAAAACCCTGCAGTTGTAAACCATGCAGATGCTGCATTACCGACCTCTGTAAACAGAGGTCCCGAATCTATTCTTGCTGGTGAGCCACATTCAAATTTGAGGGCCTGTTTTCAGTGACATCGGGTGGAAAAATAAAAAATGAAAGGGTCTGCTACAGATATGATAAGGCTGCTTCCCTAATGGTATGATTTTGACCCTCCTGCCAAACCAGTGGCGGATCCATGGGGGCAAAGGGGCAATTCGCCCCCCCCCAAGGGTCTGCTACAGATATGATAAGGCTGCTTCCCTAATGGTATGATTTTGACCCTCCTGCCAAACCAGTGGCGGATCAATGGGGGCAAAGGGGCAATTCGCCCCCCCAAGGCCCTCCCTGCCACTATTCCAAGTGGGGAGATTTTCCATACGGACAATCCCCTATGCAAATATAGCCTGATAGTGCCCCTCCCGAGATTAGTCTCTGGATCTGCCACTGTGCCAAATTTTTATTGAATTAAGCAACCCTGATGTAACTAGGGCACTGTACAGTAGTATGTAACCAATGAAGGCTTTGCTGACAACATCATCCAGTAGATTTAGAACAGAGATTTGACATGACTTTATGTTGGCAAGCTGCTCTTAAATTAGTGAAATTCTCTTGAATTGTGACAATTTTTGTCACACTAGGGCACAGAAATAATTGCAACTGCCCCCAATTTGGGAACCCCATGCATTATATCAGAGAGCTGCATGTGTCTCTCAAGCCATTGGTTGCAGAATACTGCTCTAGAATTATGTGCAAAACAGGGCATATAGAATACTGTGGTCACTTGACCACTGGACATGACATCACTTTGGATGGCACGTCCCCCATTCTAATCACAGTGGACAAGCTTTATGTATAAGATCAATTTGTCTATGTAGAAAAACAGATCAGAAGTGTTTTGACCACGTGTTTTAGCAAGTGTTTCTCTAGTAGGTCATGAGCTATAGAATGCATCCTAGATATATCAATAATTCAGGTCAGCTAAGCTCTTAACCCCTTAACGACAAGGATGTAAATGTATAAATGTATGTCCTGGTGCGGTGGTACATAACGCACCAGGACGTACATTTACGTCCTATACATAACTGCAAGCATCGGAGAGATGCTCGGGTCATGCGCTGCATGTCTCGGCTGCTGATGCCAGCCAGGGACCCGCCGGTAGTGGCAGACATCCACGATCGCGCGGATGTCCGCCATTAACCCCTCAGATGCCGTGATCAATACAGATCACGGCATCTGCAGCGTTGCAGTCACTAAAATGGATGATCGGATCGCCAGCAGCGCTGCAGCGGTGATCCGATCATCCAGAATGGCAGATGGAGGTCCGCTCCCCTGCCTCCGCTGCCTTCCATGGGTCTTCTGCTCTGGTCTGAGATTGAGCAGACCAGAGTAGAAAATGACCAATAACACTGATCAGTGCTATACCCTATGCATAGCACTGAACAGTATTAGCAATTGAATGATTGCTATAAATAGTCCCTATTAAAGTGTAAACATAAAAGTAAAAAAAATTTTTTTTTTAAGTTTTAAAAAAAGTGAAAAATCCCCTCCCCCAGTAAAAATATAAATTGTCAGTTTTTCCCAGTTTAGAAGAGGTTTGCTATGGGGATTTTCTTCTAAACTGGGCGGTTCCTGAGACACGTGTCATCAGAGAGCACTTAGACAGAAAAGAACAACTCAACTTCAGAAACTCATAAGTACTGAAAGGATTAAGATTTTTTAATAGAAGTAATTTACAAATCTGTTTAACTTTCTGGAGCCAGTTGAAAATTAAAAAAAAGTTTTTTCCTGGATCACCCCTTTAACTCCTTAAGGACACATAAGGTACTGGAACGTCATGTGTCCGCTCCCGATCTATAACGCGGGGCCACGGCGTGACCCCGCGTCATAGCGGGCCGGGACCCGTGGCTAATAGCGCGCGCCATTGATCGCGGTGCCGCGCGCTATTAACCCTTTAGACGCGGCATTCAAAGTTGAACGCCGCGTCTAAAGTGAAAGTAAAAGTATGCCGGTTAGCTCAGTGGGCTGTTCGGGATAGCCGCGGCGAAATCACGGCATCACAAACAGCTTACAGGACAGCAGGAGGGTCCCTACCTGCCTCCTCGCTGTCCGATCGCCGAATGACTGCTCAGTGCCTGAGATCCAGGCATGAGCAGTCAAGCGGCAGAATCATCGATCACTGGTTTCATATGAGAAACCAGTGATCAATGTAATAGATCAGTGTGTGAAGTTATAGGTCCCTATGGGAGCTATAACACTGCAAAAAAAAAAGTGAAAAAAAAAGTGAATAAAGATCATTTAATACCTTCCCTATTAAAAGTTTTAATCACCCCCCTTTTCCCAAAAAAAACCCACAAAAAAAACAGTGTAAATAAAAATAAACATATATGGTATCGCCGTGTGCGGAAATGTCCGAATTATAAAAATATATAATTAATTAAACCACACGGTCAATGGCGTACGCGCAAAAAATTTCCAAAGTCCAAAATAGTGCATTTTTGGTCACTTTTTATATCATGAAAAAATGAGTCGATCAAAAATGAAACGATCAATATGTCCTATCAATGCAAAAATGGTATCGTTAAAAACTTCAGATCACGGCGCAAAAAATGAGCCCTCATCCCGCCCCATGTGCGCAAAAAAAAAAAAGTTATAGGGGTCAAAAGATGACAATTTTAAACGTATAAATTTTCCTGCATGTAGTTATGATTTTTTCCAGAAGTACGACAAAATCCAACCTATATAAGTAGGGTATCATTTTAGTCGTATGGACCTAAAGAATAAGGTGTCATTTTTACCGAAAAATTTACTACGTAGAAACGGAAGCCCCCAAAAGTTACAAAACAGCGTTTGTTTGTTTTTCAATTTTGTCTCACAATTTTTTTTTCCATTTCACCGTAGATTTTTGGGCAAAATGACTGACGTCATTACAAAGTAGAATTGGTGGCGCAAAAAATAAGCCATCATATGGATTTTTAGGTGCAAAATTATGATTTTTTAAAGGCAAGGAGGAAAAAACGAAAATGCAAAAACGGAAAAACCTTCGGTCCTTAAGGGCTTAAGGCCCAAATGGGGTTAATACTGATTTTAGTGAATTATGTCTGATTTCTGGTGACCAAAATGTTTGCTAGGCTTCAACAGGGTATGAGAGCATCCCAAAGTTCTGCAGCCCCTTCCTGTCAGAATATGATTTCCCCTTAGTAAAGCATATTCAGGAATTCAAAAGCTAAAATACAAAGAACATACAAAATCTGCCAAACCTTCTGTGTATATAAATATCTAAACCTATTGTTCAGATATTATGCCCCGACCAACTTCTTTTTTTGTGATGCTTTATTGTAAATATATTTATTATATTTTCACTAGATTTTATCGTGTATTTTCGGACAAGGGAAAACAATTCCCAAATAAATATTGAAAGCCTTGGGAACAGGGAAAGCTTGTTTATGTCCAACAGTTGGGGAAAGTTCTCTTTTTCTCTGAGGCCTTCTTTATCTCTTCTCTGGATACAGTTGTGTTTCTGCTGCTTCTGGGAAAGTAAGGAGAAAGAGGTCTTGCATTATCCGTATCTTCTTCTTTGCCTCTAGGGAAGAGGGTGAGAACAGTTCTGCCTGAAAACTAGAGACAATCTTGGAGGACACAGCCTGTGTGCCTCTGCACATAACATGGACTGTGGCTATCACAACTGTTTCTCTCCAGCTTTACTGATATAAGAAGACTTAAAGCTGCAAAAGGAAACCAGCTGTGTAGTCAAAGCTCCCTCAGGGCCCACGCAATCGTTTTTATTATTTTATTTTGGTATGTTGACTTAATGTATCAGGACAAATGAATCCAAAAACAGTGTCTAAAATATGCTGAATCAATTTAAACACCACAGTTCTACTATAATGACTGTATGCAGTAATAACTACTTACCGTATTTTTCGCCGTATAAGACGCACTTTTTCTTCCCCGAAACTGGGGGGAAAAAGTCGGTGCGTCTTATACGGCGAATACACCCCTATCGCGGCGGTCCCTGCGGCTATCAACGGCCGGTACCCGCGGCTAATACAGGACATCACCCATCGCGGTGATGCCCTGTATTAACCCTTCAGACGCGGCGGTCAAAGCTGACCGCCGCGTCTGAAGGGAAAGTGACACTAACCCGACTGTTCAGTCGGGCTGTTCGGGACCGCCGCGATTTCAACGCGGCGGTCCCGAACAACCCGACCGAATAGCCGGGTTAGTGCTTACAGGACACCGGGAGGGACCTTACCTGCCTCCTCGGTGTCTTCTCCGTTCAGGGATCCCCTGTATGGCCGGCACTCTCCTTCCTCGTCGTCGCGTACGTGCGTCGGCGTGCGTAACGACGTGATGACGGCGACGGAGAGCGAAGATACCATGCCGGCAGCAGAGACGTTCCGGAGCGACGGGGACACGGCGACAGCGATGGCGCGGGGACACATGAGTATTACCTCCTATGTAGTGGTCTTCAATCTGCGGACCTCCAGATGTTGCAAAACTACAACTCCCAGCATGCCCGGACAGCCAACGGCTGTCTGGGCATGCTGGGAGTTGTAATTTTGCAACATCTCGAGGTCCGCAGATTGAAGACCACTATTGGGTTCACAATCTTAATTTTTTTAGATTTTGCACCTATGAATTGGGTGCGTCTTATACGCCGGTGCATCCTATAGGGCGAAAAATACGGTACTTAATGCATTGTATTTCTAAACTTTTCTCTATAGGCTTTTAAGATTGGTCCAACACAACGTACAGTATTAGTTCCCTTTTTAAAGTCATTTTTGTAACAAGATACTATCCTTGAAGTGAATGCAGCCTTCTAGTTTTAACCCCCTAAGGACTGTTTTTTTTTCCGTTTTTGCATTTTCTTTTTTTGCTCCTTGCCTTTAAAAAATCATAACTTTAAATTTTGCACCTAAAAATCCAGATGATGGCTTATTTTTTGCGCCACCAATTCTACTTTGTAATGACGTCAGTCATTTTGCCCAAAAATCTACGGTAAAACAGAAAAAAAAATCATTGTGAGACAAAATAGAAAAAAAAACGCCATTTTGTAAATTTTGTGGGGTTCCGTTTCTACGTAGTACATTTTTTCGGTAAAAATGACACCTTATCTTTATTTTATAGGTTCATATGATTAAAATGATACCCTACTTATATAGGTTTGATTTTGTCGTACTTCTGGAAAAAATCATAACTTCATGCAGGAAAATTAATACGTTTAAAATTGTCATCTTCTGACCCCTATAACTTTTTTATTTTTCCGCATATGGGGCGGAATGAGGGCTCATTTTTTGCCCCGTTATCTGACGTTTTTAACGGTACCATTTTTGCATTGATAAGACTTATTGATCGCTTTTATTCATTTTTTCATGATATAAAAAGTGACCAAAAATGCACTATTTTGGAATTTGGAATTTTTTTGCGCATACGCCATTGACCGTGCAGTTTAATTAACGATATATTTTTATAATTCGGACATTTCCGCACATGGCAATACCATATATGTTTATTTTTATTTACACATAAAGGGGGGTTAAATGATCTTTATTCACTTTTTTTTTCACTTTTTTTTTGCAGTGTTATAGCTCCCATAGGGACCAATAACACTGCACACACTGATCTTCATCATTGATCACTGGGAAACCAGTGATCGATGATTCTGCTGCTTGACTGCTCATGCCTGGATCTCAGGCACTGAGCAGTCATTTGGCGATCAGACAGCGATGAGGCAGGTAGGGACCCTCCGGCTGTCCTGTAAGCTGTTCGGGATGCCGCGATTTCACCGCGGCTATCCCGAACAGCTCCCTGAGCTAATCGGTACGTCATGTGTCCTTAAGGGGTTAAAGGGGTACTCCGCCCCTAGGCATCTTATCCCCTATCCAAAGGATGTCTGATCGCGGGGGTCCGACCTACTGCACCTGGTGTTTGTTTAGAGCATCGGGTGCAGCGCCGGAGGCTCGTGATGTCGCGGCCACGCCCCGCTCGTTACATCATGGCCACAACCCTTCAATGCAAGTCTATGGGAGGGGGCGTGATGGCTGTCACTCCCCCTCCCATAGACTTGCATTGAGGGGGCATGGACGTGACATCACAAGCGGGGCCTCCACGTTGTATCGCCAGTCATCCAGCAGGGAGCAAAGGTCGCTCTCTGTGCACCGGATGTCTAGGGTGCAGCAGGGAGATCGCGGGGTCCCCAGCGGTGGAACCCCCACGATCAACATCTTATCCCCTATCCTTTGGAGGGTGAGCCCATTTTAACCTTAAGGACCAGGCCAATTTTATTTTTGCGTTTTCGTTTTTTCCTCCTCGTCTTCTAAAATCCATAACACATTTCATCTACAGACCCATATAAGGGCTTGTTTTTTGTGTGACCAATTGTACTTTATAATGAAACCTCTCATTTTACCATAAAATGTATGGTGAATCCCATAAATTATTATTTTAGGGAGGAAATTTTAATGAAAACCACAATTTTGCACATTTTGTAGGGTTTCGTTTTCACACTGCAAACTTTATGGTAAAAATGACATGTTCTATATTCTGTGGGTCAATATGATTAAAATGATACCCATGGCTAGATACTTTTATATTTTTGTACCACTTAAAAAAAATCTAAAACTTTTTGTACGAAATCAGTAATCTAAAATTGCCCTATTTAGACCACCTATAACTTTTTCATTTTTCCGTATATAGGACGTTATGAGGGTTAATTTTTTGCACTGTCATTTGTACTTTTTATGGATACCACATTTGCATATATAAAACTTTTAGATCATTTTTTATAAAAAAAATTTTAGGAATAAAATGTGACTAAAAAGCATAATTTTTGGACTTTTTTTTTTTTTTACGTTTACACCGTTCACCGTACGGGATCATTAACATTATATTTTGATAGTTCAGACATTTACGCATGCGTAGGTACCAAATATGTTTGTAAAAAAAATTACGCTCTTTGGGGGTAAAATGGGAAAAAACTGACAATTTTCATTTTTATTGGGGGAGTGGATTTTTAACTTTTTTTTTTTTTTCCATTTTTCAACTTTTTTTTTACACTTTTTATGTCCCCATACGGGACTATCTATAGCAATCATTTGATCGCTAATAAAGTTCAGTGCTATGCATGGGGCATAGCAATGATCAGTATTATCAGCTATCTTCTGCTGTGGTCTGCTCAAATTCAGACCAGAGCAGGAGATGCCGGGAGACAGACGGAGGCAGGCAGCGCTGCGGGCAATCTGATCATCTATTTTAACATGCGCACTGCTGCAGATGCCGTGATCTGTACTGATCACGGCATCTGAGGGGTTAATGGCAGACATCCGCGCGATTGTGGATGTCGGCCATTACAGCCGCTAACAGCCAGAACCTGCTGTGTATGACGCGAGCACCGCTCCGATGCTCGCTGTCATACACAGGACGTAAATGTACATCCTTGTGCACTAAGTACCGCCGCACCAGGACGTAAATTTATGTCCGTGGTCATTAAGGGTTTAAGGGGGTTCACTAGAACAAACAAAAACATCAGTGGAGTCCCAGCAGGTTGAAATCCCCACTGATCGCACACTTTTTGGCTTATCATAAAGACATAACATCAATGTTTATTTTATGAAAAATCCAAGAGGACAAACTCAAAATGTTGGTCAAGTTCAAGTATTCAAGCTGGAATAAGACAGTCCAGGAGTGTAGTGTTTTGATCCATACACATTAGTCAGTCAACATAACTTGATGATTTTGGGATCTCCCAAATGTACATTGTGTATATGAGAAGCAAAACTTTCTCAAAACATCTGCTATTAGAGGAAACAAGGATTGGGCATGGAACATTCAACATGCCTTGTCTTTTGTTTCTCCATGAGATATGTCTGGCAGTGGATTATCTTCCACTCCCTAATAATAAATATGCATTCGTAGGCAATCTTATAGGGGAGGTCAGGAGACATAGCTGTCAGACAAATAATGGTATGGCTATTTTTCAACAAATAGTAGGACTGACCACTTGGTGTCTTTCTGCTGACACTTTTCCATTTCTATGTTTCAAATTCTTTCTGGCATGGAACTAAAACCCTGAAAGTTATAATGTCAAATATTGTATTCTGTAACTGGAAAAAACTTTAAGCTGATGTTTTGATGTATTTACTAATTAGATCCATAGTGGATATTTTATTATTTTGGGACCAAGACTTGTTTGGATTTTTCTAGTATTTGACAGAGTGGAAGTCTCAGTGCTCACCCGGAGTACTTACTGTCTGATACAATGTGTCTGTTTTGTGTTTTGTGGCTTAAAGTACTTGAATTTCTGTTGCAGAACTATAAGTGCATAGGACTCTTGTATTTTCAAACCATGTTTTATGAGTTGGAGTACCCTGAAGCAAAGCATGGATATATTACAGTCCATGTAATGGTGCTGACCCACAGGGAGAATAAAGTTTACACATACAATAACAATTACTAACGAAATTGGAAGAACAAGTGCAATTACTAGACTGTCCATATATCAGCCACTGGGGATGTTGTCATTGGAACCATACAATTCTTAAAAGCAAATCGGAAAAACAGTCCTATCTATCTGTCTATCTATCTGTCACTTGTTGACCTCAAATTGTTGCACAAAATCAAACAATTAGAAAAAAGAGGAATTTTATTAACAATAATGATTTGTGCACAATGTAATGTGTGTGTGTGTAGTGGCATTTCGACAGGTCCAGCATCTGCCATCAGGGTCATTTAGTTCTATATTTTTAAGAGGTATAAGATGCTGCCAGAGATAAATCTTAGTGGTTATGGAGAAAATGGGAGAGATAGCATTCATGTAGCTTCACAGTGAAAAGTGTTTGGGCAGTTTAACTGGTTACTTGGAGACAAACTTCTTTATTTTAGGACAGCTCATCCTCCTATCTTGGCTTTCACAGTGAAAAGTTTACATTGGTACTTTTACTTTTAAAGGGGTACAAAATGTTCCAAACGCTGGAGCTGGCACCAGGAGCTTGTGATGCCATAGCCCCGCCCCCTCATGACATCACACCCCGCCCCTCAATGCAATTCTATGGGAGGAGGCGTGTCCTCCCTAAATTCTTCCAATGACATGAACCTGAGGTTCACATGGAAGATTGGTCGCCATGAATTTGAATTTTTGGATGTTTTGATTAAAAGATGGTAATCTGAGCACGGTCGGGTATAGAGAACCAACGGCATGTAATGCCTTATTAAGTTACACAAGCTACCATCTGGAACATGTCCGTACGGACAGTTCCTAAGGCTTAAACGTAATAACAGCGACCCCTCAGATTATGCATCGCAGGCTAATTACTTACAGCAACGTTTGTTAAAGAGAGGATACCCCACCTCAGTTAGCAAAGAAGCAATGGAAAAAGCAGAAAGACTCCCCCGGAGAGACCTCCTGTATAAACCCAAACACTCAAAGGAGCATAGGGATAGACCTTTTATTTTACAAGCTACTGGACTGTTTTTAAACGCAAAAGATAATCTATCTATGATAACTGGTTTCTATTACACAGTGATGCAGATCTAGCCCTGGCAACAACTAACAAACCTTTAATTGCATTCAGAAGATGTAAGAACATTGGAGACATGATAGTGCACAGTAAATGAACTAGTCCCGTTAAAACCAATTGGCTGGGCGACTCAGTTACCCCAGGCAACCACCGTTGTGGTACCTGATCATGGTGTAGATCAGTGTTTCCTAACCTTTTTTGGCTCTGGGCACCCCTCCGTAAAAAATTTTTTTGCAGGGCATCCCTACCAAGGTTGATGAGCAAAAACGAAAAAACAGAAAAGCGCCGTAATACACAAAATGCACAATATCTATTTATCTGTGGTTATGTAGATTAAAGTTCTGCTTTAGGGTGCGTTCACACGGAGTAATTCAAGAGGAATTTACTCGAGTAATTCCTCTTGAATTCTCAGCTACAAACTAATGCACATCTCCTCTGCCCAGTGACTTTAATGTTATTTCTGCTGGCCTGTTCACACTGCGGAAATTCTACTATTAGAATTCCGACGCTGAATTCCGTTCCGCTTGAAGAAAGAACATGTTCATTCTTCAAGCGGAATCCGCTAGCAGAAATCAATTGAAGTCAATGGTAAAAAAAAATTCCACCCGACATTGTTTTCGTGCGGAATTCGTGCGCAGTTCACCGGCAATTTGCACGCAATTTGTGTGGAATTTGCGCGCAATTTGCGTGGAAATGGCTTAAAAACCCTTCACTTCTTTGAACCCCCCCCCCCCCATGTCTTCGCGTGAAATATATATTTTTTTCCCGTAAATTTTTCAGCGTGAATTACTCTTTATTTACTCCGTGTGAACGCACCCTTAGACAGCAACTCACAAGTGATGTCTTCTCTAATCAGCGTCTTTCCCTTTTCTTCTCCATCTTGTTACGCCGAGCGCTCCGGGTCCCCGCTCCTCCCCGGAGCGCTCGCAGCATCCCGGCTCCCGTACCTGACCCGTTCCCCGTCTGTGTTGTCCCGGCGCGCGCGGCCCCGCTCCTTAGGGCGCGCGCGCGCCGGGTCTCTGCAATTTAAAGGGCCACTGCGCCACTGATTGGCGCAGCAGGCCTGATCAGTGTCACCACCTGTGCACTCCCTACTTATACCTCACTTCCCCTGCACTCCCTCGCCGGATCTTGTTGCCATTGTGCCAGTGAAAGCGTTCCCTTGTGTGTTCCTAGCCTGTGTTCCAGACCTCCTGCCGTTGCCCCTGACTACGATCCTTGCTGCCCGCCCTGACCTTCTGCTACGTCCGACCTTGCTCTTGTCTACTCCCTTGTACCGCGCTTATCTTCAGCAGTCAGAGAGGTTGAGCCGTTGCTGGTGGATACGACCTGGTTGCTACCGCCGCTGCAAGACCATCCCGCTTTGCGGCGGGCTCTGGTGAATACCAGTAGCAACTTAGAAACGGTCCACCAACACGGTCCACGCCAATCCCTCTCTGGCACAGAGGATCCGCCTCCAGCCAGCCGAATCGTGACACATCTGGTCTGGGCCATCATGACAATTTCTTCCAACCACAGATCTTCACCATTAAACCTGCAAAAAAAAAAACTATTAGGCTCCGCACTTTTTCCATGGGTGACAGAGGGGTGTAGGAGAGTGTATATGGATGACAGAGGGGTGTAGAAGAGTGTACATGGTTGGCAGAGGGGTGTAGAGGAGTGTACATGGGGGACAGAGGGGCGTAGGGGGTGACAAATGGGTGTACATGGGTGACAGATGGGTGTAGAAGAGTGTACATGAGTGACAGAGGAGTGTAGAGGAGTGTACATGGGTGGCAAAGGGGTGTACATGGGTGGCAGAGGGGTGTAGAGGAGTGTACATGGTTAACAGGTGTGAAGAGGGGTGTAAATGGGTGACAGAGGGGCATAGGGGTGACAAACGGGTGTACATGGGTGACAGATGGGTGCAGAAGAGTGTACATGGGTGGCAGAGGGGCGTAGAAAAGTGTACACGGGTGACAGGGGCGTAGGGGGTGACAGAGGGCTGTACTTGGGTGTAGAAGAGTGTACATGGGTGACAGAGGGGTGTACATGGGTGGCAGAGGGGTGTAGAAGAGTGTGCATGGGTGACAGGTGTAGAGGAGTGTACATGGGTGGCAGAGGGGTGTAGAGGAGTGTGACAGAGAGGTGTACATGGGTGACAGATGGGTGTAGAGGAGTGTGCAGGGGGGACAGATGGGTGTAGCAGAGTGTACACAGGTGAAAAAGGGCGTAGGGGGTGACAGAGGGGTGTACATTGGTGTAGAAGAGTGTACATGGGTGGCAGAGGGGTGTAGAAGAGTGTACATGGGTCACAGGGGGGCGTACATGGGTTACAGAGGTGTGTAGAAGAGTGTACATGGGTGACTGATGGGTGTAGAAGAGTGTACATGGGTGGCAGAGGGGTGTAGAGGAGTGTACATGGGTGACAGATTGGTGTAGAGGAGTGTACATGGGTGGCAGAGGGGTGTAGAGGAGTGTACATGGGTGGCAGAGGGGTGTAGAGGAATGTACATGGGTGGCAGAGTTGTGTAGAGGAATGTACATGGGTGGCAGAGTTGTGTAGAGGAATGTACATAGGTGACAGAGGGGCGTAGGGGGTGACAAAGGGGTGTACATGGGTGACAGAGGGGTGTAGAGGAGTGTACATGGGTGGCAGAGGGGTTTAGAGGAGTGTGCATGGGTGACAGAGAGGTGTACATGGGTGACAGAGGGGCGTAGGGGGTGACAGAGGGGTGTACATGGGTGTAGAAGAGTGTACATGGGTGGAAGAGGGATGTAGAGAAGTGTGCATGGGTGACAGAGGAGCGTAGGGGGTGACAGGGGTGTACATGGGTGTAGAAGAGTGTACATGGGTGACAGAGGGGCATACATGGGTGACAGAGGGGTGTAGAAGAGTGTACATGGGTGACAGAGGGGCGTAGGGGGTGACAAAGGGGTGTACATGGGTGACAGGGGTGTAGAAGAGTGTACATGGGTGACAGAGGGGCGTAGGGGGTGACAAAGGGGTGTACATGGGCGACAGGGGTGTAGAAGAGTGTACATGGGTGACAGAGGGGCGTAGGGGGTGACAGAAGGGTGTGCATGGGTGACAGAGAGGTACATGGGTGACAGAGGGGCGTAGGGGTGACAGAGGGGTGTACATGGATGTAGAAGAGTGTACATGGGTGACAGAGGGGTGTACATGGGTGTAGAGGAGTGTACATGGGTGGCAGGGGGTGACAGAGGGGTGTAGAGGAGTGTACATGGGTGGCCGAGGGGTGTAGAGGAGCTTACATTTGTGACAGGGGGCATAGGGGGTGACAGAGGGGTGTACATGGGTGACCGAGGGGTGTAGAGGAGAGTACATGGGTTGCAGAGTGGTGTAGAAGAGTGTACATGGGTGGCAGGGGGGTGTAGGGGGTGACAGAGGGGTGTAGAGGAGTGTACATGGGTGGCAGAGAAGTGTAGAGGAGTGTACATGGTTAACAGGTGTGAAGAGGGGTGTAAATGGGTGACAGAGGGGCATAGGGGTGACAAACGGGTGTACATGGGTGACAGATGGGTGCAGAAGAGTGTACATGGGTGGCAGAGGGGTGTAGAGGAGTATACATGGGTGGTAGAGGGGTGTAGAAAAGTGTACATGGGTGACCGGGGGCGTAAGGGGTGGCAAAGGGGTGTACATGGGTGATAGAGGGGTGTAGAGGACGAGGGGGGGGGGTAAAAGAGACAGAGAGGTGAATAGGGGGTGGACATGGGTGACAGAGGGGTAGATTGGGGGGTGGTTAGAGGGGTGGATGGGAGGGTGAACATAGGTGACAGAGGGGTGGCCAAGGTGGACATGGATGACGGAGGGTGGACATGGGAGACGGGGGTGAACAGGGGTGACAGGGGGGTGGACAAGGGGACAAGGATGACAAGGGGAGGTAAAAGAAGGGTGAAAGGGGTGAATAGGGGGGTGGACATGGGTGACAGGGTAGACTGGGGGTGGACAGGGGAGGTGAACATGGGTGACAGGGATGGACAGGGGGGGTGGACAAGACGGACATGGATAACAGGAGGGTGGATATGAATGACGGGGGGATGGGTGACGGTAGACATGGGGTGACGGGGGGTGGACATGGGTGACGGGGGGTGTAACAGAGTGGTGGAAAGGGTACAGTACCTTAAGCAAGCTGGCACAGGGCGCGGCTTGCAGTTCCACGGCATCTTCCCCTCTTCGGTGTAGCAGGGCACCATTTTTTGGCTTACTGCGGGAAATAAAATAAAACGCCGGTTGGGTTTTCACTGGTGTAGATACTTGTGCACAGACAACTCTATCACCATAGGAGGCGAGCAAATTGGTTTTAAAGAATCTATCTGCTGCAGAACCTCCCATGTTGTATACTGCATAAAGTGCACATGAACATGTGCATTCTCTGAAAACTAAAAAAGGGTCTACTAGATTAATAGACCGACATTTATCATTGTCTTCAGACTGTTTTGTGTCTAGAAAAGGCACAAAAAAGGCGCAAGCAGGTTTTTTTTTTTTTAAATATTTAAACATTTTTATTTTTTAGTTGACATATAAATACAAATAGATAATCCACCAAAAACATTACATTTTACTGTCACATTCCCCTACCTCCCCCTCACCCCCACACCTCTCAGAAGGAAGAGAGAGGAGAAGGAAAAAAAAGAAAAAGAGAAAAGAAAGCAGGGTTTATTTGCGCCTTTTTGGTTTACACTTTTCTGCTGATTTTGAGTTGCAACTCACTGATTTTGGCAATACACATGATATGGAAGGGTTTTATGCACTGCACCTTTTTGTGAAAAGGCGCAAAAACACTGAAAAGTCTCTAAAACTACACCAGGCCAGACTTAGCTTTGCTTTTTGGTGTATGTGAAGAGTGAAATTTCAGAAAATGTGACCTGCACAAAATGTATCAAAAGCTCTGTGACCATAAGCACACGGGCAGAAGGCAATCTGGGTCTGAATGACCGACTAGATTTAGGTGTATTTGTATAGTTATAGTTTTGTATGGTTCTATGCACATGGTAATTGTTTTTAATGTGTATTTTTGTAGTGTTTTTCCGCACTGTTTTTTTAATTCACATTTGTAAACGCCTCACCTCAACTACATCAACAAGTAGTATTTAATTCTTGCCGACAGGTGTGGGGGGAGGGGTCCGAAGAAGCGCTACCAGCGCAAAATAACTATTGCACCTCCTGTTGGCGTCCCACGCTATGCACCTGCTGTTTGTTGCTCTGCATGGAATAAAGTACAGCATTTTATTGCAATGGTGAGGGCCTCCGAAATCTCTTCTTCACTAGTTTCGTAGCTCTTCCAAAATATCTATGGGCCCAGATTTATCAAACTATGTAAGAGAAAAAGTGAAAAACCAATCACAGCTCAGCTAACAAGCTCTGGTAAAGTGAAAGCTGAGCTGTGATTGGTTGCTGTGGGAAAATCGCTCTATATTTTCTCTCACACAGTTTGATAAATCTGGGCCTATATCCTTCTGGAGATGGGGGAAATTTATCAATGTTGGTGTAGGTAGAATTTTTTTGTAGATCGTTTTGGTTGGTCTAAATTTGGTGCAATTGCATCAAATATACCATACTTGTGCAAGGCACATGATAATTTTTGTGCAAAGTTCTAAACTTCCACACAGTTCTATTTGTACACCTGAGCTTCACCTCACAGGAAAAGTGGACACAGGGATTTTGTTCTATTGCTTTGAGGCCAGGATTTCATTGAGGTTTTTTGTCCACCAGCAAAAACCGCCAGAAAAACTGTTCCAGCTTTTTCCTGCATTTTCAGTTTTTCTTGTTTTTTGCTGGTGTGTGGAAACAGTCATTTTTGTACCCTGTGGCACTTTTTTTCACTGCCTTCAGGGTACCACTCCATGGGTCGGTTGCAGAGCGCCCGGCCCACAGAGTGTAAGGAGGTAAGGAGTGATGTCTAGCATATACATATGCAGGGTGCAGAGCATCACTACTTACCTCCACCGGCTGTATAGTATACAGGGGTGCATAGTGTACCCATGTATACTATACAGGAGCCCAGCAAGGAAAGTGTTAACCCATGCTGCTGCTGAACAGTTCTGGGTTAAGTCTTTGTGCGCTATCCTGTATATACATCTGTCTATAGATGACTGTATATACAGGATACAGTAGGCAGACGTAAACACACTGCAGTATGGGCGCACTCCCCAGGGGAGTGCACCAAAAATGTAAAACCTTTTTTTTTTTTTTTTCTTCTCATTTCAGAGATACAGAGGACTATGTCAGATTCGGTAGATTGCGATGATGACCAGTGTTTTTTTAATGTCAATAAAAGGGTTAACGAGGGCTTTTTTTTTTTTTTTTTTTAAATGTGTCGTGTTTTTTATAATTACATTTTCAGGCTTAGTAGTGGAAGCCATCTTGCAGAATCCATTACCAAGACGAGCGTTAGCCCCAAAAACAGCTAGCGCTAACCCCCAACTATTACCCCAGTTCCCACCGTCACAGGGATGCCGGGAATAGCCAGTACCAACAGGCCCGTAGTGTCAAAAATGGCGCTCCTAGGCGGTAACAGGCTGGCGTTATTTAGGCTGGAGAGGGCCAGTAACAATGGTCCTTGCCCACCCAGGTAACGTCAGGCTGTTGCTGCTTGGTTGGTATCTGGCTGATACTGAAAATAAGGGGAACCACACACGTTTTTAATTTATTTATAAAAAATAAAATAAATAAAAAACATACAGGGTTCCCCCTATTTTAATTATCAGCCAGATATCAACCAAGCAGCAACAGCCTGATGTTACCAGGGTGGACGAGGACCATTGTTACTGGTCCTCGCCAGCCTGTTACCGCCTAGGCCCAGCGGCGCCATATTTGACGCTCCGGGCATGTTGGTACCGGCTCTTCCCAGCACCCCTGTGGTGGTGGGTACCGGGGTAATAATTGGGAGTAAGCGATAGCTGTTTTGGGGCAAACTCTAAGCCCCGGCTTAGTAATGGATTCGGTCTACAAGATAACTTCCACTACTAAGCTTTATTTATTTAAATAAACACTCCCCCACAGCCCTCATTAACCATTTTATTGAAACTAAAAAAACACTGGTCATCGTCGCAGTCAACCGAATCTGACGTAGTCCTCCGCATTCATGTATCTGAAATGAGAAGAAAAGAAAAGCACGAAAAATGTGTTAGTACATTTTTTGCACTCTCCCCTGGGGAGAGCGCACATAATGCAGCATGTTCCTAAACAGGGAGCCTCCAATTGTTGCTAAACTATGACTTCCATCATGGGGGGCTGTAGTTAAGCAACAGCTGGAGTCTCCCTGTTTGGGAACACACTGCCAGAAAGGCTCTGTTTTCATTATGCATTTTGCATAATGGGAACAGAGTCAGGCCTGGACGGTGTAGCTCTGCCCCTACTTACGTCAGCACTAGGAGGCAGAGCAGTAAAGGTTGTAGGGGGTCTCAGGAGTGAGACCCCCTTTTGATCTGTCCCTCTGCCCCTGGATTACTACTCCCAGCATGGGACAGAGCCTGTCCTATGATGGGAGTAGTTGTAGTACCGCAGCGCTGAGGGATGGCATTTGCATATCCCCCAGCTGCAGGACTCTTTTAAGACTTTTAGGACTACTACTCCCATCATGGACAGATTCCGTCCATGATGGGATTTATAGTCCAAGGGCTGAGGGTCAGATTGCACCAGGTCATTCTCCAGAGACCCGTTGCGATCTGCATATTAAGTTAACATGCCGGTGGCACATGCACCTCCACTGCGTTCCCCGCCGGCTCCCGGCGAGGAATACTGTTTATGCTGTCACAATTCATAATCCCCGCCTCCAGGAGAGGAGAGCTCTGATTTATGAAAAGCTATTCACCAATCAGAACTCCCTGTCTCCCAGCGACGGTGATTATGAATTCTAAGAGATGTATACAGGAGCCTTGAACCAGCAGGGAGCGCAGTGGAGCAACATGTGCCGCCTGCTTGTATAGTTAATAAATGCGGATCGCAGCGGGTCTCTGGAAAATGACCTGCTACGATCTGGAGAGTCTCTCCATGATGGGAGTAGTAGTCCTAATTGTCCCAAAAGAGTCCCGCAGCCAGGGGATTTACAAGAGTAGTTGTAGTACCGCAGCACTGAGGGACGGCACTTACACATCCCCCGGCTGCAGGACTCTTTTGGGACCATTAGGACTACTACTCCCATCATGGACAGACTTTGTCCATGATGGGAGTTATAGTCCAGGGGCTGAAGGGCAGATCGCAGTAGGTCATTCTCCAGAGACCTGTACAAGCCGGCGGCACATGCGGCTCCACTGCACTCCCTACTGGCTCCTGTATACCGCTGGGAGCTCTGATTGGTGAATAGCTGTTCACCAATCAGAGCTCTTGTGTCCTGGAGGCGGGGATTATGAATTGTTACAGCGTATACAGTATTCCCAGCTGGCTCAGTGGAGCCATATGTGCCGCCGGCCTGTAAACGTAATAAATGCGGATCGCAGTGGGTCTCCGTAGAAAGACCCGGTGAGATCTACCTCTCAGCCCCTGGACTATAACTCCCATCATGGGCAGAGTCTGTCCATGATGGAAGTAGTAGTCCTAACTGTCCCATAATAGTCCCCCAGCCGGGGGATGTGCAAGTGCAGTCCCTCAGCGCTGTGGTACTACAACTACTTCCATCATGGGACAGACTGTGAAATGATGGGAGTAGATGTACTTTAGCAGTGTTGAAGGACAGCTCCTGCATCCCACGGCTGTCTCGGTAGAACACTTTCCTACGTGTCCTTTTTGATGGTCTATTTTTGCATTAAAAAAAACGTATTTGCGCAAAAAAAAAAGCATCTAAACAAAAAAAAACGCACATGATAAATTAGTATCCACTGCAAAATGCATTTCACAATACACAAGAAATAGAGTACTTACTTTTTCTCTATACAAAAAGATGCAAAATAACATCTACATACAGAAAAAAATTTGCTCTATAGAAAAGTTAAAGCTTCCACCACTTATGATAAATTCATGGTCTCCATGGTCTCCAGTACTGTGCACAATCCGCCAAGTGAGGTCTCACCAGTGTTCTGTACACTGTTATGAGCACTTCCCTCTTTCTACTGCTAATACCTCTGCTATACACCTAAGCATTCTGCTAGCATTTCTTGCTGCCTCATTACATTGTCTGCTTATCTTATAAGTCTGAAATAATGATCCCCTAAATGTATTTCCTCACATACAGAGGTTAGGACTGTAATGGAGATTCTACTGTACTAATAAAGATATTTAAAAAAAAATGGTTCCCATTACAGATCCCTGAGTTCCCCACTGGTAACAAGATCTTGCTCTGAATATGCTCCATTGAGTATAACCCTCTTTTGTCTGTTCCTCAGCCACTACCTAATCAGCCACTACCTAATCCATTCAACAATATGGGAGTCCAAGCTCAAAGACTGCAGTCATATACATTGATTACCTATTTTTTTTAAACTATTTTTGGATGAATAAATGCTGTCCCTGCAGCTATTGCCTGTATGTCTCTATGAAGAATCCAAATACAGGAAGAGATGGGGGGGACTGGCAGGGCTTTGTGCAGGCTCCTGGCTTGTCAAACATCCGGATGTGTGAGCTGAGAGCGTGTCACAGACCTTCAGTGTACAGAATTCTGCTTGTCCTCACTGCGCAGAGCCCTGCTTGTCCTCACTGCGCAGAGCCCTGCTTGTCCTCACTGCGCAGAGCCCTGCTTGTCCTCACTGCGCAGAGCCCTGCTTGTCCTCACTGCGCAGAGCCCTGCTTGTCCTCACTGCGCAGAGCCCTGCTTGTCCTCACTGCGCAGAGCCCTGCTTGTCCTCACTGCGCAGAGCCCTGCTTGTCCTCACTGCGCAGAGCCCTGCTTGTCCTCACTGCGCAGAGCCCTGCTTGTCCTCACTGCGCAGAGCCCTGCTTGTCCTCACTGCGCAGAGCCCTGCTTGTCCTCACTGCGCAGAGCCCTGCTTGTCCTCACTGCGCAGAGCCCTGCTTGTCCACCCACACATCCTGTATTTGGACTCCTCACAGAGACACACAGACAATAGCTGTAGGGACAAAAAAGTACCCATTTTTTAACCAATTTATATTACAAATATACATGTAATGGTATTATCTGCATTATATAAAATGTTTTTGTTAACGACAGGTACACTTTAATACATTTTGTGCATCTTAGGACACTGCACCTTTAAGTAAAATCAGCATAAGGAAAAAGTCCAATGTACTTTACATTAAAACCGCTATTTAAGACACAACCCCCCCCCCCACACACACACACACCCCCAACCTCTACAGGTAGGACCCCAAGTTGCAACTATGAAGACAAAACCATGTCTATATAAGCTGGCTAACAGCTGTGGGATTTTGCCAGTAGAATTGCTGTGGCTATAAGTGATTTCCAGATCAGATCCTAAAACAAAATAATTGTTCCAGAAATTACTAAGATTAAAAAAAGTTAATGTGGTTTAGAGGCAGTTATTGTCTTTCAAGTACTTTTAAAAAGTATTGTTTTCTTTAGTGTTTTTTTTTTCTTTTTGCATATCTGACCTATATTAGGAGTATTTTTCGTGCTCTGGTTGATTTCAATGCATTTTTAGAAGGCCGAAGCCGACAAGCTGATGAGTGTTTTGGGAATGTGTAATACACAAATAGATAGTTTGCAAATCATTTGTTTTGCTGGAAATCCTTTATTGATGCAGTTGATGCCAGTTCTGCTTCTAGCTACTTATTTCAATGTGTGGAACATTTTGTAAATGTAGAATAAAAGGGAGAGGCTTGTACATTGTACACTGTGTGACTAAAAGGTGTCTGCCTCTTTTCTGGGCAGTAACAATTGGCAGTAAGGCCATGTTCACAAGGTACGGATTTGCCTTAAGCAGAGCACTGTGGATTTTGTAGATAGTTTCAGCTGGAAATATTTGCTGTGGCTTAAAGGGGTATTCCAGGGGTATTTATTATTTTTTTTTTTTAACAACTGGCTCCAGGAAGTTAAACAGATTTGTAAATTACTTCTATTAAAAAATATTAATCCTTCCAGTAGTTATCAGCTGCTGAAGTTGAGTTGTTCTTTTCTGTCTGACAACAGTGCTCTCTGCTGACACCTCTGCTTGTCTCAGGAACTGTCCAGAGTAGTAGCAAATCACCATAGCAAACCTCTAATGCTTCAGACAGTTCCTGAGACAAGCAGAAGTGTCAGCAGAGAGTACTGTTGTCAGAAAGAAAAGAACAACTCAGCTTCAGCAGCTGATAACTGCTGGAAGGCTTAAGATTTTTTAATAGACGTAATTTACAAGTCTGTTTAACTTTCTGGAGCCAGTTGATATAAAAAAATTTTTTCCTGGAATACCTCTGTTCTGCTGCTGTAGTATTTCATCACATGCAGGTGTTGGGAGTATTTCTTGATATATAGCACCAACAAAAGGCTCTGTCGAATTCCACTGTAGAGGTATACAACGGTGACATATACCACCAACAAAAGGCTCTGATGCATGCTATTGTATAGGCATACAATGATTATGTATACCACCAACAAATGGCTCTGATGCATGCCACTGTAGAGGTATACAATGGTGACATATACCACCAACAAATGGCTCTGATGCATGCCACTGTAGAGGTATACAACGGTGACATATACCACCAACAAAAGGCTCTGATGCATGCTATTGTATTGGCATACAATGATGACGTATACCACCAACAAAAGGCTCTGATGCATGCCACTGTAGAGGTATACAATGGTGACATATACACCAACAAAAGGCTCTGATGCATGCCACTGTAGAGGTATACAATGGTGACATATACCACCAACAAAAGGCTCTGATGCATGCTATTGTATTGGCATACAATGATGACGTATACCACCAACAAAAGGCTCTGATGCATGCCACTGTAGAGGCATGCAATGATGATGTATACCACTAGCAAAAAGGCTCTGTTGTATGCCATTGTATAGGCATACAACAGTGACCTATACCCACCAACTAAAGGCTCTGACGCATGCTACTATATAGGCATACAATGGTGACAAATACCACCAACAAAAGGCTCAGACGCATGCTACTATATAGACATATAATGGTGACATATACCAAAAACTAAAGACTCCCATGCATGACACAGTAAAGCTATTCAATGGTTCACATGACCCACAGACTTCTATAGGTGCAAGACAAAGGAAAGAGATCAGCTCACCACAGTAATGTTCACAGGTGGACACCGCAGCATAGGTGCTGGAAGCACGGATGAAGGAGCCGCTTCTCTTCGTAGTAGTGGAAGAAAGTAGAAGGGTTGGATCCAGCTCCCAGAAAAAAAAGCTAAAACTTAACATTTATTTGAGACATCTAAAAACTGGTAGCCACCGAAGTGGCAAGTGACATGTCACCCCTTAAAAACTAGTGAAACGCCAACGCGTTTCGAGCTAGTGCTCTTAGTCATGGCACTGGTATCATGTCACACGGAGGTCTAAATAACTACTAAATCTTATTCCACACCCACTGTGAACACAGACCTCCCCGCCTCCTGAGAAGGAGATGACGGGTTGCGGTGGAGAACTCAGACAAACAAACGTACAGGTGAAACATGATTGTGTTAATGACCACTTCTTTAACCCTTGTCTGATGTGTTGCAAAAACACCAGAATGTGGTTTCCAGTGATATATGTTGTATTACCATAGAAAATCATATGCTTAGAGATATATCTACCTGGTTGGAAATACCACAAGGTCATGTTGAAATCATAGTTGTTGTAGTACAAACCAGAGAAATAACGCAAGTCAGCTCAAACAATGTGAAAACCATCCTATGCACCGGACAGTCACACCGGGCTGGAACAAAAAACCTTTACAAAAATACACATATTTTCAGGAATACACATGACTCGTGCAACCTGCATGTTAAAAAGCAATAGATGATATTATTGTAACCGTCCAAATGCAGTGGTGTCCGCTCACCTCCGGAGGCAGATCCCCAACACACCTGTGCTGCCACGGACCCGCCGGTCCCGCCCCGGCTTCAACAGCGTATGAGAAGGAAGGATTGTCCGGCACCAGGTATGTTCTAAAAGATCACTTTTTATTCATGCCATAGCAAGGAAACAGACATCACAGGACTGTAGTAATCTGACACGTTTCGCTCTCTCTTGAGCTGAAACGTAGACTGTCTACGTTTAAGCTCAAGAGAGAGCGAAACGCGTCAGATTACTACAGTCCTGTGATGTCTGTTTCCTTGCTATGGCATGAATAAAAAGTGATCTTTTAGAGCATACCTGGTGCCGGACAATCCTTCCTTCTCATATTATTGTAACGTGATATGATATTATGTATCAAAGAGAGGCATGAATGTGGCTAAATCTTAAACCACATGTAAAAAAAAAACATGCATGGAAACAGGATATGAATATGGTCCTACATAACAAGCATAGTGTGAACAAGCCTCAATGCAGGGTAATAAAAAAAAAGGAGGTCTCTGTTCACGGAGGGTGTGGAATAAGATTTAGTAGTTATTTAAACCTCCGTGTGACACGATACTAGTGCCATGACTAAGAGCACTAGCTCGAAACGTGTCAGCGTTTCACTCGTTTTTAAAGGGTGACATGTCACTTGCCACTGCGGTGGCTACCAGTTTTTAGATGTCTCAAATAAATGTTAAGTTTTAGCTATTTTTTTCTGGGAGCTGGATCCAACCCTTCTACTTTCTTCCACAGACTTCTATGCTAAAAAAACTAAAATATTTATACAGTTGGGAAAAAAAGGGATACCAGGTTGCGAGCTGACTGATGCCAAAATGACTTTCTATAATGACATTTGGCAAAGAGCTAGGTGGTTTCCAAATGTAGGGGGAAAACCTGATAAACCTATTAAACTGGTACTCAAACCCTAAATAGAGACTGTTTTATTAAATATTACCAATCCCTACTAGGAAACATCACTATTTTTATAGCACGTTAGGAAACCACACTGTTTTGTAGAATCAAGGGCACGGTGGCTGCAATGAGTGAAATTTACATCCTAATCTCTATTCGGATTTTGTCAAATATTTCAGGTCCCTGTGCGGTAGCTAAAATGCTCTGTATGTGTTCATGGTGAATGACTGCAGTCAGAATGAATGTCTGAGAAGATTGTATTGGGTGTGATCTCCTCCCAGAGTGAAAGGCTTCTATACGGCTTTACAACTGCTCAGAGATTTGGGAATCTGACTCTACATTACACTGTCCTCTACAGTATACGAATGGTCCTTTGCTAAGTTTGGTGTTATGTGCAGCGATTCTTCATATATTTACTGTTATCACATCTTTTGATCAATGTACTATGTATGTGTCGGGTGATCATTAGTGAGATTGTAACTAAAAGGGCATTCTAAATATACTGATGGGACAAATGTTACCTGTAAACATCATCATATAAAGGTTTTATATTTGTTTTTTTATTGTTATTTATATTGTTGTTTTCGATCATCCAGAATGGCGCACGGAGGTCCCCTCACCTGCTTCCGCCGCCTTCCACGGGTCTTCTGCTATGGTTTGAGATCGAGCAGACCAGAGCAGAAGATGACCGATGTCCTATACATAGCACTGAACAGTATTAGAAATCAAAGGATTGCTATAAAGTCCCCTATGGAGACTATTAAAGTGTAAAAATAAAAGTAAATAAATAAATAAAAAAGTAAAGAAAATGTGAAAAATCCGAACTATTAAAATATAATGTTACTGATCCCGTAAAAAAAGTGCAAAATTGCTGCTTTTTTTTTTGTCACATTTTATTTTTAAAAAAATGATTAAAAGTTTTATATACACAAATGTGGTATCAATAAAAAGTACATATCATAGCGCAAAAAATTAGCCCTCATATAGCCGCTTATACGGAAAAATTTTAAAGTTATAGGTCGTCAAAATAGGATTTTAAATGTACTAATTTTGGTTAAAAAGTTTGCGATTTTTTTTTTTTTTTAACCCCTTAAGGACACATGACATACTGGAACGTCATGTGTCCGCTCCCGATCTATAGCGGTCATAGCGGGTCGGGCCCGGCCTCTGACAACGGCCGGGACCCGTGGCTAATAGCGCGCGGCATTGATCGCGGTGCCGCACGCTATTAATCCTTTAGACGCGGCGTTCAATGTTGAACGCCACGTCTAAAGTGAAAGTATGCCAGTCAGCTCAGTGGGCTGTTCAGGATAGCCGCGGCTAAATTGCGGCATCCCGAACATCTTACAGGACAGCCGGAGGGTCCCTACCTGCCTCCTCGCTTTCCGATCGCCGAATGACTGCTCAGTGCCTGAGATCCAGGCATGAGCGGTCAAGCGGCAGAATCATCGATCACTGGTTTCCTATGAGAAACCATTGATCAATGATGAAGATCAGTGTATGCAGTGTTATAGGTCCCTATGGGAGCTATAACACTGCAAAAAAAAAAGTGGGAAAAAAAAGTGAATAAAGATCATTTAACCCCTCCCCTATTAAAAGTTTGAATCACCCCCCTTTTCCCATAAAGAAAAAAACACAGTGTAAATAAAAATAAACATATATGGTATCGCCGCGTGCGGAAATGTCCGAATTATAAAAATATATCATTAATTAAACCGCACGGTCAATGGCGTACGCGCAAAAAATTCCAAAGTCCAAAATAGTGCATTTTTGGTCACTTTTTATATCATGAAAAAATTAATAAGTCTGATCAATGCAAAAATGGTACCGCTAAAAACTTCAGATCACGGCGCAAAAAATGAGCCCTCATACCGCCCCATACGCGCAAAAATAAAAAAGTTATAGGGGTCAGAAGATGACAATTTCAAACGTATTAATTTTCCTGCATGTAGTTATGATTTTTTCCAGAAGTGCGACAAAATCAAACCTATATACGTAGGGTATCATTTTAACCGTATGGACCTACAGAATAAAGATAAGGTGTCATTTTTACCGAAAAATGTACTACGTAGAAACGGAAGCCCCCAAAAGTTACAAAACAGCAGTTTTTCTTTCAATTTTGTCTCACAATGATTTTTGTTTAGTTTCGTTTTTGGGCAAATTGACTGATGTCATTACAAAGTAGAATTGGTGGCGCAAAAAATAAGCCATCATATGGATTTTTAGGTGCAAAATTTAAAGAGTTATGATTTTTTAAAGGCAAGGAGGAAAAAACTAAAATGCAAAAACGGAAAAACCCTTGGTCCTTAAGGGGTTAAGCGCAACAATAATAGAAAAGTATGTAATCATGGTTATAATTTTAATTGTATTGACCCACAGAATAAAGAACAGGTGTAGTTTTTACCATAAATTGTACAGCGTGAAAACGAAGCCCTCCAAAATTTGCTAAATTGCGTTTTTCTTTTAAATTTCATTCCACAAATTATACTTTTTTGATTTGTGCCATACATTTTATGGTAAAATTAAGGATGTCATTACGCGGGACAACTGGTCGTGCAAAAAACAAGAGTTACGATTTTTAGAAGACGAGGAGGAAAAAACAAAAATGCTAAAATTTTATTTGCCTGGTCCCTAAGGTCAAAATGGGCTTGGTCCTTAAAGTGTAGCTCCCACCATCCTTTTTTTTTCTCCCTGCCTATAGCCCATCTGTCCATAACCCCCTCCCTGCCTTTACATATTTTTTTACTATCTGAGAAATGGCTTTTTGTCTACCTGGTAGTGTGCTCACTTATCAGGTAGACAGGCAGACTTCCCCGAACAGGCGCAATGTCACTGATGCCTGCTGGGGGGGCTGACTTCCGCCCTTAGCTCATCTATACAGGGTGCCTCCATCTGTTTCACCACTACAATTCCCAGCTTGCCCTGACATCTATTGGCTATCAGGGCATGCTGGGAATTGTAGTGGGGAAACAACTGGAGGCACCCTGTGTTGAAAACAAAAACTTTATGGCCATGTCTGTGGTGCTACCCCGAACCCCGCCCCCCCCCCCCCCTGAACCCCGCTCTCAGTCCCTGTCCCCCCCTCGAACCCCTCTCTCAGTCCCCCGAACCTCGCTCTCATACCGAAGTGCAGGACAGCAGCAGCAGCTGCGTATATGCCGGGAGGCGAGGCTGGCATGTGAGGCCAGGGAGCCAATGCGCGCATGCTCTGTTCTCAGCGCTCGCTCCCATCTGTCTGATTGACAGGCAGGGAGTGAGCACAGGCTAACTGAATTACCGGTAGGACCGATTGCCCGGCCGGCATCGGTCCTAATTCACAAGTGACGTCATGTCAGGCTGCAGCCGGCCACTAGGAGGAAGACCCATAGTGGGTGGTTTTTAAATGTAAATTACACTAGTTTAAAGATAAAAAAAAAAAAATGATGCAAGTATATTAGAGATATGTTGTAGTACATAAGTACTACAACATATCAAAAAAAAAGTTTGGTGACCGTGTCCATTTAAGGGGTTAAATAGATTTTTTTTTTTTAAGAAATAACATACAAGTTTACAACATAGAAAAGGGAGTATAAATAAAATTTCTGTGCATCATATGGAATCACAACTTGGATCAAGCTGTGCAGCATACATTGCATTTCCGAACGGATTCTGTCAAACCATTCGGGGGAGGCCAGAATGGCGATTTGGGAAATTCCACCATGTGCACGGTGCAGCATAATTCCATTAAAAGCAACGGGACTCTGCTGCAACGGAATTTCCAAGCTGAATTTTTCCGCCAGGTTCTGCTTGGAAATTCTGTCATGTGAACATGGCCTTAGAACTTAGTTGGCCTGGATAGGTGACGCCACGTAAACAAACACTGAACGATTCTATATGAGAATTTTTTTTTTCATTTATGTCTAAAAAAAGTTTCTGTGATTTTGATATTTTTGTTGTTTACAAACACGTTGGGCTCCCTGACTTTTTTGTTTTTATTTTGCTATATAGATAATTCTGTACACTGTGGGCTACACTGAGAAAAATAAAAAAGAAAGAAATATATGTTATGCTCCTATAGGCAACATATGCCTCTGTATTTGGTTCAGGACAGGTGCAAGGATTTTTGCCACCCTAGGCAAAAGATACTTTTACCGCCCCCTTGTAGTTTTGAAACATCTGGAGGTCCGCAGGTTGAAGACCACTGCGGCCTTCGTCATCATCCAGACCCCCCTTTAGTTTTCTACTCCCCTCGGTGGGAAGGAAGGGTGAGCTGATCTGGGCCATCTATGCTGCAGGGACCGTCCGGTGGGGAGGGTTAGTCGTTCCGGGCCGTCCATCTTCACCAAGAGGCCCTCTTCTTCGTTGGCTGTCCGGGCATGCTGGGAGTTGTAGTTTTGCAACATCTGAAGGTCCGCAGGTTGAAGACCACTGAGAAGGGATTGACAGGCGATGATGAAGGGGAGGGGGGGATGATGATGGGGGTCTGGATGATGACAGGGGGGATGAAGTATTTCCCACCCTAGGCATATAGTCCCACCTTACTAAGGGGATGACACACTGTAACAAACCTCCTCATGCAATCTACTTACTACTGGGGTGACAGCTTAGCGGCTGTCAGGACCTGGAGAAATAACTCTCTTGCGGAGGGCAGAACGGCGCCCCCATCAAGAGGGGCGCTCTAGGCGGCTGCCTATTTTGCCTATCGGTGAAGCCGACCCTGATTTGGTTGTCCTGTCATAACCTTCCATTGGAGGTATATGCATTGGAAAATCCTCTTGAAGTTTGCCTCCAATGAATTTCTAAAGTGTAGTCAGTGTGAACGTAGTCTTGGAGCAGCAGTGGTCTCCAAACTGTGGACCTCCAGCTGTTGCAAAACTACAGCTCCCAGCATGCCCGGACAGCCGTTGGCTGTCCGGGCATGCTGGGAGCTGTAGTTTTGCAACAGCAGGAGGTCCATATTTTGGAGACCACTGCTTAGAATATTGTTGGGCTCCATAGATGCCTCTGCCTTGGGGTCCTTGAGGTCTCTGTTGGGGGTTGTGGTGTTTTTGGGCAGAGCTCTACACACCATACTGCTCGGTGCCAAAACTCCACAATGTAAGAATCCTTTCCTTGGCTCGGGGTGCCCACGGTGTGATGAGACTTTGTGCCACCAGGTGCTGGGCATAGAAGTGGCACTATGATGTTGTACAGGCATATCAGTGTATAGGGCTCTGTGGCATTAGACTAGAATGTGCCCCTGACAGCTCCCCGCATACACTGGCACTGCCCTGGCATCCTGTCTCTTCTTCCCTCCCTCCACGTGTGCGGTAATAATAACAACAGAGCGGCCGCGGTGCCCCCTCCCCCGGGCACAGGCCGCCCGCCCCTCTTCCCCTCCCCCCGGTCTGTGAAGGTCATTACACCCAGGCAGCCGCGGTCCAATATAGCGCATGCGCCCGGCCCGGGGACTGGCAGAGAGAGGCGGCACAGCCTCGTATACACAGCAGGCAGAGGGGAATAAAGAGGCAATATGGCGAGGATGCCTGGCAGCGGCGACTGCAACCCGGGCACCGCAGACAGCGACCCCCTGCACGCCCAGCCCCGGTCGGCTCAGCACCGCTTACAGCCTGGCAGCGCGGGCGAGGAGGACGAGGAGGAGGAGGAAGAAGAAGAGGAGGAAGATGAGGATGAGATCCAGGAGGTGCAGATCACCGGGGAGGATGAGGACGACGAGCTGCTGCTGCTGGAGGAGGACGAGCTGGAGGAGGACGAGGACGATGACATCCAGCTGGAGTGGGAGGACGGGGCGCTGCTGGAGAGTCCCTACGGCCGGCCGCCTGGCATCGTCCCGCACCCCTCTGGCCAGCGCCCGCTGCTGCCGCCCGGCATGCGCCCCGGGATGGTGGCGGACGATGTGGAGCCCATGCTGCTGCAGCTCGGGGGAGCGGGGGGCGGCGTGGACGGGGCCTGCTGTGCGGGCTCCCCCTCCTCGGAGCGCCCCGAGCGTGCCCGGCTGAGCGAGAACACCCGGCTGGCCACCCGCTACGCGGTGCGCATCTTCCGCGAGTACCTGAGCGAGAAGGCGCAGAGCCCGGACTTCGAGAGCATGGACAAGGAGGCGCTGTGCCGGGTGCTCCGCTCCTTCTACGCCGAAGCTCGGTCCAAGAGCGGCCAGCTGTACAGCAAGTCTTCCCTCATCAGCATCCGCTCGTCCCTGAACCGCTACCTGAACGAGCCGCCCTACTGCCGCACCCTAGACCTCACCAAGGACCCCGAGCTGCGGAGCGCCAACCTTACTCTGGCCGCGGTCATCCGCAAGCTGGAGGAGCAGGGCGCGGGGCCGGTGGTGCAGAAGCAGGCGATCACCCGCGCGGACCTGCGCAAGCTCTACACCTCGTGCGTCTTCAGTGCGTCCACACCATTCGGGCTCCTCAACAAGGTCTGGTTCGAGACTTGCATGTACTTCTGCACCAGGGGCCGGGAGAACCAGAGGGAGTTGGAGGAGGACTCCTTTGGCCTGGCCATGGATGAGGATGGGAGACGCTTTGTCTACTTCAAGGCCCTGGGGCCCTACCACAAGTCACGCTCTTCGTCTTGGGGCAAGAAGCGCGGAGGAGGGCCCGGCGGAGCGGCCACCACCGACAGCGACGAGGAGAACCTGCCCCGTATGTACGAGACTGGCACAGAGTTTTGCCCCTATGCCAGCTTTGTCAAATACCTGGCCAAGCGCAACCCACTGTGTAAAGCCTTCTTCCAGCGTCCTCGGGACCACTGCAGCGAGGCCGATGTCACCTGGTACGAGAACAAGGCCATTGGTAAGAACCTCCTGGGCACTCGCATGCAGATGCTCTCTAAGGCCGCTAAACTGTCCAAGACTTACACCAACCACTGCATTGGTGCTGTGTCTGTGGCTACGCTTAACAGCATAGCTGGCATTGGTACCAAGCTGGGCCCCCCGTACTTCATGGACAATATGAACGGTACCAGGCACAAGTCAGCACAGGCCGCTGGCAACTCTTACATTCTACCCAAGCCCAGCAACATGCCCGACCTCAAGCCCGAGCTACCTGCCAAGAGGCCGCTGTACGAGGCCAACCCCCCTGGAGAAACGTACAGCCCACCTTCCCCAAAAAGACTATGTGTGCGGCCTGTAGAGTCCTCGGACTGTGTCCTGCTGGTGTCTGTCAAGAACGACTCTAAGCCCCCCTGTCCAGAGACCAATGGTCATATGGTGCTGGCGGCCTCCCCTGCGGTAACCTCCCCTGCAGTGCTCTCCCCTGTACAGGTAACAAAACTTTCTGCCTCCTTTTATTGTGGCTTGTTAGTAGGAGTATACAGTGTGCTAGCTACACTGTTGTAAGTATAGCTGCCGACATGGTGCCAGCTGAACCGAGGGAAGTAAAACTGCCTACATTGTTAAGCTGGTACTATGTGGGCAGCTATATTTTCCTCAGTTAAGCTGATACTAAGTATAGCTGACCACACACTGTGGCCTTACAGTATACGGTACTCTGAACAAAGTTTAGCTGTCCACATATTATGCGTAGGTAGTACCAACTTTGAAGAGGGGAAGTATAGCAGTGCACACATAGTACCAACTATGCAGATGGGAATTTAGTGTACACACAGTGTGCCCCTATACTACCAGCTCTGCTGGGGGAAGTATAGCAGTCCACCCTGTGCCCATATATTATCAGAGTATAGCTGTCCACACACTCTGCCCCTATTATAGCAACTGCAATGCAAGTGAAGTATAGTTGGCCAAACACTGCCCACATAATACCATCTACACTGAGGGCTAGATATCCCACACAGTGCTCTGTAGTGCCAGCTACACCGAGGGAAGTAGCGCTGCTCACTCACTGCGTGGATAATACCGACAGCACGGAGAGACGTATAGGAGACACTGCTCTGTGCCAGTGAAATACTACACTACAGCTGTCCACACATGGTGCCCACATAATACCATTTACACTGAGGGAACTGTAGCAGCCCATATATTTTGCCCACACAGTACCAGTTACTCTAAGGGATTTGAAGCTGCCCACAAAGTACCATCTACGCCGATGGGTATAAAACTGTGTACACATTGTGCCCCAATAACACTAGCTACACGAGAAAACTAGTGCCCATATAGTACCAGTAATATTGGGAAAACAAGCTACACTGAGGGAACTAAGGCTGTCACAGACTGTGCCTACATAGTACTATCTACTGCGTGGGAATTATAGCTGTCCACATATTTATGGACATTTATCAACGGGTTTAGTCAGGTTTTCTTTACTATAATTGTCGCAATTTTTCGTGCGACATTTTGACTGGAAAGCGAGAAAAGCAAGTTTTCCAAAAATGAACTACGTAGTAATAATTTTAAAATGGACTACGGGTAGTCAGGTATTTATTAACTGCGACAGTCGCAACTGCGCAAAAAAAAGTCGCAACAGGGTTAAAAATTGACTAAATTTACTCCAGCTCAAACATGGAGCAGAAAAAGCTACTGCCAAAGTAAAAAAGGAAAAATTGCTTACGTGAAAGAAAATTATCAACAGGCTGAAACTAGTTGATAAATAAGTCACACATAAGCAAAAAAAAAAAGTAAGGAAAAAATTACTAAAAAAAAGCATACATAAGCAAACATTGATAAATGTCCCTCATTGTGCCTATATAGTACCATCTACACCAGGGGTCCTCAAACTTTGTAAACAGGGGGGCCAGTTCACGGTCCCTCAGACCGTTGGAGGGCCGGACTATAGATATCAAAACATGTACAAATTCCTATGCACACTTATATATCTTATTAGTGGACTACCACTTTAAGTACGCAGCACAGTTCCCCCCCCACATTAGGTTGGCAGTATAGATCCCCCCACATTAGGTTGTAGTTCCCACTCATTAGGGTTGGCAGTACAGTTCCCCCACATTAGGGTTGGCAGTACAGTTCCCCCACATTAGGGTTGGCAGTACAGTTCCCCCACATTAGGGTTGGCAGTACAGTTCCCCCACATTAGGGTTGGCAGTACAATTTTCCCACATTAGGTGCAGTACAATTTTCCCACATTAGGTGCAATATAATGTTCCCCCACCCTAGGTGCAGTATAATGTTCCCCCACATTAGGTGCAGTATAATGTTCCCCCACATTAGGTGCAGTATAATGTTCCCCCACATTAGGGGCAGTATAGCTCCCCACATTAGGTGCAGTATAATGTTCCCCCACATTAGGGGCAGTATAGCTCCCCACATTAGGTGCAGGATGTTCCCTCACATTAGGTGCAGTATAGTTCCCCCACATTAGGTGCAGTACAGTTCCCCCACATTAGGTGCAGTATGTTCCCCCACATTAGGTGCAGTATGTTCCCCCACAGACATACAGCCTTCAGCCATACAGTGTATGGCTGGAGGCTGTATGCCTGTGTTCTGCCCCCGCTTCAGTGCTCCGACCACCGCTCCTCCTGTCCGGACATAGCAGTAAGTCCCGGGACCGAAGGAGCAGTGGTCGGAGCACCGAAGCTGACGTGCCGCTGGTAACACTTACCTAGCTGGCCAGCGCACGTCCTCATTGCTGCCCCGCTCCGTTGCTATGGGCGCACGCACGGCATCAGTAACGTCTCTGCGTGCGCCACCTTCCCGGCGGCCCCTGTGTTTTTAAAGTAAACACGGGGTCTCCGAGAGCGCATCCCTGTGTCCCGAAAACATCTTTCGGGACACAGGGATGTCCCAGCCAGCGGCAGGCCGGATAAATGTCCTTGGCGGGCCGCACGTGTCCCGCGGGACGTAGTTTGAGGACCCCTGATCTACTCTGATGAGGGTGTATTCACACTGATGAATTGGAGAGGAAATTACTTGAGTAATTCTGCTCGCTTATTCTGCTCCAAATCATATTACAATGAAAGTTCTATTTACTTTAATGGACTTTCCGCTGCCCTGTTCACACTGAGGAATTTCTGTAGCAGAATTCTGACTCTGAGTTCTGTTCTGCCTGAAGATAGAACATGTTCATTCTTCAGGCGGAATCCTCGAGTAAAAGTCCATTGAAGTCAATGGGATTTTTTTTCCCTGACAAAATCCATTTAAAGCAGAATCCAAAAAAGTTGAATTGTATAGCCTCCCCCTCATTCCTCTTCATTTCTTCATGGAAATTCCACTCGGATTCCGCTTGATGGATAAAATGACAGAAGGCAACAATTTCCTGACTGAAATTATTCCTCATGAATTCCTCTTGAATTTATCCAATGTGAACATACCCTGAGGGATTTAGAGCTGTCCACACACTGTGCCCACATAGTACCATCTACACTGAGGGATTTAGAGCTGTCATGATGAAGGGGGGGGGATGATGATGGGGGTCTGGATGATGACATGGGGGGATGATGTATTTCCCACCCTAGGCTTATAGTCGAGTCAATAACTTTTCCTGGGTTTTTGGGGTGAAATTAGGCTTATATTCGGGTCGGCTTATACTCGAGTATATACCATAGTACCATCTACACTGAGGTATTTATAGATGTCCACATACTGTGCCCATGTAATACTATCTAGTCTGGGGGAAGTATGGCTGTCCAGACATTGTACCCTCATAATGCAAATTAAATGTGTTTCATTCACATAGTCTGATATGTAGTGATGGATCCATGGGTGCGAACACATCATGGCTACATAGAATTAAGACTATAACTGTCCACACATTGAGCACAGGAAGTACCATCTTCTCTGAGGGAATGTCTATAGATGTCCACACATTGAGCACAGGAAGTACCAGCTTCTCTGAGGGAATGTCTATAGATGTCCACACACTGAGCACAGGAAGTAACAGCTTCTCTGAGGGAATGTCTATAGATGTCCACACACTGAGCACAGGAAGTACCAGCTTCTCTGAGGGAATGTCTATAGATGTCCACACACTGAGCACAGGAAGTACCAGCTTCTCTGAGGGAATGTCTATAGATGTCCACACACTGAGCACAGGAAGTAACAGCTTCTCTGAGGGAATGTCTATAGATGTCCACACACTGAGCACAGGAAGTACCAGCTTCTCTGAGGGAATGTCTATAGATGTCCACACACTGAGCACAGGAAGTAACAGCTTCTCTGAGGGAATGTCTATAGATGTCCACACACTGAGCACAGGAAGTAACAGCTTCTCTGAGGGAATGTCTATAGATGTCCACACATTGGAAAGTGATACTAACAAACTTCTTCCTATTGTGTACATATGGTATTTAAACAAATGATGACTAGGACATTAGTCCTGCTGTGGTATGGCATTTCCTGGTGGTCAAGTCTTTCTTCATGCCCATGTAGCATGTGGATGGGTGCCTGCATCAGATGGATCCAATGTTTTCATGTCCTGGCAAAAGTGATCACATATAACTTTGGCATTTAGAGAGGGAATTGCAGACATTACTCTTGGCCGACATGGTGTTAAAGGAGTAGTCCAGTGGTGACTCAGTGGGGAACAACTTATCCCCTATCCTAAGGATAGGGGATAAGTTGCAGATCGCGGGGGGTCCGACCACTGGGGCCCCCTGCGATCTCCTGTACGGAGCCCCGACAGCCTGCGGGAAGGGGGCGTGTCGACCTCCGCACGAAGCGGCGGCCGACACGCCCCCTCAATACATCGCTATGGCAGAGCCGGTGATTGCCGAAGGCAGCGCTCCGGGCTGCCTTCGGCAATCACCGGCTCTGCCATAGCGATGTATTGAGGGGGCGTGTCGGCCGCCGCTTCGTGCGGGGGTCGACACCCGCTATCTGGCCGGAGAGCCTGGCCCCCGTACAGAGAGATCACAGGGGGCCCCAGTGGTCGGACCCCCTGCGATCTCAAACTTATCCATTATCCTTAGGATAGGGGATAAGTTTTTCACCACTGGACTACCCCTTTAAGGACTAGATGGTGTCAGCTCGAAATGCCACCATTGTCTGAAAATAGCAGGATTGTGGCCGGAAAGAAGCTGTACATTGGAATAATGGCCCTGGGGGTCCTGTTTCTAAGTGTTAAATACTAGAATCCAAGTTTCTGACAATAATAAGAAAACTGTCACTGAACAAACACAATTGGCTAACAGGCAATTGTGTAAACTGGATCCTATCATAACCTAACTACACCAAAAGAAGAAGATACCAGTAAACTTATTTGAATACAAAAAATAGTGGGTAAGCTTTATTGAAGTGCATTATAAAATCATACATAAAATACAAGGTACTAAACAGATGAAGGCTACAGAAAAGAGGTAGTGATACTAAATCCACAATGGTAGACAATACAGACGGCAGGGATACAGTCCACAGAAGTCAAATTGCAACATGCCCATAAGTAATAAAAAATAAATAGTATAACATACATATAATGGATGTATAAAGCTGATATATGTCCTCAAAGGGGCTATAGGTAAAGTGCAAATAACAAATAGTAAGGCACCTAGCCCTATTCAGAGGTTAGTCAGCAGCAATAGATAAGAGCATGAAAGACAGCATAAAATAGCAAATACCTGCCATACACCAAAAGGGGAGATCACTACCTGTACCCCAACGCGCGTTTCGCGTATGGGCTTCGTCAGGGGGGCGCCCCCTGACGAAGCCCATACGCGAAACGCGCGTTGGGGTACAGGTAGTGATCTCCCCTTTTGGTGTATGGCAGGTATTTGCTATTTTATGCTGTCTTTCATGCTCTTATCTATTGCTGCTGACTAACCTCTGAATAGGGCTAGGTGCCTTACTATTTGTTATTTGCACTTTACCTATAGCCCCTTTGAGGACATATATCAGCTTTATACATCCATTATATGTATGTTATACTATTTATTTTTTATTACTTATGGGCATGTTGCAATTTGACTTCTGTGGACTGTATCCCTGCCGTCTGTATTGTCTACCATTGTGGATTTAGTATCACTACCTCTTTTCTGTAGCCTTCATCTGTTTAGTACCTTGTATTTTATGTATGATTTTATAATGCACTTCAATAAAGCTTACCCACTATTTTTTGTATTCAAATAAGTTTACTGGTATCTTCTTCTTTTGGTGTAGTTAAATAATAAGAAAAGCCTGATAAAAACATGGAGGTCCTCGTGATATGTCAATGGGATTTATCAGGATTCACCTGAAAACAGATCTCTTCTAGCTTTTGTGGCTTTATAATAAACTAAAGTCATGGTACTAGTGTAACTAGAGCTTCAATTGGCATTTACTTTTCCCAGGTTTATCTACTGAAATGTTCTGTAACTTTATAATGTGATTTACTTTGTGTTTCATCTCCTCTGTTTGCTGTAAATGTTACATCCAGAATTTGAAAACCCACACAAATGATAAAACATTACCATTAGGCCCTAAACTCCGAGGCCCAAAATGATTGGTACATTCAAAGCCACTGTCCCCTTAAAACAAAACAAACAAAAATAAATAAAAAACAGCAATTCAAACAAAAAGTCAAACCGATCTGAACTTCTATGATTTTATTGATTTGTTTTTTTATGGAAACGTTTGACAGACAAGTGAAAAAGAAAAGTATACAGATAGTAAATTATGTTTTATTTTGCAAAAGTTTTTTTTTTTTTTTATAACAAATTGGTAATAAGTGAATAGTGGTGCACTGCTATCTTTCTATACCCATATACACGAGCCCCAGGTGGGCAGTTAGTACCGGTGTCCGTAGTGAAATAACGACCACAGTAGTGCGTATCAGTCCATGGTTATAAAGTCCATGAATAATCCAACAAATAGAAAAGAACTCGCACTCACTGGTCTTCTGGCAGCCATGAAAACTTTATTATGTTCGTCACATGTGGAACATCGGACCGGTCGAACAAACCAGGGCAGGAGCATGCGGGGGTAGAGTTCAAGGGCAACGGACCGTGTCGCTCAACTGAGCTTCATCAGGCCCCTCAGGATGAAGCTCAGGTAAGTGACAAGGTCCGTTGACTGTATAACCAGTTGTGGCCACCGCCAATAAAGTAAATATTCTGTTTTCTTTCCAAGAGCTTTGGAAAACAGCATTAGAAGACAGTTCTCCTGACCTGTCAGTTCCCAGGGGCCAGTGCACGGTTCCAGGGACCTGATAGGTACCCCTTTAGGGTACGTTCCCACCTGGTGTATACACAGCGTATTTCAAGCTGCGCAAAATCTGCAGCAGCGGGAAATACGCTGCCTATCCCTCGCTCACCATACACACAAGGCTTTCCGTCGGCAGCCTTATGTGTGCAGTGAGTTTTGGAGGCGGTGCTGTGTTCCGGCGTGACTGTGGAGCACGGCTCCGCCTCCAAAACTCACTACACACATAGGGCTGCCGCCGTAAAGCCTTGTGTGTATGGTGAGCGAGGGATACGCATCATATTTCCTGCTGATGCTGCAGATTTTGCACAGCGTGAAATACGCTGCATATACGCCAGGTGGGAACGTACCCTTAAAGTGGAATGAACTAGCCTAAGGCCGGTTTTAAACAAGTGTAATACAGCCATAAGTCCCTGCCTGACAGATGGCCAACTGACCCAAACTGAAGGCACAAAGCAGAAGACTATAGTACCTTTTTATTACTGTCCCTCTTCATCATAATAAATTATAGCCCTTTGGGGCTAAAATTTCATTGCACACCAGAAAAAACCCTCAATTTTCCAGATGGCTGGGCTGTCCAGGAAAAAAACCCACTTCTCTAGCTTGCGTACTCCAGTATGGACAGTATAGAGGATATTGCCAAACTGCTTTTTATGAGAATGTCAATGGAAGGTTGTGGTCTGATGACCAGGAATGTTTAGGCTGAAAGAGACACTAATCACTGCCGAAATACAAGGCTTTACCCACAACACGTGGGACTTACTGGGTTTTGCCTTTGTGTATACAGAAAAACAGAAAGGTTAAAGGGGTACTCCGGTGAAAAACTTTTTTATTTATTTTTTTTAAATCAACTGGTGCCAGAAAGTTAAACAGATTTGTAAATTACTTCTATTAAAAAAATATCTTAATCCTTCCAGTACTTATTAGCTGCTGAATACTACAGAGGAAATTCTTTTCTTTTTGGAACAGAGCTCTCTGCTGACATCACGAGCACAGTGCTCTCTGCTGACATCTCTGTCCATATTAAGAACTGTCCAGAGTATGAGAAAATCCCCATAGCAAACATATGCTGCTCTGGACAGTTCCTAAAATGGACAGAGATGTCAGCAGAGAGCACTGTGTTTCCAAAAAGAAGAATTTCCTTTGTAGTATTCAACAGCTAATAAGTACTGGAAGGATTAAGATTTTTTAATAGAAGTAATTTACAAATCTGTTTAACTTTCTGGCACCAGTTGATTAAAAAAAAAAAAAAAAAAGTCTTCCACTGAAGTAGCCCTTTAACCTCTTAAGGACCCGGGACGTACCAGTACGTCTTAAGTCCGCTCCCATTCTATAACCCGTGGCTAATAGCGACCGGCACTGATGGCGATGCCGCGTGCTATTAACCCTTTAGACGCGGCGTTCAAAGTGAAAGTAAATCATTGCCAGTTAGTTCAGAAGGCTGTTTGGTATGTCCGCGGTGAAATTGCGGCATCCTGAACAACTGTGAGACAGCAGGAGGGTCCCTTACCTTGCCTCCTGGTGTCCGATCGCCGAATGACTGCTCAGTGCCTGAGATCCAGGCATGAGCAGTCAAGCGACAGAATCATTGATCAATGGTTTCCTATGAGAAACCACTGATCAATGTAAAAGATCAGTGTGTGCAGTGTTATAACCCCCTATGGGAGCTATAACATTGCAAAAAAAAAGTTAATAAAGATCATTTAACACCTTCCCTAATAAAAGTTTGAATCACCCCCCTTTTCCCATTAAAAAAAAAAACAAAACTGTGTAAATAAAAATAAACATGTGGTATCGCCGTGTGTGGAAATGTCCAAATTATAAAAAATATATAATTAATTAAACCGCACGGTCAATGACATACGCGCAAAAAAATTCCAAAGTCCAAAATAGCGTATATTTGCTCACTTTTTATATCAATAAGGCTGATCAATACAAAAATGGTACCGCTAAAAACTTCAGATCACGGCCCATAAAATGAGCCCTCATACCGCCCCATATGCGGAAAAATAAAAAAAGTAATGACAATTTTAAACGTATTAATTTTCCTGTATGTAGTTATAATTTTTTTCCAGAAGTACGACAAAATCAAACCTATATAAGTAGGGTATCATTTTAATCGTATGGACCTACAGAATAAAGACAAGGTGTCATTTTTCCCGAAAAATGTACTGTGTAGAAACGGAAACCCCCAAAAGTTACAGAATGGCGTATTTTTTTTTCAATTTTGTCTCACAAAGATTTTTTTTTCGTTTCGCCGTAAATTTTTGGGTAAAATTACTGACGTCATTACAAAGTAGAATTGGTGGCGCGAAAAATAAGCCATCATATGGATTTTTAGGTAAAAAACTGAAAGAGGTATGATTTTTTAAAGGTAAGGAGAAAAAAAACAAAAATGCAAAAACTGTAAAACCCCGGGTCCTCATGAAATGGGAGAATTAGTGAGACATATGAGAATATGGGGGTCTTTTCCTAGTGGCTTCCACTTATCATTAAAACAGATGGGCTGCAGCACTTCTTCGAGCACTATACTTTTTTGGACTTGGACATCTTTGGCCAGGGGGCCATTCACTGCTATTGGGCTGAAATGTTAAGTGCTTGTACAGAACTATAGAGGCTGATGCCATTCAGGCTGCCAGAAAAAGCCATACCCCCCCTCCCCCTTCCGATCTGTGTGGGTGACGGGGCTATTTTTTAGGGTGAATAATATTTCAGCAGATGACTTCTGCCCCTCATCTCCGCTGGTTGGGTATTTACAGGAATTAATCATTAAATGGAGGGACAGGCATGTGGGGTGTCTGTTTTTCCTATTTGTGAAAGGTATTAAACATTAGAGAAGTTAATGACTATATCTGTTGCAAAAAGAAAAGGGTGTTACAGTTCCCCACCAGTTTGCCCTAGCAGGTTTGTGTGGATTAGGTGTATAAAGCCCAGAGGATGAAGTTTCTAAAATGTCCTGGCCATCAGTTTTTTTTTTTTTTTTTTTTTTGTCCTGTATTTGTATTCCAGTTATCACTTGTTGCATATACACTTCCGGCTTTTTCGTGGACGCCAGAAAAAAATGTAAACATGTTCTGATTTCTCAAAAAAACTGGGAATAAATCCAGCACAGAATGCAAAATGCAGCAGAAAGGTGTATCGAGGTGATGGGGTACAGGTTGATTTCCCACTGTGCTCTTTTGTGACATTTTAGAATGCATGATAAGACACAACAGCATTTTTGTTGTTGTTGTTGTTGTTGTGGTGTCATTTTGTATATGCATTTGTCAAATCCTGTAGACAGGTCCATGGTAAAAATAAGATGCAGAGCATTCTGCGTTTAAAAAACAAAAGATGCTGACCCCAAAAACACCACAAACCATCGCATTGACATACCGTATTTTTCGCCCTATAGGACGCACCGGCATATAAGACGCACCCAGAAAACAAAGATTCTGAACCCAACAGTGATCTTCAACCGGCAGACCTCCAGATGTTGCAAAACTACAACTCCCAGCATGCCCGGACAGCCGTTGGCTGTCCGGGCATGCTGGGAGTTGTAGTTTTGCAACATCTGGAGGTCCGCAGGTTGAAGACCACTGGTATAGGAGGTAATACTCACGTGTCCCTGCCGCTCCGGGCTCGTCACCGCTGCCCTGGATGTCGCTCCATTGCTGTCGCCGTGTCCCCGTGGTGTCCTCGACGCTCCGGACATCATCTTCCTGGGGATCCACGCTCTCCGTCATCACGTCGCTACGCATGCCGCTCCTATTGGATGACGGGACGGCGTGCGCGATGACGTCGAAGGAGAGCACCGGCCATGCAGGGGATCCCAGCACGGAGCAGACACCGAGGAGGCAGGTAAGGTCCCTCCCGGTGTCCTGTAAGCTGTTCGGGACACCGTGATTTCACCGCGGCGGTCCCGAACAGCCCGACTGAGCAGCCGGGTTAGTGTCACTTTCTCTTCAGACGCGGCGGTCAGCTTTGATCGCCACGTCTGTATTAGCCGCGGGTCCCGGCCGTTGATGGCCGCCGGGACTGCCGCGATAGGTGTGTATTCGCCTTATAAGACGCACCAACCTCTCCCCCCCCCCCCCCCAGTTTTGGGGAAGAAAAAGTGCGTTTTATACGGCAAAAAACTGCACCATTCCTTCTCTGCACAGTTTTTTTTTTATTAATCTCCCCCCCCCCCCCCCCCCCATGTCTACACTGAGATTTTCCGTGCGGACATTGCCGTGTGAACATTGCCTCAGGGTATGTCCACACAATTAAAATTTCAGTGCAGAATTCCACATAAGAGTTCTGCAGATTCCGCAGCAACAAAGTGGAATTTAGCTGTGCACATGGCAGAATTTCCGCAGAATATGTGTCTCCTGCAGAAATCCCGATATTGAAGTCCGCCGAAAGTATAGACATATCGATTCTCTCTGCTGAGTCCGCACAGTAATGCATTGCCATCTATGAGACTGTGCCCGTATTCGAGGGGCCCTAGCGCCAGCATGTTCTGCCGGTGCTCCGCTGTCAGAGGAATGTCCGCACGGACATTCTCCTGTGTGAACATAGCCTTACTCTGCAGCAATCTATCATGTAGGTCAGTGTTTCCCAACCAGGGTGCCTCCAGCTGTTGCAAAACTACCACTCCCAGCATGCCCGGAGAGCCTTTGGCTGTCCGGGCATGCTGGGAATGGTAGTTTAGCTACAGCTGGTGACACCCTGGTTGGGAAACACTGGTGTAGGTCTTACTGGGACATATAGTTCCTCAGCCACAGGTTGTTCCCCGTGCAGATAAACCAGTCTAATCACTAGGCCGTGTCCTCAGATGACTCCTCTGCACACTTATCCTCAGATGTGACCTGCTCGGGAATCCTGAGGACACGGAAGGAGCATCGGTCTATGCAGTGGCAGGGCTTTGAAAATAATAGGCGACATGCTCGGTCCTGATTTTTCCTGAGTTAATATAAGCTAATAACTGGTTATAGAGTTGTTAATGTTCTTGGCGGGCAGCCAGCAATCCTCCCAGCTAAACAATGAACGTTCCAGCATCGCTACTACAGGGCTTGTCCACCCCCAGAAATACTTTGGTCAGTCAGGTTTTTTTTTTTTACCATTCATTAACATGGTTTAACCCTTCAGGATTGGGCCGTGCCGCGCTGGGCAGCTTTTCTGGGAAAGAGATCCCAGGCGAGATGCTATGGGTGTCATCTTTCCCTGCCAGGCGAGGATGTGTGCTAAGCCCAGGCGTCTGATTGGCACAGCTCGGGACACGTGACGGTTCACTGAGGTTTACTGTTCACCTCATTTGACATCAGAGGTCAATGGCTGCGGTTGTTGTTATTCTCTTCCTTCTGACGTCAAATTCCTTCCCTCAGGCTTTTCTTGAGCCTGAAGAAACTATAGAAAACCATTGGCTAATGTTTCCTGAACGTGGACTGAACGTCTTGTCATAGAGATTGGTGCCTGCGTATCTAACTGGATGTAATGTGCTTAACTTTGCTGTAGCTGAATAACCACGCCACGTCTTCTGTGTGTGATACACGCTGAAGAGACCGCTCATTGGCAGCTTTAATGCTCTTTTTCAATATACTAAGTGGTAGCAGAGTATAATCCTGGACGTATTACTTGTTACTCCTTAGGATATGTTTACACAGGGGAATGTCTGCACCTGACATCGGAGCGCCTGTGGCTGAGAAACTGTATGTCCCAGTAAGACTTACACCTGTGTTTCCCAACCAGGGTGCCTCCAGCTGTTGCAAAACTACACCTTCCAGCATGCCCGGACAGCCAAAGGCTGTCCGGGCATGCCGGGAGGTGTAGCTTTGCAACAGCTGGAGGCATCCTATTTGAGAAAGACTGACCTACACGATAGAGGCTATGTTCAGACAGGAGAATGTCCGCACGGAAAATTGTCTGTGCAGACATTCCCCTGACAGAGGAGCGCCCGCAGAACATGCCGGTGCTAGGACCGCACGGTATTGCGCTGTGTCAGACGGCAGTGCATTTTTGTGCGGAGTCCGCAGGAAGAATAGACATTCTGCCGACATCGGAAATCGCCATGTATCCCTTTCCTATGGATCTTCCGTGTTGCTTCCAATGCAAATTAAATGCAACACTACGATCGATTGTTTACACATTTGCATTCACTTTTTAAGGGAACCTATCATAAGGTTTATGGCAGCATGAAACTGGTGCAGGCAACACGATATTGGGACACTATGAATTACTCTGCCATGCTTGTAGTTTAAAATGTTGGCACCCCTGAAATTTTTCCAGAAAATGAAGTTTTTCTTACAGAAAAGGATTGCAGTAACACATGTTTATTCCCTTTGTGTCTATTGGAACTGAACCAAAAAGGGAGGAAAAAAAGCAAATGGGACCTAATGTCGCACCAAACTCCAAAAATGGGCTGGACAAAATTATTGCCACCCTTAACTTAAAGGGATTCTCCCATAGAAATCTTTTTTTTTTTTTTTTTTTTTATCAACTAGTGCCAGAAAGTTAAACAGATTTGTAAATCACTTCTATTAAAAAATCTTAATCCTTCCAGTACTTTTTAGGGGCTGTATACTAAAGAGAAATCCAAAAAAGAAATGCATTTCCTCTGATATCATGACCACAGTGCTCTCTGCTGACCACTGCTGTCCATTTTAGGAACTGTCCAGAGCAGCATATGTTTGATATGGAGATTTTTTCCTGCTATGGACAGCAGTGGTCAGCAGAGAGCTCTGTGGTCATGATATCAGAGGAAATGAATTTATTTTCTCTTTAGTATACAGTAGGGATTGACCGATATCGTTTTTTTAGGGCCGATAATCGGTGGAGGTTAGGGTCGATAACCGATAACTTATACCGATATTCCGGTATAAGTTATTGGCTATTTATCCCCCCTCGACACCACTGCAGAGCATTGATTTAAAGCGGGCGCTTTAAATCAATGCACTGCGGTGGCTTTTGCGGTGCCATAGGCCGCCGCCACCACCACCCGCTTCTCTCCCCCTACCTGTCAGGGTGGTCCGGGCCATCCATCCTTCGTTCCTGTAGTGTCCGGCGGCATTCCGGGTGGAGGGTGCACCGGTCCGGGCTGTCCTTCTCATGCGGTCATCTTCTCCACTCCGGGCAGGCTCCGGCCTAGTACGCTGCATAGACGCCACTACGCAGTGACGCCCGTGCGCAGCGACGCACCTGACGTCTATGCAGCGTACTAGGCCGGAGCCTGCCCGGAGTGGAGAAGAGGACCCCCGGAGAAGGACAGCCTGGGCCGGTTCACCCTCCACCCGGAATGCCGCCGGACACTACAGGAAGGGAGGATGTATGGCCCGGACCACCCCCATTACGGGTAAGTTTAAATTTTTTTTGTATTGACTCGGAGGGTGGGGGAGGGGCCCGACCGGTATAGCGGTATGGGCAAAAATCCATACCGGTATACCGCCCAGCACTACGGGGGGCAGTCGCGGTGCGGGGCGGCGGATCGGGGGGCGGTGCGGTGGGGGGCGGGGCATTATCGGCTTATCGGCAAGGTAATTGCCGATACCGATAATGCCCAAAATCTGGATTATCGGCCGATAATATCGGCCATACCGATAATCGGTCGATCCCTAGTATACAGCCCCTAAAAAGTACTGGAAGGGTTAAGATTTGTTAATATTAGTGATTTACAAATATGTTTTACTTTCTGGCACCAGTTGATTTAAAAAAAAATAATAAAAAGTTTTCCACGGGAGTACCCTTTTAATATTTGGTTGCACACCCTTTGGAAAAAATAACAGAAATCAGTTGCTTCCAATAACCATCAATAAGCTTCTTACACCTCTCAGCCGGAATGTTGGACCACTCTTCCTTTGCAAACTGCTACAGGTCTCTCTTATTGGAAGGCGCCTTTCCACAGGTGTTCAATGGGATTTAGATCTGGACTCATTGCTGGCCACTTCAGAACTCTCCAGCGTTTTGTTGCCATCCATTTCTGGGTGCTTCTTGACTTATGTTTGGGGTCATTGTCCTGCTGGAAGACCCAAGATCTCGGTTGCAAACCCAGCTTTCTGACACTGGGCTGTACAGTGCGACCCAAAATCCGTTGGTAATCCTCAGATTTCATGATGCCTTGTACACATTCAAGGCATCAAAACCAGTGCAGAAAAAAAGCTGACCAGTTGCCAATAGCAACCAATCACATTTCTTCTTTTTTGAAAAGGCCTCTGCCAAATGAAAGAAGCGATCTGATTGGTTGCTATGGGCAACTCAGCAAATCCCCCCCCCCCAGTGCCAGAGGCAGCAATACAACCCCAATATATAATTGAACCTCCACCATATTTCACTGTAGGTACTGTGTTCTTTTCTTTGTAGACCTCATTCTGTTTTCGGTAAACAGTAGGATGATGTGCTTCATCAAAAATCTCTGTCTTGGTCTTATCTGTCCACAAGACGTTTTCCCAGAAGGATTTTGGCTTACTCAAGTTCATTTTGGCAAAATGTAGTCTTACTTTTTTATATCTCCTCCTGGGTCTCCTGCCATAGCGTTTTAATTTCAATGTTGATGGATAGTTCGTGCTGACACGCAGGGGACTGGAAAGTCGGACAGCCGGCAGCCTATCACCGGCCGCAGCGATGTCCCACCCCGGCCAGTGATAGGCTGAGAACACTGTCATGACAGCGTAAGGCCGACGTAGGTAAGTTAGTTTTTTTTCTTTATCTTTTGCAGCCCAGGCATAGGGATACAGCGTACAGCAGTGGTCTCAAACCTGCAGACCTCCAGCTGTTGCAAAACTACAACTCCCAGCATGCCCGGACAACCGTTGGTTGTCTGGGCATGCTGGGGGTTGTAGTTTTGCAACATCTGGAGGTCCACAGGTTGGAGACCACTGGCGTACAGTGAGTTCCAGCTCCAGCGGCCCCCAACAAAGAGGAGGAGGGCAGTGCTTGACATATGTGAGTAGTACCCCGCTGGGCTGATAATTAATTGGGGGGGAGCAGAACAGCGCTGGCGGGTCACATATGATTAGTTCCCCAATGTGGGGACAGCGCTGCGCTGATTCATTCATTCCCGAGGGGGAGGGGCCCAACCGGTATTGCGGTATGGGAAAAATTTATATGGTGCAGCCCAAAAATTTCAGTATTCGGTATGAACCAGTATACCGCCCAGCCCTGTTTAGTTAATTTAGTCAAGATTTTTCTTTTAGGGTGTGAATTTGAGGATTACTGTGAGGTAATGATGGGAGTTGTAGTTTTGCAGCAGCTGTAGAGCCTCAGGTTGGGGACACAGTACTCAGAATATGGCTCTGCAGCTTTTGCAAAAGTACAACTCTCAACATGTCCATACAGCAAAAGGCATGATGGGAGTTGTAGTTCTGCAGCAGCAGTGGAGCAGGGAAAAACAATTTGAACTTCTCTCTGTCCCTGTTTGATCCCCTAATGTGTTCTATAGATAGTGTGGCTGTAGTAAGTCAGGGAAGGGGATTAAAGTACAGACTGTTTCTTCTTTCTCCCTGTGCTCTGTGCAGCTCCATGCAAACAACGCATTAAATCCCTGAAAACTGTATGGTATGGTACACGTACATAATGTGCTCAGGGGTGTGGAAACTTAATGAAAAACTACTTGTCATCGGGACTAAAACGGAGCAAAATCTACTTGTCCCTCATGACGATCCACTTGTCCAATTTTCGCTTTTACACTCTTAAGTTTTTCCTCCTCGCCCTATAATAGCCATAACTACCTACTATAATGATACCTTTTAATTTTTCAATAACCTATTGTCCGAACCAAAATTATATATATATAATCGGTGAAGTGAAATTGAAATAGTAAAAGATAATTTAGCAGATTTGGTGGTTTTCTTTTCTACACCATTTACCTTGTGGTTGAGCTAACATGTTGCTTTGATACGTTAGACCGGCCTGATTACAGCAATACCAGATCTGTATCGTTTCCGTAAAATTTTACTAACTAAAAAAAAATTCGGAACTTTTTCAAATTTTTTTAATTGCCATTTTTTTACCCCTGTAGCGTTTTTTCCCCGCATACCAGGCAAATGAGGGCAAATTTTTTGCGCCATAATCTTTTAAATTTTTTTATTTTTATTTTTTTATTGTATCTGTACCATTTTGGTATTGATTTGACTTCTTTTTTTCTGGGATATTATAAAAATTGCAATTCTGTGGTTTGGTATTTTTTTCACATTTACGTAATTTACCGTACGGGATACATAATGTTATATTTTAAGAGTTTGTACAATAACGGGCGCAGCGATACCAAATATGTTTATTCTTATTATGTTTACATGTTTTTCTATAGGAAAAGGGGGTAATTTAAATTTTTAACATGGAAGGGGTTAATGTGTGTCTTTTAAACTTTTTTTTACACTTTATTAGACTTTCAGGAGGAATCATTTGATTCCTCATACAGATAAATAGAGTTCTATTGAACTCCATTGATCTGTGTGCTCTGCGATCCATTGATAGAGCCTAGTCCAGCGAGGCTCTATCAATGACAGAGCCACAGACACCAGGGAAGCAGAGGTAAGCCCTCTGGCTACCTGTATAGTGGATTACACCATCGCCCCCCCCCCCCCCCCCCGCTATCACGCTGCTGGGGGGCGATCCACCCCACTAGCCCACCAGGGAGCATTCACATGTCCCTTTAGACGCGGCCAATCTAAAGGGTTAATAGCCACCCGCGGCTATAGCCAGCTGCGGCGATAGCCGCTTGCTGGCTATTAGCGGCGGCCCCTGGCTACTGAGAACAGCCGAGGGCTGCAAAGTACGGAGCGGGCAGGATTTGGCAGCCCCCTCCATACAGACTGCTGAGCGCCGCGGCGCTTGTCAGGTCCGGCCCTGCTTGCCCGAAGCAGGGCTAGGGGCTGGAAAAATTCACCTGCCCAGCACCCGGAACTGCATGTCCCGGGTGTCGGGCGATAGGAATTCCACATCCCTGGTGCTGCGGATATTCCGCTATGCAAATTCCACTAGAAAAAATCTTCAGATTATTTGCAGACCCATTAACAGTAATAGTAGGGATGCGCCGCAATTTCGGCAGCTTAAAATGGAGTTATCAGCATTGTGCCGAGAGAAAATTTCTGGGGCAAGGCTTGCAGCAGGGGCGGATCTCGATAGTAGGACACAATCACCCCATAAGTATTTTATACTACACTGCGCTAGAGAGGGGTCCAGGTGGGCCTGAGCTGTGATGAGATTGTGGCTGAAGGACCTGTGATGATTACATAAAGTAGGTAGGGCTCAGCTGTGATGAGACTGTGGCTGAAGGACCTGTGATGATGACATAGAGTAGGTAGGACTGAGCTGTCATGAGACTGTGGCTGAAGGACCTATGAGGATTACATAGAGTAGGTAGGGCTCAGCTGAGATGAGACTGTGGCTGAAGGACCTGTGATGATTACATAAAGTAGGTAGGGCTCAGCTGAGATGAGACTGTGGCTGAAGGACCTGTGATGATGACATAGAGTAGGTAGGACTGAGCTGTCATGAGACTGTGGCTGAAGGACCTGTGATGATGACATAGAGTAGGTAGGACTGAGCTGGGATGAGACTGTGGCTGAAGGACCTGTGATGATGACAGAGTAGGTGGAGCTGAAGGACCTGCCATGATGATGATGACATCGGGTAGGCGGGACTGAGCTGGAGGTAGCTGTAGAAATCAAAAAATTAGAATATTTATGAAGTTTTGTACAAAGGGGCACTATTGTAGATAGCAGTCAACTTATTGTGTTACTGCCCCCCCATGCAGTGCTGGTAGTTGTCGTTGCCTGCTGGTAGTTGTACTGCTGTACTAGCTACAGAGCCACAGGTTTTAGATCACTGCTTTATGGTACAACCTACTGGGAGTTGCAGTTTTGGGTCAGTTTCGGTTTTCGTAAATTTTTTGGGTTCTTCTCAAAATTGTAATTTCAGTGCACCACTAGTCAATAGGTAGCAACATAATCCACAGCAGAATTTCTACTGTGGGAATTTCCACAGACGATTAATTTACATGTAAACATACCCTTAACCCCTTAAGGACTCAGCGTTTTTCCGTTTTTGCATTTTCATTTTTTCCTCCTCACCTTCTAAAAATCATAACGCTTTCTATTTTGCACCTAAAAATCCATATAATGGCTTATTTTTTGCGCCACCAATTATACTTTGCAGGGACATTAGTCATTTTACCAAAAAATCCACGGCGAAATGGAAAAAAAATCATTGTGCGACAAAATTGAAGAAAAAATTACATTTTTTAACTTTTGGGGGCTTCCGTTGCTACGCATTGCATTTTTTGGTCAAAATGACACCTTATCTTTATTCTGTAGGCCTATACGGTTAAAATGATACCCTACAGGTCTGGAGGTATGTTTTGTTTGTGTACTGTATCCACTCGCCTGAATGCTATGAGTCAGTCCATGTTCTCCGTATTTGATGCGGGGGCTCCGCTCCGTAGATTTTGTATCGCTATCTGACTATGTAAACCTGGAATGTTTGTTTATTGTTGGATCTGCGGATCCTTTGTTCTTACCCATGTTTCAGTATTGTGCTTGTATTACCTGAATCTTCAATAAAGCTTCATCGTTTGATTGTTAAAATGATACCCTACTTCTATAGGTTTGATTTTGTCGCACTTCTGAAAAAAAATCCTAACTACATGCAGGAAAATGTATACATTTAAAATTGTCATATTCTGACCCCTGTAACTTTTTTATTTTTCCGCGTACGGGCCGGTATGAGGGCTCATTTTTTGCGCTGTACCATTTTTGTGTTGATCGGACTTTTTGATCGCTTTTTATAAATTTTTTTATGATATAAAAAGTGACCAAAAATGTTATTTTGGACTTTTGAATTTTTTTGCGCATACGCCACTGACCGTGCGATTTAATTAATGATATAATTTTATAGTTCGGTCATTTACGCGCGCGGCGATACCACATATGTTAATATGTATTTTTATTTACACAGTTTTTTTTTTTATGGGAAAAGGGGGGTGATTCAAACTTTTATTAGGGAAAGGGTTAAATGACCTTTTGTTAACTTTTTTTTTCACTTTTTTTTGCAGTGTATTAGACCCCATAGGGAGCTATAGCACTGCACACACTGATCTCTTATGCTGTTCCCTGCAAAGCCATAGCTTTGCACGGATCAGCGAGATAGGAGCTCGATTGCTCAGGCCTGTAGCTCAGGCTTGGGGCAATCAAACCCCGATCGGACACCGCGGAGACAGGTAAGGAGACCTCCGCCTGCGTCCCAGCTGATTGGAACATTGCAATTTTATCACTATGCCCGGATCAGCCCGACTGAGCTGCCGGGAAGCGTTTAATTTCGTTTTACAAAGTTGATCGCCACGTCTGAAGGGTTAACAGCGCGCGGCACAGCGATCGGTGCCGCACGCTGTTAGCCCAGGGTCCTGGCTATGAATTTTATTTTTTTTTTTAATCATCTGGTGCCAGAAAGTTAAACAGATTTGTAAATTACTTCTCTTAAAAAATCTTAATCCTATCGGTACTTATCAGCTGCTGTATGCTACAGAGGAAGTTCTTTTCTTTTTAAATTTCCTTTCTTTCTGACCACAGTGCTCTCAGCTGACACCTCTGTCCATGTCAGGAACTGTCCAGAGCAGGAGAGGTTTGCTATGGGAATTTGCTGCTACTCTGGACAGTTCCTGACATGGACAGGGGTGTCAGCAGAGAGCACTGTGGTCAGAGAGAAAATAACTCATATTCCTGTGGAGCTTACAGCAGCTAAGTACTGGAAGGATTAAGATTTTTAAATAAAAGTAATATACGAATCTGGTAAACTTTCTGTAAATGAAATTAGACGGCGCTCAGAAGTTATATGGAATCCTGGTCACAATATATAACAAGGTTTATTAAAATATGATAACATTATATAACATACACCTTCCTTTGGTGTGCCACAGGGAACTTGTGAATCACCTAGGGTTAAGGATCTATTACATAAAATATATAAACAATAATAAAAAGTGTAGTATGATATTCAGACCACTAAAAATAAATACATACATATAATACTGCTGCAGTTCTTGTGCAAAGACCGGAAAAGTCAATCAGTAGATTAATTCGTTAGACATTCTGGGACTTATAGTCCCCATTCACTAAACAAAGAAATCCTTGCAGGTTGCAGTTAATGTCTGTGTTGGAATGTGGCAATAATTAAATACTAACACTATGACCCAAGTGATAGAACATATAGGGTCTGCTGTAACTTGTAGTCCTTGTAGTACAGTGGTCCCTCAACATACGATGGTAATCCGTTCCAAACGGACCATCGTTTGTTGAAACCATCGCATGTTGAGGGATCCGTGCAATGTAAAGTATAGGACAGTGGTCTACAACCTGCGGACCCTTCAGATGTTGCAAAACTACAACACCCAGCATGCCCGGACAGCCGTTGGCTGTCCGGGCATGCTGGGTGTTGTAGTTTTGCAACATCTGGAGGTCCGCAGATTGTAGACCACTGTTACAGGAAGTTGTACTTACCTGTCCCCGCCGCTCCGGACCGTCACCGCTCCTCACTGCTGCCCGGGATGTAGCTCTCCACCGCTGCCATCACGTCACTACGCACGCCGCTCCAATTGGATGACGGGATGGCGTGCGCAGCGACGTGATGACGACGATGGAGAGCGCTGAGGATGCAGGGGATCCCGGAGAGGACGCGCCGGAGCCCCGAGGACAGGTAAGTGATCGTCAGCGGACCACACGGGGCACCATAATCGGCTATCCGGTGGCAGCTGAAGCAGTCTGCGCTGCCGGATAGCCGTTTATGTGATGGCCCCGACATACAAAAGCATCGTATGTTGATGCTGCCTTCAACATGCGATGGCCTCTGAGAGGCCATCGTATGTCGGGGCCATCGTAGGTCGGAGGGTCACTGTATTAGGTTAGTATAGATTAGTATTCTAGTATTACGGCAATAAAGGTCTTTGAAAAAGCAAAAGAGTGTCCGTGCAAAAAGTGCTGTGTGCGAGTAATAGTTCTAAGAATCCCTCCTGGGACTTATAGTACCTGTGTTAATATGTTAGTACAGTATACACCTTTAAGTCATCAATAGTTCATGCCAGGAAGTTAAAGATATCCACCTTGGTACACAGCTGCCGGACCTAAAGGGGTACTCCACTGGAAAACATTTTTTTTAATCAACTGGTGCCAGAAAGATGAGCAGATTTATACATTACTTCTATTTAAAAGTAAAATTCTTAACCCATCCAGTACTCATCAGCTGCTATTTGCTCTACAGGAAGTTCTTTTCTTTTTGGATTTTCTTTCTATCTAACCACAATGCTCTTTGCTGACACCTCTGTCCACGCTGCCTCCCCACCTCTCCCATAGAGTTACATGGAGTAGGCGTGTTGGCCACGTCATGCTGCGCCCGGCACGCCTCCTACATGTAAGAGTCGCGGCAGAGTCGTGGCCTGGTACAGGAGATTGAGGGGGGTCCCAGCGTTCGGACCACCCGCGATCAAACACTTAGTGTTTTCCGCTGCAGTTGTCCTTTAACTGCAAACTGCAAGGATTTCTTTGTTTAGTAAACGGGGACTATAGGTCCCAGAATGTCTTATGAGTTAATCTATTGATTGACTTTTCCGGTCTTTGCACAAGAACTGCAGCAGTATTATATGTATTTACTTATTTTTAGTGGTCTGAATATCATACTACACTTTTTATTATTGTTTATATATTTTATGTAATAGATCCTTAACCCTAGGTGATTCACAAGGGCCCTGTGGCACACCAAAGGAAGGTGTATGTTATATAATTTTATCATATTTTAATAAACCTTGTTATATATTGTGACCAGGATTCTATATAGCTTTTTTTAGCGCCATATAATTTCATTTACTCTTGTCTCTCAGTGGAAACTGTTTGGTCTCCTTACTCCCTAGGAGTGGATCCAAAACACAGAAAAAGTACTGACCAAAAAAGTACTTGTGAACCCAGCCTTATAGTAAGACCTGTAGGCTTAGTGCTTGGCAATCGGACTAGGCTATTGGTTCCAAAAATCGTAATATGACTAATAGGAGGTACGGTAGCTCTTTTTTTGGATGAAAAACCACAGGAAAAGCTTTAGGCACTAATTCCGTCACCTTCAGCATATAAATCCAGAAGCATTACCAAGTATTTTTTTTTTTTTTGTGCATTGTAGAATACCTAACATAAAAAATCCCCATTTGGTGAAAGTCCAGTGCATATGCATAACAAATACCAAACCACAAGAGAAGCGCATAAAGGATACAATATTTTGTTGAAATATCCAAGAAGACAAACATCTTAGGTGAGGTGGACTCCCTTGTAGGTATATTATAGCCATTAGTGGCACACTTAGCTTTTATTATTATTCTTTATTTTTTTATAGCGCACACAGATTATGTGGTGCTGTACACTCAGATTGGTCCTTGTTCCCATTGGGGCTCACAATCCAAATTCGCCTATCAGTATCTTTTTGGAGTGTGGGAGAAAACCCATGCAAGGCAATGGTGCTAACCACTGAGCCACCGTCCTGCCCTTTTGAAAACTCTGTGATGAAGTTGGGCCATATATTTAGGTTATTGGGGAAGCAATGCTTTATCACATATACATGATGATAAGTCATCAGTATTTTTACATTATTGTTGTACTTTAGCCTCTTTGTTCCTTTGGCCTACGCATCTGTATATTTCTGTCTTACAGGGACCCCACCAATTTTTTTTAAATCTGTTGTTAGTCAGGACTTTTTGTTTTTGTGCTAATTCATTGTTTGTTTGTTTTTTTCCTTGCAATGTGTTTTTAATATATTTATCTTCTTGGATTTTTCAATAAAATGTTGTGTCCTTCAAATGCTTTCAGTGTTTTATATATTCATTTGTAGAACTCTACGGCCTCTCCCCAACCTGAACCGACTGTAAACTTTGTACAGCAATAGGAATAGCATAGATGGTGGTCTAATATGGTTGGCCACACAATATTCCATCTGGGAAAATATGGTGGGACTTGGGCCTAACACATACATTTATTTATTATACCAAAATCAAATTCATTGTCAAATTTAAAGAGAATCTGTGGCCTTCCCTTGACCTGTCTGTTTTAGTAAATACTTGTAGTCCCCATAAGAGAACCATTCTGGAACTCCTTTTCCTATAGCTGTGTATTGTGACGTTCCTCTATTATTCTTAGTAGTAATGTATAACTAAATAGCCAATCAGGTATTACCAGTTGAGGGAGTGCCTCTATGCTGTCTCACGTTATCCAATCAAAGCTGACAGTGTAGGTACACGCCCCAAACTGGTAACACCGGATTGGTTATCAGGTGTTCTTTCTAGTAGAAGTAACAGGAACAGCACAAGAGAGAAGTGTAAGAAAAGATGTTCTACAGTTGTTACTTCATGGGAAATACAAACTTTACTAAAACAGGAGAGGCCAGAGGTCCTCTGAGCTGCTCTGACTTACTTTTACAAGTTAAACAATATCTGTTTTCCCAATAGACTTACCCACTGCATGCCTTAAAAATCTTCAACTGGAATACCTCTTTAGGGCAGGGTCACACGAGGTGCATCTGCAGCGTATTTAACACAGTGCATGCACCGATGGCATTCACAGAGGGACGCAGAGCGAGCTCCGAGCTGCGGCCGGGTAGCTCTCTGTGTCCGCTCGTAGTGGCGGATTTCTGCAGCAGAAATTTGAGACTACCAACGGATACACCGAGCTACCCGGACGCAGCTAGGAGCTCGCTCTGCGTCCCTCTGTGAATGCCGTCGACACATCCGCTGCATGAAATACGCTGCAGATGCACCCCGTGTAACCCTGCCTTTAAAGGGGTACTCTGCCCCTAGACTTCTTATCTCCTATCCAAAGGGGATAAGATGTCTGATCGCGGGGGTCCTGCCGCTGGGGACCCCCTCAATCTCCCTGTTGCACCTGGCATTCGTTTAGAGCGTCAGGTGAAGCGCTGGAGGCTCGTGACATCACAGCCGCGCCCCGCTCGTGACGTCGCCACGCCCCCTAAATGCAAGTCTATGGGAGGGGGTGTGACTGCCATCACACCCTCTTCCATAGACTTGCATTGAGGGGGCATGGCCATGACTTCACGCGCCTCCGCCCTGCATCACCAGTCATCCGATACAGAGTGAAGTTCGCTGAGTGCACCGGATGACTGGGGTGCCGCAGCCTAGATCAGACATGAGACATCCTTTGGATATGGGATAAGATGTCTAGGGGCAGAGTACCCCTTCAAGGAGAAATCACCACTCTGAATTTGTAATAGACAAATCACTATTTAAAATTCCCTGTTAGAAAAAAGAAAAGAAAAAGGAAAGCAATACATAAAATCTGCATGATCCCCTAGGAATATATTATAAAACTCAGGGATTTTTCTGAGCAATATTTCTGTGGGATCTCTGGTATTTCTCCCTGTAGAGTCTATAAACCCACTGATAAAGAGCAGCTCTATATTTCTCAAACATAAATACATAATAAATGACCCCCTTGGAGTATGTGATTTTTTTTTTACAGTTGACTATCATATTGTATGCTGATGTTTGGTATATTGATTCTTCACTGAGGCCTTTGCAAAACGTACATTTTTATTTTGCTGGAATCTGTTTTTGTGTAAGAATTTTGGGTTTATATTCTTGACATAATCTGCATGTCATTTTCCATGAAAACCTATGTAAAAAAAATGACCCGTGGCTTGTCATGGACTGCCAGCTGTTGGTCAAGGTTGCTGCTTATTACGAGTTTCTGATCTCCCAAGGTAACGTAGTTGTGTGAGCAGCAGTAGAATGCTGTGGATGAATGCGGATAGTGGTATTGACTTACAGAAAGCACTCGGGATGATGTCTGTCTCTATGATGATAATACAGTCATTGTGAGGGTTTGGGAGATGTTGGAAAAGCAGCACTTTTTACTTCTTATTCTAAGAAACAATATTGCAGTTACTTCTTTAACCCCTTAAGGTCGCAGCCCTTTTTCACCTTAAGGACTGAGCCCTTTTTCGCAATTCTGACCACCGTCACTTTACGAATTAATTACGCGAAAACGCTTTTACCGAATATTCTGATTCTGAGATTGTTTTTTCGTGACTTATTCTACTTTATTTTTGTGGTAATTTTTCGGCGTTAATTGCATCCTTTTTTGGTGAAAAATCCCAAAATTTCATGAAAATTTAGCATTTTTCTAACTTTGAAGCTTTCTAATTGTAAGGAAAATGGATATTCCAAATAAATTTTATTTTTCTTCACAAATACAATATGTCCACTTTATGTTGGCATCATAAAATGGACATACCGTATTTATCGGGGTATACCACGCATCGGCCTATAACACGCACCCTCATTTTACCAAGGATATTCGGTTAAAAAAAGTTTTTTGCCAAATATCCATGGTAAAATGAGGGTGCGTGTGTGCGCGTGTATACCCCGATACACCCCCAGGAAAGGCAGGGGGAGAGAGGCCGTCTCTGCCCGCTTCTCTCCCCCTGCCTTTCCTGGGGTCTAGAGCCCTGCTGCCGGCCCTTCTCTCCCCCTGGCTATCGGTGCCGCGCCGTGCAGCGCATAGCAACGACGCAGGGGACGCACAGCGGAGGCCTGAAGCAGCGCGGACCCGACCCCGGCAACAGGTAATTATGCAACTGGGGATGGGGGGAGGCAACGGGGCAGCGGCGCCGGCAATGGGTGCCGCTGCCCATTCTCTCCCCCTGGCTGTCAGCGCCGCTTCTCTCCCCCTGCCTTTCCTGGGGGTGTATCGGCATATAACACGCACATAGACTTTAGGCTAAAAATTTTAGCCTAAAAAGTGCGTGTTATACTCCGATAAATACGGTACTTTTGCTTTTTGAAAAAATTTGAGGGCTTCAAAGTAGAGCAGCAATTTTCAAAAATGTCATGAAAATTGCTAAATCTGAAGGGACAGATGTTACAGAACTACAACTCCCAGCATGCCTGAGCAGTTGAGGCATGCTGAGAGTTGTAGTGTGGCAACATCTGGAGGGCTACTGTTTGGGCACCACTGTAACAGTGGTCTCCAAACTGTGACCCTCCAGATGTTGCAAAACTACAACTCCCAGCATGCCCAGGAGTTGCAGTTTGGCCCCCCTAGTGGTTGCCACAGTAAAGATCGATTTACTTTCACTTTCAATCCGCCCCCCCCCCCCCCCCCCCCCCCCACTGTCGATTCCCTACCTGATCAAAGATCCAGCAGGCTCCAGCAAAGATCCCAGGTCCCCAGGCATCTTCTCCTGCAGGTACGGCCTCCATCTTCTTCCCAGAGCCCCTCGACATCCAGGGGCGGGCATTGGTCAGAACTCCGTTCTGAGTAATGGCAGGGGATAGGAGGAGATCGAAGCTTTGCGACCTCACTCCTATCCTATAGGCTGATCGGGGCTGTTGCTGACAGCTCCGATCAGCCCTATTTTCCGGGTGATCGGGTCACCAGAGACCCGATCAGCCCGGAATTGGAGAAAATTGCATGTCTGAATTGACATGCGATTTTCTCCGATCGCCGACATGGGGGGGGTCTCAGGACCCCCCATGGCGATGTTCCAGGGTGCCTGCTGAATGATTTCAGCAGGCATCCGGCTCCGGTCCCCAACCGGCTAGCGGTGGGGACCGGATTTCCCACGGGCTTATGGATACGCCCTCGGTCCTTAAGGACTCGGAATGCAGGGCGTATCCATATGCCCTGTGTCCTGAAGAGGTTAAGGGGTTATTCAGGATTAGAAAAATGTTTGCACCTAACCTGTCGTTGGACAATGCAGGGGTGTGAAAATGTAATAAAAAACTACTTGTCCACGGGACTAAAACGGAGCAAAATCTACTTCTCCTACTAGAATGATACCTTTTCATTTTTCCGAACTAAAAAATATATATTGGTGAAGGGAAATTGAAATAGTAAAAGATAATTTAGCAAATTTGGTGGTTTTCTTTTGTACGCCATTTACCTTGTGGTTGAGCTGACATGTTATTTTGAGACTTTAGGTCGTCCTGATTAAAGCAATACCAGATTTGTATAGTTTCCATTATGTTTACTAATTTAAAAAAAAATCTGAACTTATTAAAAAAAATGTAATTTCCATTTTCTTACCCCTGTAGCTTTTTTTTTTTTCGCATACAAGGCTATATGAGGGCTCATTTTTTGCGCCATAATCTGTTTATTTATTTTTTTTTTTGTATCTGTACCATTTTGATATTGATCTGACTTTTTAATAATTTTTTTTTCTGGGATATTATAAAACTTGCAATTCTGTGGTTTGGTAATTATTATTTTTTTTACGTTTATGTCATTTACCGTACGGGATACATAATATTATATTTTAATAGTTTGTACAATTTAGGGATGTCCCGATACAATTTTTTAAAGACCGAGTATGAGTACAGATACTTTAATTCTAGTACTCGCCGATACCAAGTATGACTACTTTTATTTTAAAGGGAATCTGACAGCAGGGTGATGCGGTTTCTGGCGCTGCTTACGGTGCTGATATGTGGGTTCCTTGTTGTGCATAATGGAGGGGGGGACTGCAGCCCCCCCCCTTGTAGACTGCAGCCCCCCCCCCCTTGTAGACTGCAGGCCCCTCCTTGTAGACTGCAGGCCCCCCCCCCCCTTGTAGACAGCAGCCCCCCTGTAGACAGTGGGTCCCCATTTAAACAGCAGCAGGGCCCCCCCTTTTGACAGCAGCAGCCCTCCCCCTGTAGACGGCAGCCCCCCCCCTTTAGACAGCAGGTCCCCCTCTTTAGACACCAGCAGGCCCCCCTGTAGATATTAGTAGCAGCCCCCTCTCCCTGCAGACAACTCACCTGCGGCTGTCCTCTGTCCGCATCATGGCATCCTATGGAGGAGCATGTGACATATACGTCACTCTGCTTCCTCCGTAGCTTTACGCTGGGCGCAGGGGAGGAGGTGGAGTGAAGGTTGTGTCACATGCTCCTCCATGGAACGCTATGATGCGGATGGGAGACCGGGGCACCGGAGCAGCAGCAGGTAACGGACATGGTATCGGGGACATTAAATGATTCCCAGATACCATGCAAACCAGCTGTATTTTGAGGCAAACATAATTAATTTTACAGCTGTAAAATTCTACTTAGTTTTTTAACCATAAACCATGACTAAAAAACAGACCAGAATACTGTGTGAACAGAATACATAGAAGACTTGAATAAGACCTCATAAGGAAAATTGTTTTATTCTGTCAGAGTAAATTTGCGTTAAATCTATTGTGAAGAAGAAAAAAAGCTGTCAAACAAGATTTCCCGAAGATGCTTTTCATTAGCATTTACTAGGTAAAGACCAGAATCGTTCCTGTCTAATTTGTTTCCTAACAAGATCCATTGTATAGTAAATTCTAACTGAAACAAAAACTGACCTGACGCGCAGAAAAACTACAGAATAGAAAATGAATCTTCTTCGATAATAATTCTTTCCTGGGCAATTGAGCTGTGAGCAAGTGAGATATCTAATGGATTGCATTGATTTTTAGGACTTTGGGCCAGAAGCGCTTTTCGATAAGTTTCTGGAAGTTATACAGGATTTATGTGCTGAGAAAATGCCCGATCGTAATCCTTTATTGATTGGTTATTTCTCCAGAAGTACCAATAATGTTTACAATACGTTTCAAAGCAGGTAGTTATTGGGCCACCGCATTGTGTATAGTCACTATGTACTCCCAGCCATATTTATTTGCTATTTGCAGAAGATGATGTACATACTATGTACCAGACCAGCCTAAAATGATCAATGAGCGCAGGGTCCTTACCATGTTTTCCTTATGTGTCGTTTACCTGCAGATGAGTACTCTGGGGATTAAAAGGACATAAATAGGAGTAACGGGTAAAATGAAAGAATTAAACCACACCTGAACAGTGTCATTATCTAGGTAACCTAATATGATCCGAACTCTTTGTTCAATCCAGGAAAATGAGTGTATTTAATAGATAAATATGTTGTATATTGGTTCACACAATATCACTATTTCTTTATTCATGCATAAAAAAATGTATGTTATGGTTGGAGGCTAGGGCGTTACAGCGTCTTCATGGTCAAGAGCTAGAGCATAGCTGTATAGCTCTGTTCACTTTTTAGTTCCTTCCCATCAGGTTTTGTTGCCCTGATGATCATAATTTAAGAGAACAGATCTGTCATGGCTTCTTTAAAAACTGCCAGTTTGAGCATAGCCTTAAATGGACACTTTCAGTCAGATACAAAAACTTTATATGTTGTACTTCTTGGCAAAACATTAACCTTTCTAATATACTTCATAAGAAAATGTTATTTCCTTTTTAAAGAAATCATGGCCTATAAAATCATGGCTTTCTCAAAGCTGAAGCACAGGCATGGACAAAGTCCAGTAAGTGAGGGTGGGCTAGCACTCCTCTGTGCTCTCTCCTATCTGATAGTATTCCTCTTTGCTCTCTCCTGTCTGATAGTACTCCTCTGTGCTCTCTCCTGTCTGATAGTACTCCTCTGTGCTCTCTCCTGTCTGATAGCACTCCTCTGTGCTCTCTACTGTCTGATAGCACTCCTCTGTGCTCTCTCCTGTCTGATTGGACTCCTCTGTGCTCTCTCCTGTCTGATAGTACTCCTCTGTGCTCTCTCTTGTCTGATAGCACTCCTCTGTGCTCTCTCCTGTCTGATAGGACTCCTCTGTGCTCTCTCCTATCTGATAGTACTCCTCTGTGCTCTCTCCTGTCTGATAGGACTCTTCTGTGCGCTCTCCTGTCTGATACGACACCTCTGTGCTCTCTCTTGTCTGATAGCACTCCTCTGTGCTCTCTCCTGTCTGATAGGACTCCTCTGTGCTCTCTCCTGTCTGATAGTACTCCTCTGTGCTCTCTCCTGTCTGATAGTACTCCTCTGTGCTCTCTCCTGTCTGATAGGACTCTTCTGTGCGCTCTCCTGTCTGATAGGACACCTCTGTACTCTCTCCTGTCTTATAGTACCTGTGCTCTCTCCTGTCTGATAGACCTGTGCTCTCGCCTAGTGTTCGGCGGTATACCGGTTCATGCCGAATACCGAAATTTTTTCCCCTCACAATATGAATTTTTCCCATACCGCAATACCAGTTGGGCCCCTCCCCCCCCCCCCTCGAATGACTTAATTGTCAGCCGTGCTGCGCTGTCCCCCACATCAGGGAACTAATCATATGTCGCCTCGTCCTCCTGTGAGTTGCGGGCCGTCGGAGCTGGAAATCTGTACTGTACTACATATTCCTTGTGCCCGGGCTGCAAAAATAAACAAAATAAACTTTAACTCACCTTTCTACGTCGTCGCTCCGATAAGGGCCTCACGCTGGGGATGGGAACGTCACAGAGTAGATAAGGAGCCATGTAAGGAGCCAGCCAACGGTGGCCCACAACTCACAGGAAGACGAGGTGAGATATGATTAGTTCCCCGATGTGGGGGACAGCGTAACGCTGGGCTGATAAACCACCATAACTTATAAAAATACCGTGATACACATTTTTGGTCATACCGCCCACCTCTACTCTCTCCTGCCTGATAGGACTCCTCTGTGCTCTCTCCTGTCTGATAGTTCTCCTCTGTGCACTCTCCTGTCTGATATTACCTGTGCTCTCTCCTGTCTGATAGTTCCCGTGCTCTCTCCTGCCTAATAGGACTCCTCTGTGCTCTCTCCTGTCTGATAGTATTCCTCTGTGCTCTCCCCTACCTGATAGTACTCCTGTGTGCTCTCTCCTGCCTGATAGGACTCTTCTGTGCTCTCTCCTGTCTTATAGTGCTCTCTCCTGTCCTATCAGACAGCACAGAGGAGTGCTAGCCCACCCTCACTAAACTGGACTTTGTCATTGCCTGTGCTTCAGTTTGAATGTCACACCAAACTCCAAAAATGTGCTGGACAAAATCATGGCACCCTTAACTTAATATTTGGTTGCACACCCTTTGGAAAAAATAACTAAAACCTATAACCATCAATAAGCTTCTTAAACCTCTCAGCCAGAATGTTGGAGCACTCTTCCTTTGCAAACTGCGCCAGGTCTCTCTTATTGGAAGGGCGCCTTTTCTCAACAGCAATTTTAAGATCTCTCCACAGCTTCAATGGGATTTAGATCTCGACTGAATGCTGGCCACTTCAGAACTCTCCAGCGCTTTGTTGCCATCCATTTCTGGGGGCTTTTTGACGTATGTTTGGGGTCATTGTCCTGCTGGAAGACCCAAGATCTCTGACTCAAACCCATCTTTCTGACACTGGGCTGTACAGTGCGACCCAAAATCCGTTGGTAATCCTCAGATTTCGTGATTTCTTGCACACATTCAAGGCACCCAGTGCCAGAGGCAGCAAAACAACCCCAAAACATAATTGAACCTCCACCATATTTCACTGTAGGTACTGTGTTCTTTTCTTTTGTAGGCCTCATTCCATTTTCGGTAAACAGTAGAATGATGTGCTTCACCAAAAATCTCTATCTTGGTCTCATCTGTCCACAAGACATTTTTCAAGATGGATTTTGGCTTACTCAAGTTCATTTTGGCAAAATGTAGTCTTGTTTTTTTATGTCTGTGTCAGCAGTAGGGTTCTCCTCGGTCTACTGCCATAGCGTTTAATTTACTTTAAATGACGGATAGTTTGCGCTGACACTGATGCCCCCAGAGCCTGCAGGACATCTTGAATATCTTTGGAACTTGTTTGGGGCTGCTTATCCACCATCCGGACTATCCTGCGTTGACACATTTCATCAATTTTTCTCTTCCGTCCATGCCCAGGCAGATTAGCCACAATGCCATGGGCTGCAAACTTCTTGATAATGTTGCGCACTGTGGACAAAGGCAAATCTAGATCTCTGGAGATGGACTTGTAACCTTGAGATTGTTTATATGTTTCCACAATTTTGGTTCTCAAGTCCTCAGGCAGTTATCTTCTCCTCTTTCTGTTGTCCATGCTTAGTGTGGCACACACAGACACACAATACAAAGACTAAGTGAACTTCTCATTTTTTATCTGCTTTCAGGTGTGATTTTTATATTGCCCACACCTGTTACTTGCCCCAGGTGATTTTTAAGGAGCATCACATGCTTGAAACAATCTTATTTATGCACAATTTTGAAAGGGGGCCAATAATTTTTTTGCAGCCCATTTTTTGAATTTGGTGTGATATTATGTCCAATTTCCTTTTTTTTTTCCTCCATTTTTTGGTTTAGTTCCTATACACACAAAGGGAATAAACATGTGTATTGCAAAACCTGTGTAAGGCTGGGTTCACACCACGTTTTCTTAAATACGGTTCCCGTATACGATTTGGAGGAGGGGCGGGGCTTAATCGCGGCACCCCCACTCAGCCGTATTCGGGAACCGTTTTTAATGCAAGTCTATGAGCCGACCGGAGTGAACCGCAGCCTCCGGTCGGCTTCGTTTTTGGCCGTAAGCCCCGCCCCCTCCTCCAAACCGTATACGGGAACAGTATTTAAGAAAACGTGGTGTGAACCCAGCCTTACTGCAATCCTTTTCTGTGAGAAATACTTATTTTTCTTGAAAAATTTCAGGGGTGCCAACCTTTACGGCCATGACTGTATGTAAGATCCCTATAACTGGCCTGTGCAAAAGGGCCAGTGATCAGCTGACTTATGAGAAAACACCCAACAATCTGAAAACATTGGACAATGATATATGTAAAGATTGACAGACGATTTAGTGATCATTCGTGTGGCCCAGCGGGCAACTGATCAAGTCATGTTCAGACTCTTTTCGTATACAGGTACAGATTGGCCCATGTAAAAGGGGCTTAAGACTGTCCATAAACATCAGATGATAGTTGGCTGAAATTGCTGATTTTGTCTATTTCGGCTGACAATCATCTGCAAATTAAGTGTGAACAAATCAGTAGACATATGTGTACTGTATGATCGGCCATGTTGGAGTTTTTCAGCTGTGGTCAGCTGAATAATCCAGTTGATCGCGTGATTGTCCAAATTTGGCCAAACATTTTTTACTTTGCGCAAGCTCACCGTGTTTTAGTGAGTGTGATCTACTGGTTTAGCCTGGTATGTTGATGGCATGGCACGGTATAGTATAGGTTTCTGGTATGACAATTCCTACAAACAATCCCATAGGACTTCGATTGGTCGATTCCCATGTGGATGGCCAACCTAGGTAATACATGGCTGCATGTCTGTTTTAAAGGCACAGATTAGAGCAACCTTTTATCTCCACTGCTAATCTCTTGTATCTGGCAGGAGTAAGCCAATAGTAGTAGCACAGAAGAGCAGAGGGCAATGCCCATGTCTTACAGGGTTATATAACTTAGGACCCTATATTGCCTCTTAATACAAATATGTAATTATTAATCATTCCAAAATTACATTGCATGTCACTATTGTCATGCATCCAAAATAACAATTCTACTTTCTTAAAACCTTTTACTTTTACATAAAAAGTAGTTAAGTGACAGTCACAAAGTATTGGCCGAAACTTTGTTTTAAAACATGTCTGTGTTGAATACTAAATGTATTACTGGAATATGACATGCTGCGCTATGCTGTTTAGCCAATTCCCACTTATCTCTATGGCAGCCCCATCTGCTGTTTTCAGCTTCTCAACTACCTCCTGTTGGCCCTCGTTTTATGTGACCTTTATAGAATATACAGTGGTCCCTTAACATACGATGGTAATCCGGACCATAGTTAGTTGAAACCATCGCATGTTGTGGGATCCGTGCAATGTAAAGTATAGGACAGTGGTCTTCAACCTGCGGACCTCCAGATGTTGGAAAACTACAACACCCAGCATGCCCGGACAGCCAACGGCTGTCCGGGCATGCTGGGAGTTGTAGTTTTGCAACATCTGGAGGTCCGCAGGTTGAAGACCACTGGTAGAGGAAGTTGTACTCGCCTGTCCCCGCCGCTTCGGACCGTCACCGCTCGTCACCGTTCCCCCTGATGTCGCCGTCCATCGCTGTTGCCACGTCCCCGAGGTGTCCCCGACGCTCCAGCAAGGCCTCTTCTTCCCTGGGATCCTCGCTCTCCGTCAATGCCATCACGTCATTACGCACGCCGCTCCTATTGGATGGCGTGCGCAGCGACGTGATGACGACGATGGAGAGGACGTTCCAGAGCCCCGAGGACAGGTAAGTGATTTTTAGCGGACCACACGGGGCACCGTAAACGGCTATCCGGTGGCAGCTGAAGCAGTTTATGCGATGGCCCCGACATACAAAAGCATCGTATGTTGAAGCTGCCTTCAACATGCGATGGCCTCTGAGAGGCCATCGCATGTTGAAATTATCGTATGTCGGGGCCATCGTTGGTCGAGGGGTCACTGTACTGTGTATATGCTATAAATGTTGAGATGGGAATACCCCTTTAGGGTGTATTCACACTTACAGTATTCTGTGCAGATTTGATGCGCAGGATTTCCAGCTGTGTTCAGTCATTCAGTTTACATTGAAGTCTGTAACAGAAAATCCTGCATCAAATCTGCACAGAATACTGTACGTGTGAATAGACCATTAAGGTAAATCTCGAACAATATAATTAGTCCAACACATCAGGATCGGGTTAAGCCTTTTATCATGGTTGTTGAACATGGTGCATATGTACATGTACTGATATGGAGGAAAGATCAGCAGTCGGATGCATGTCTGCTGTAAAGCCTTATGTGTCCCCACCTTGCGCACTCCTTCCCCCAGTGCATGGCACATTATCAATAGTTTGCCATAAATGGGGCAGGGCTGTTTTCTGAGCTGCACATATTTTGTGTCAAGAACAGAATTAGATCCCATCTTGTATAAAAAGTTAAGCCTTTCACAGAAATGAAACTGAAAATGAACTGATTAAAATCAGGATGACTTGTGTCTATACTGGGTACAATGAAATCTCAATACTATCAAAGGCCCTTTGAAGTGAATTGTGCTGCCCAGTGTCAGGAAGCTTGGTCTCAGTCCCAGGTCATGGGTCCTCCAACAGGATAACCAGCTTCGGTTCCGGCAGTTTAACCCTTACAGCCTGTAAGGAGAGCTGTAACGAGATTTGACAGATGGAGGGGGCTCCCTCTGTCTCTCTCCTGTAGCACCCCGCAACAATCGTGGGGTCCTGCTGGTTACCTGGGCAGCCAGGGGTCTTTACAAGGACCCCCAGGTCTGGCCCAGTTATTGTCAGGATGTGCAAAACTAGCAGTGTAAAACTAGCAGGCAGCGTATATCTGCAATGCTTTGGAATACTGAGTATTCCAAAGCATAAAAAAAAGTAAAAAATAATATAAAATAAATTAAAGTGTAAAAAAAAGTGTACATTTTTGTTTTTTAAATGTAAAAAAAATAAATGTACAAAAAGTGTAAAAAAATTAAATAAAAAATACATTTATTAAATAAATATAATGAAAAAATGTTAATGCATCATGTTTAGGATCACCAGGCGCACATCTGCAGCATATTACATGTCACAATAGTGAGCTCCCTGCTGCGTCTTGGTAGCTTTGTGTGTCCACTCATAGCGGTGGATTTCCCGCCGGCAGTCATGAGCAAACACACTGAGCTACCCAGCCACAGCAGTGATCTAGCCCTTGTGACTGCTGGGGGGCATCCGCGGTGTGAAATATGCTGCGGATGCGCTCTATGTGACCCTACACTGCATCCCGTTCATACTGCGTTTCCGCAGTGTTAGAGGCATCCGTCAGCATCACGTCAGAAAAAGTGATGCTGACGTATACTTTAGCAGCTCTATTCATTTCTGAATCAGACTGCTACAGTATACATTGGCATCCCTTTTCTGACATGACAACGGACACCTATACTGCAGAAACGCAGTATGAATGGGGACTATCCATATAATGATGCCCTGAAAGCCAAATAGCGCTCCTCTCCTTGGTCCTACCAGGCTGTAATTCAACCAGATATGGCCTAAGTAGTGGTAATGGCCAACACGGGACGAACAGCGTGATAAAATATGGGCACATTTCCTCCATTTCAAAAGCGACTTTCCAAAATGGTGTCACTTGTGGGGTTCTGTATGGTTCTGGTAGCTAAAACCCTTTGCAGGCATGAAGTGCAGCCTATAATCCATTCGGCCTAAAATGATGCCCTGAAAGCCAAATGGCGCTCCTCTCCTTCTGGGTCCTACCACGCGGCCAAGGAACCAATTATGGCCTAAGCGGAGGTATTTCCAAACACGGGCCGAGCAACTCAATAAAATATAGGGTGCATTTCTTCCAATATCAGAAGCAATGTACAACAAATATGCCCCACAAATGATGCATTTGTGAAAAAAGCAAATTTCGAATTTTTAAACACAGACTTTGTAATAATTCCTGCCAAAAAAACGGCGACTACCTTGAGGGGTCTAATTTTTAAAATGGGGTCATTGGGCGGTGGGGGGGTCCTATGTTCTACCACCTTCAAATTTCTTCAAACCTTGCATAGCACATAAAAAATGGATGTACTTTTCAAATTTTCAAGTAGACATCTGAAAGTATAAGTTTCATAAACTATTTGGTCAGAAAGTATAAATATATGCAACCTATTAGTGTTAAAATAGCAACAAATCTTTATTTTATTAAAAATTTCATGATTTTTTGCATTGTAAAAAAAAACTACAAATGATATCGGCTTACTTTTACTATGTACATGAAGGACAACTTGTGACAAAAAAAACAATGTCCGAATTATCGTGATTGGCAAAACGTTACCAGAGTTTTTCTCTAATAAAGTCAGACATCTCGTACAGGTTTACTTGTATTGGTCCTTAAGGGGTTAAAGGTGGTACTCCAGTGGAAAACTTTTATTTATTTATTTTAATATCAACTGGTGCCAGAAAGTTAAACATATTTGTAAATTGCTTCTCTTAAAAAATCTTAATCCTTCCAGTACTTATTAGCTGCTGAAAACTATAGAGGAAACTCTTTTCTTTTTGGAACTCAGAGCTCTCTGCTGACATCACGAGCACAGTGCTCTCTGCTGACATATCTGTCTATTTTAAGAACTGTTCAGAGTAGGAGAAAATCCCCATAGCAAACATATGCTGCTCTGGACAGTTCCTAAAATGGACAGAGATGTCAGCAGAGAGAACTGTGTTCCAAAAAGAAAATCATTTCCTCTGTAGTATTCAGCAGCTAATAAGTACTGGAAGGATTAAGATTTTTTAATAGAAGTAACTTACAAATCTGTTTAACTTTCCGGGACCTGTTGATTTAAAGGGGTACTCCGGTGAAAAACTTTTTTTTTTAAATCAACTGGTGCCAGAAAGTTAAACAGATTTGTAAATTACTTCTATTAAAAAACTTAATCCTTCCTGTACTTATTAGCTGCTGAATACTACAGCGGAAATTCTTTTCTTTTTCAAACACAGAGCTGTCTGCTGACATCACAAGCACAGTGCTCTCTGCTGACATCTCTGTCCATTTTAGGAACTGTCCAGAACAGCATATGTTTGCTATGCGGATTTCCTTTTACACTAGACACTTCCTAAAATGTACAGAGATGTCAGCAGAGAGCACTGTGCTCGTGATGTCAGCAGACAGCTCTGTGTTTCAAACGGAAATGTACACTGTAGTATTCAGCAGCTAATAAGTACAGGAAGGATTAAGATTTTTTAATAGAAGTAATTTACAAATCCGAGACAGGGACGTGACGCCACGCCCCCTCCATTCATGTCTATGGGAGGGGGCATTGCGGCCGTTACACTGCCTCCCATAGAAATTAATGGAGGGGGCGTGGCGTGACGTCACGGCCCCGTCTCAGAAGCCTGGCGGTTTCCGAAACTTCAGACGCGGCTACGCATAGAATGCGGGCTGCTGCAGGGAGATCGCGGGGGGTCCCAGCGGCGGGCCCCCCGCGATCAGACATCTTATCCCCTATCCTTTCAATAGGGTATAAGATGTTTTTGCCCGGAATACCCCTTTAACCTTTCTAATATATTTCATAAGAAAATTTCATTCCCTTTTTATAAAAATCATGGCTTATAAAAAAAACACCACTAGGGGGTCTATACCATCCAGAACATAATCTTGTCTGACTGCAGGAGTATCTTTGTCAAAATCCGTGTAAGGGAGGGACTAGCACTCCTCTGTGCTCACTCCTGTCCTATCAGGGCGCAGCATGAAAACAGAGGAGGAGATTACAAAGCAGCTTGCAGTGATTGGATAAAGAGACCCAGGACTGCACACCGGAATGAGGGTATTTTATGGACTTGTCCCGTCCAAAGTGCATTATGAAAAACAGTGAGCAACAGAAAGAAGGTATTTTTGAGATAAGTACAGAAGCAAGAAACATAAAAATGATATGTACATGATCAAGACTAAGTAACATAACATTTTTTCTTTTTTTTTTTTGTGGGATATGACAGGTTCTCTTTAAGTTCAGGGTACCTTTGTTTTGTTTCATTGTTTTGTTTTTCAAAATGATTCTGCTGAACCACAATTCAAAAACAATGTCAGATTTTTATCAGTTAATTTTTTAGTAACTTTTTATTATTATTTTTGCCAGTTTCAAATTATCTTAGGGAGCATTTTGGTGTTTCTGTATTTATTTGGCCATGTCTGTATATCAGTAGAGATTAGCAAACAGCATTAAACAGTAGACCGTGACACAGTTTAAATGCAAAGCCTCTCTTGCTCATTTTTTGTCAAAATAAAATATAAACCCATATTCACATTGGCATAAAGCAAAACAAAATCTGTTTGGCAAAGCACTAGCTACACAGGTTATCTTGCGCTCACTGTACAGGTTACCTAACTATCAACATCCTACAAAACCAGAGTCAAATGCATTACCTAAATGTGTCCCAGGAGAGGCTTCAGACCTCAGGATTTCCATTTGTTTCTCACAACCTTCCCAGACACACTGAATCTTGGCTAGTCTTAAAGCCCAGTGAAGATCTGTCTCCAGCACCTGTGCTGCTCTGGGATCTTCCGAAACTACCAACAAACCCACTACCAACCTGCCTTGTATCTCATAAAAATCCAGGCCCTAGAACAGGGCTTACCAAAAGTCCCCAGCAAGCTAAGTCTAATCTCTTGGATTCCCCATTTCCCACCCAGCTTCTCCTGGATGATGTTCCTCCTGGTGTCCTCATACGACAGGTAGCTTAGGGAAATATAATGATCTCTAGCCAGCATTCTTGTCAATGTCTCACAATACTTTAAAGGGACCAGATATGTTTTATTGGTTGTTTATCTCTGCTGTAGTCTCAGCAAAGTACATGTTTAGTAAGTCTATCCAGTTTATATTAATACAACAAACGTATACATCACAGACAGGCTGCCGGTGAGCGGGAATCATTTGTAAGCAAGCCCTATTGAGCTGTCGCTTGATGGTTTGTGCCAAGACTGAAGCACTGCAAATCATGCTGTGCAGCAATTGTGGCCCTCCTGTCTCGAAATGATGGATTCCTGCAGGGGTGGATTCTGCCTTTTACGGCTGGATTTATTTCTTATCAGTTCTTTACACAGAGTGGGGAGTATTTCGGAGACCCTCTCATTACATCAATTAACGCCTGTTGTTTCCCTGGCATAGCATTATGCGCCTGCACTCCAGGATCAGATGTAATTGAGAGTGATATGCCCTTGTCCCTATCCCTCAAGAGGGCAATTAGCTCAAACATGGATCTCCAGACTTTGTCTTATGCCCTGTTACTGTTTGGATAAATTGTGTACAAAACACAGAAACATTAAAAAACATATCTATATATTCACCGCTGAGGTTCCAAGCCACCCTCCCTGATTAGCACGGTCCTACTTTTCTAAACTGTTTTCATTTTACTTATCGAAATGATCTACATAAAAAGCTGAGGAACTTTGTAACTGCATTGCATCACTTCTAGTGGACTTACCCGAACAGTGTTCTGCAGTACTTGTACCCATTTTAATGTCAATTCAGCAACAGACACCAAACAGCACCGCACCAAGGGGATCAGATGTAAAAAGCTCACGCACCATGTGCTCCCAGTATGAGACTGGGAGGCGGCTAGGAGGAATAGGGTCCTAATGCAGCTTCCTGCCAATTATATAGGCCTGGGCTGAGGGGGAGGGGCAGAGTGTAGACCAAGCAAAAACAAAAAAAAGAGGGGATAGAAAACACAATGTGAATTCAACTTGAGAAAAAACAGACATGGTCGCACATCCACAACATGCACCTTGATCTAAGGCTTCTCAGCAACATTTATTAAACTAGCAGGTCGTTGGTGTACTTTATGATCACGTCTTAATGTCAGGTCCACATGGGGGGGGAAGTTTTCTGCTGAGTACCTCACAGTGAAGATGAAACCGAATTCACCGGTCTCCTATACAGTGCTGCACTTGCAGCTTTTGAAGAATGCCAAGGACTTATTCACATCACCTATCATATTGCTACATATATTTAGTGCCAAAAACAGGATTTGATCCAAACATGTATAAAATATAAATCACGAAAAAGTGTAACTGTCCGTATAATTTATTGTGTATTTTTTTTTTTTATTATTTACGTGATTTTAACACTTGTTTTTTTAATTAACTTCATTAACCCATTTCCAACCCTTGTATGTGAAAATCCTAATGTACTTGGTGGGGAGAGGTGTCGGCATGTTGGAATTGTAACACCTGACCCTATTATTCTGGGAAAGATGAACATGCACAAGAGCTGTCTGGCTATAGTTTACCCCTTCCCTCCCATAGAAATCATATGAATGTTTGGCCATGCAGAATGTTCTCGTATGGGGAAGTCAGGAGAGATAACAATCAGCCGACAGTTATTGAAAATATTCGGACACCTTTAGTTTCATTCCATCTGTTGTTCACCAGCCAAAAATTCAAGAGATCAGAGGGAACCTAACCCCTGTGTTTTCTACAAGACCATTTGTTTCAGAATTAGGCAGAAAATCCTACTGACTAAGTGTTTGCGAGGTCACCTCCTGGTTACTATTACCATTCATTTCTAGGCTTAGTGTTCCTTTAACCAAAACTTTCTGTTACTGTACTCATCCGACATCTTTCCTTATCTCATGTACAGTATGACCCAAACATAAAGAACATATCCTCACCTGTCTATGATATCATTTCCCATTCTGCGTTCTTCGGCCCATTCTAACTTGTTCTTTTCATTTACCTGTTTTATGTTTATTTTGCTATTTCTTTTTTTTTACTGTTGAAAATAACACTGGTATGTGTACTATATGTAGACCCAACTAACTCATGGCATGCGAGGCACCTATCTCTCAGACCCCACTCTGTATTTATCCTTATGAGTTTGATGCCCGGACCTTTTATTTCTTGTTTACACTGGTTAGATATGGTTTGCAGTGATCTCTTAGCACAACTGTGAATATCATTTGTAGGTTCTTTTGGGAGTCTGATTCGTAAAACAACTTCATGTTTGCAAAACAACAATAGATATGCCTGTGAGTGCTACTGTAGCCACGAAACAGCCCATGGCATAGAGGGACGACCTGGTTAGCAGTACGTCACATTTCACATATACGGTAAGTGGTGGCTAGTGGTGTGATCCCTCTGAGCCTAAAAAAGTAGAAAGAGATGCACTGTACGATAGGCAGTATGCCATTTCTTCTAATTCAGTGGGGTCACATAGCTAGTTCTTCTCAGTGGGTGCAGAAAATTCACAGATTACATATTATTTTGTTTGCCCCATGTGCTATGTTGGAGGTTGGTCATATGTACATTGGGATACCTTCCTGGTCACCAAGTACTGATGTCTCCGCCAAGACAATCCTAGTGGATCAGATCCAATGAACATATGCGCTACAAGTCCTAAAAAATATAGAACATGTTGAAATGTTTTAGGATCTTTTCTTCCTTCCAGGTTATTTACTATGATATCTTTATTACAATTGACAAAATATGACACTGCATAGATTTTATAGTCTTTATTGTTTTTTGTTTAGCATTGCAAGTTATGTGTGTAGGAAAACCCTCATCGCAACTTCATCTTGTTCTCTTAGGACACTCGACCCAACATGTCAAGACCTCTGATCACCAGATCACCTGCCTCACCTCTGAACAATCAAGGCATCCCCACTCCTGCACAACTCACAAAGTCAAATGCACCAGTTCACATTGATGTCGGTGGACACATGTACACAAGCAGTTTGGCAACTCTTACGAAGTACCCAGAATCTAGGTAAGTCTACAAAACATTGGAGTAACTTGTGTTTTCCATAGCTGTGTCTCTACAGCTTACAGCATTGAAAGGGTTACCGCGCTGGCCAGCGTTTGGAACATTTAGTTCCGAACACTGTGAGCACGCTGTGTGGGGCACCCACGCCCACTTATGTCAGGCCACTCCCCCCAATGCAAGTCTATGGGAGGGGGCGTGGCAGCAGCCATGCCCCCTCCCATAGACTCGCATTGAGGGGGCATGGCCTGAGGCAGCCCCCGCAGCACACACACAGTGTTCGGAACTAAATGTTCCAAACGCTGGCCGGTGAAGTACCCCTTTTAAGGAATGTATTATTATAAGGCTAGGTTACTATTACGGAATTTCTGCGTGGAATTCCAATTTGAAATTCTGGTGCAGCAGAATCTGATTTCACTGAACACTACAGAATTTCAGTGCCGGACATTCCACTGCTTGAATTCTGGTGGAAACCTCCTGGAATACATTATCTATAGGGAAGGCAATGTATCAGTCGATGCCAGCCACACGCGGAATCTCCGAACTGGGTTTTTACGGCTGGAGATTCCGTGGTGTTAACGTAACCGCACTTGGAATCTCCTGGCTGGAAACCCCATAGTGTAAACCTAGCATTAGGATAAATACACACATTACAGAAATGTTGCCGACACGCACAGGAAACACCACAGTGAAGTACGGTAGGAACATGGGTAAAGGTTTACGTAATGTAATCCACAAACTGGCTTTTTTTTTTTTGTGTGGTTGATTTTAAAATCTTCAGTATATACATTTCTGTTGCAAATATTCATTGTGGATTTTACCCTATAATGTGCAGTATAAGGGATGAAGACCATGATAACTAGAGTTGAGCGAACTTACAGTAAATTCGATTTGTCACGAACTTCTCGGCTCGGCAGTTGATGACTTATCCTGCATAAGTTAGTTCAGCTTTCAGGTGCTCCGGTGGGCTGGAAAAGGTGGATACAGTCCTAGGAGACTCTTTCCTAGGAATGTATCCACCTTTTCCAGCCCACCGGAGCACCTGAAGGCTGAACTAATTTACGCAGGAAAAGTCATCAACTGCCGAGCCGAGAAGTCCGTGACGAATCGAATTTACTGTAAGTTCGCTCATCTCTAATGATAACTCCACAGCAAACAATGCATGTATAATAATTAATAACTCATTGTTTTAATTCATTTATTTACATTTTTGCATCTATAAGATAAAATCATAGAACACATAAAAGGCGGCATCTGCCGAGATGTGGCACAGCCTTTGTCCAGGCCTCAGGGTTTGGCGCTATCACAGACAACATGTTTGACATGTTAGCACTGACTCATTTTGTAGTCACTGGGAGGATTACTCCTAATACTATTTGTTACGCAGTATACTACCTTGGTGAAGTTATATGTATGATTTACTTGCCTCTATCTGGGCTATAATACATTTTCACTTGATATATGTACCGTATTTTTCACCTATAGGACGCACCGGCATATAAGACGCACCCAATTTTAAAGGTGCAAAATCTAGAAAAAAAAGATTCTGCACCCAACAGTGATCTTCAACCTGCGGACCTCCAGACGTTGCAAAACTACAACTACCGGCATGCCCGGACAGCCGTTGGCTGTCCGGGCATGCTGGGAGTTGTAGTTTTGCAACATCTGGAGGTCCGGAGGTTGAGGACCACTGGATAGGAGGTAATACTCGCGTGTCCCCGCCGCTCCGTACCCGTCACCACTGCCCTGGATGTCGCTCCATCGCTGTCGCCGCGTCCCTGGGGTGTCCACGACGCTCCGGACGTCTTCCCTGGGATCCACGCTCTCCGTCGACGTCATCACGTCGCTACGCACGCCACTCCCATGGGATGGCATGCGCGACGACGTGATGATGTCGAAGGAGAGCGCCGCCATGCAGGGGATTCCGGCACGGAGCAGACACTGAGGAGGCAGGTAATGTCCCTCCCGGTGTCCTGTTCGGGACGCCGCGATTTCACCGAGGCGGTCCCGGACAGCCCGACTGAGCAGCCAGGTTAGTGTCACTTTCGCTTCAGACGCGGCGGTCAGTTTTGATCGCCACATCTGAAGGGTTAATACAGGGCATCACCACGATCGTCATGTCCTGTATTAGCCGCGGGTCCTGGGTGTTGATGGCCTCAGGGATCGACCAGATAGGTGTGTATTCGCCATATAAGACGCACCGACATACTGTAGGTAAAGAGGACATGGGCTGGGCTCTTGCTGTGCTGTGGAATGCCTCCTGGGCTTTTTGAGCCTCATTTGCATAATAAAAAAGCACTGGAAAAGACTATGGAGATAAAAATGTATGCCCGGAATCCTGGGGACTATCTAGCGATGTGCTTACTCACAGCTATGTTTTTCCAGGTCTACTTCGAATGGAACCTGATTGATAATGCAGTCCATTCTGCAGGCAAAATAATCTATGTGGAATATATGTGCACTACTGTGTAGATGTAAACAATGACATTGGCTAACCCTCAAACTGATGTTAAAATTGAGACATTAGCCAATATATTCTTATATAAAGGACATACCTGAGCCCGCATACCAACGCCAAGGTTTCTCAAGTGGCACGGGACCTAACACTAATTGTGCATGAAAAGCAAAACCAGGGGCCAGTGGGCAATTACAGCAGCATTAGGTCTGACCTAAAGACTGCTCCCGGGTTACCTCCAATGTGACTGAGCACACATACAATGGGAGGGGGGAGACAGGCTATAAGCCCCACCTAAGCTGGCTGATATATTGCCGGCCTCACAGGTGAACCTAAATGCTACCTAAAATGATAATAAAGGCGCATTAGTATGAACTTTAAACAAATACAAGGATGTGGTATCATATGACAGAAGGTGCTCAACCCCTGAATGCAGATGTGCATATATACTGGGGGGCAGAGTCTGCGCTTATGGTCTGTTGCTAAGGGTGATCCCCAGCAAAAAATGCATACAATGGAGGATGCCTGCAAAAGACTACAAGTACCACAATGGCATCCTACATCAGATAAATAGGTGTGGATGTAAAACAATCAAAATAATCTATGTGGCATATAGGTGCACTACTGTGGTAGATGTAACAATGACATTGGCTATCCCTCTCTCAAACTGATGTTAAAATTGAGACATTAGCCAGTATATCCTTATATAAAGGACATACCTGAGCCCGCACACCAACGCCAAGGTTTCTCAAGTGGCATCATGTTATAGAGCAGGAGGAGCTGAGCAGAGTGATATTCAGTTTTGTGGGAAAAGTTCCATAACATGTCATTCATTCATAGAAATCCCTGCCCATTCTGGGCTAACTAGTCAAGTGGGTGGTCCTACTTAGTGATTAAGAGTTGTCATTTACTGAGTAGGACCACCCATATGACTACTTAGCCCAGAACGAGAAGAGATTTACATGAATAAATGACACGTTATCCTTGAATTCTAAAAAAAAACTATATATAAATCTGTTCAGCTCCTTCTGCTCTATAACATGGTGTTTTAAGGCTAGGTTCTACATCTCACAGGTTTTTTTCCCCACAATATATATGTAGAAAGTGAAAGAAAAAGATATTCCCCTTATTTTATCATGTCAGAGAAAAACAGGATAGATTTTACCCTATCACAGGTCAGCTTTCACTTTACCAGAACTTGTTAAGATATGAAAGCACCCCCTCATTTGTCTCTATGGTAACAGACATCAAACAAACTGTAGATCGTTTAAAGCGTACCTGTCATATCCTGTTGCTCAGTACCTTATCCTGATCATGTACATATAACTTTTATGTGTCTAGATTCTGTATTTCTTTTAAAATCAGCTTATATCAGTTCACACTGAATTTCCATCTTCTCTCAGGCAGGGGCGTGTCTATCTCTTGCCCTCACTGTACATGACTAAACTTCCTCCCTCACTGTGTCACTGAGCTGTCAGCCAATCATTGCAGGCTGCTCAGTAACCCTTTCCTCTCTGGTTTTATGCTGCACATGTTACACAGAGAGGAAGAATTATTACTGGAGTTTGCCTGCTGTTTTCCTTACAATGCAATATGGCTGTCAACATGTATGTTATCCAGCTTTCCCAAGCTTACTACTGGGGTGACACACTGTAACAAACCTCCTCCTCCTCATGTAATCTCATTACTACTGGGGTGACACACTGTAACAAACCTCATCCTTATGTAATCTCCTTAATACTAGGTTGACACACTGTAACAAACCTCCTCCTCATGTAATCTCCTTACTACTGGGAACGTACACTGATAACACACTGTAACACCCACTTCCTCATGCCATCTCCTTACTACTGGGGTGAGACACTGTAACAAACCTCCTCCTCCTCATGACATCTTCTTACTACTGAGGTGCACATTGTAACAACCCCCCTTCTACCTGTCATCTCCTTACTACTGGGCTGGCACATTGTAACAAATCCCCTTCTCCTTACTACTGGGGTACATGTTGCTGTATAACGCTGAACATGCTGTCACACTTCTGCACACTTCTGCTGAGGATGGAGCTGTGCACTGAATCATTCTCCTTCTCTCACTCTAGCTGCAGAGGGGGTGTGGCCTCCTCTCAGCCAATCACAGCAGAGCACACACTGTCTGCTCTCTGTGTTCGGAGATCTTCACACAGGGAGCGCACACAAAGCCCCCCCCCCCCCCTGTTTTCCGACTGAGAGCTGCTCTTGATACCGTCGGAAAGACATAGTAACAGGTAGGGGACATTTTATGAGGACCCCTAGTGGCCACTTTTATAGGAGCCGTTTTCTAAAGGAAACTGGAAAAAAAATAATGAAATTGTGTTAGAGATACTTATTTTCTATGGCTCTTGTTTTTAAAAATATAGTTTTTGGTGACAGTGGCCATTTAATCTTTTAGTCCTATTCCTTTCTGCCTACCCTTCTATGTAGGGCTTGCCTAGCAAATATACACTTCACAAAGTAGGGGACAAATGGAAGAATATATAAGACTGTAGGACAGCAGGTTTATGCTACATAGAACTCTGTTTATCGTCTGTTACCATGGAGATGCTTAGCCACGCATAAAAGCTGTACTAACAAAACTGTATGCCATTTTTATGTTAGGCTGCATTCACACTAAGTTTGCTGCCTACGGCTGCCGTGTCCGGCTGGGAAATTACCAGCCCAGCTCCCAAATACCAGCCCAAGACCCGCGCAGCTTCTCATTCACTTTAATGAGCCGACCGGAGTCAGATAGTGATTCCGGTCAGCTTATTTTAACCCTGTATTCGGTTTTGTGACCGGACTTAAAACCGTGGTATACTATAGTTTTAGGTCCGGTCACAAAACCGTATACGGGGCAAAAATGAGCCCACCGGAGTCACTGTCTGTCTGACTCCGTTCAGCTAATTAAAGTCAATTGGTTTCGGAGCCGGTCCCGCTGTGGTACAGGAGCTCCCGGTTTTGAAATTTCCCAGCCGGATCCAGCATCCGTAGGCAGCAAACTTAACGTGAATACAGCCGAAGACTAAGTTGTGTCATTTTACATTTATTGAGATAATTTGTTGTCAAGGTGCACAGAGCCTTTAAGCTACTTTGTTGTAAAAGGGGAACTGCAATTGTTTGTCAGTACCAATTGGGTTTTAGCCATTGGCTGTCCGGGCATGCTGGGAGTTGTAGTTTTGCAACATCTGGAGGTCCGCAGGTTGAAGACCACTGCTCTATACTGTATCCCTATGCCCAGGCTGCAAAAGGTAAACAAAATAAACTTTAACTCGCCTTCCCCGTCGGTCCGGACCAGCTTCCTAGTGAATGGAACGTCGGAAAGCCGTCAGCCTATCACCAGCCGCAGCGATGTTCCGCCTTGGCCGGTGATAGGTTGAGCCCACTGTCATGTAAGAAACCAGCTTCTTACATGACAGTGGGCTCAGCCTATCACCGGCTGAAGCGGAACATCGCTGCGGCCGGTGATAGGCCAACGGCTCTCCGACGGTCACGTCCCCAGGAAGAGCGTAAGGCCAACGTAGGAACATGCGTTAAAGTTTATTTTGTTTACCTTTTGAAACCTGGGCATAAGGATACCGCACAGTCTAGAGTGTCAGCGCCGGCGGCCGCAACAAACATGAGGATGAGGAGAGCAGTGCTTGCGGGTGATATGTGAGTATTAACCCGATGGGGAAAGCGCTGGGCTAATAATTAATTTTTGGGGGGGGGGGGGGTGGTACCGTTATATACTGTGGAACCGCCATAAGTTACAAAAATACCGTGATACACATATTTGGTCATACCGCCCAGCCCTACCTACACTAGTATAAGTTGGGCTGGAGATGTGTGTAGCGTATTTTCTAGCCTGAAGTTTGACTTTTTCTTAAGAGAACAGATATGTTTGATCTTCCAGTAGTGTCCCGCCTCCTTATAGAATGGTAGGCACTGCCTTGGTATAGAGCCAGTGTCTCTGATAGAACTTAGGCTCTCCTTATTTTATAGTGCAGTTACTAAGCAACTCTGGCACCTATGTGACATTGCACAATGAAGTGTACTCGGTCTATTCAGCTGCACTCCACCCTGGGCAACATTCAGGGTGTGTGCACAGCTCGGAGGCAAATATGCCAGCTTCTCAGATACATTCCCAGAATTACCAGCAGCATGCTTTTCCTGGAACTCCAGTACCCATTGTTCAGGAATAGCATTGGTTTTTGCATCTTATTGTTTAGCAGCGAATGGCTGGCATGGATCTCAATTCGGTTTAGTTCTATTCTGACTTAAAGCTATTTTCATAGATCTTATGAAGATTGGTAAAAAAAAAAATACTCTATGTAGAAATATTCTGCTGATGGGTGAATTGTAATATTTTCTGTGCTCTTTGCAGAAAGCTTATCCACACTCATTCCTCGTGGTTGCTTTTCTTAAGCACTGGTTATGGAGGCATTCATACATATTCAAGAGGGTTTAGAAATATTAGGAACACTTTTTTATACATTCAGAAGGCTCTTTCATTGAAGGCCTTTCTCACATAGATGCACGTCTATTGTTCGCAGTCTCTAGGAGCCGCACTTCTGCATTAAATCCTCTTATAGAGTAGACATGACTTTAGAGGAGGCCGGGTTTAAAGGGGTACTCCACTCCCTAGACATCTTATCTCCTATGCAAAGGATAGGGGATAAGATGTCTGATCGCGAGGGTCCCGCAGCTGGGACCCCTACGATCTCTGTGCAGCACCAGGCATTCGTTTAGAATGCTGGTTGTGGACGGCAGGGGTCGTGCCATCACGGCCACGCCCCCTCAATGCAAGTCTATGGGAGGGGGCGTGGCGGCTGCCACGCCCCCTCCCATAGACTTGCATTGATGGGGGCATGGCGTGACGTCACAAGGGGGCGTGACCCCTCCACCTGCTCCAAGCGTTCGGAACAAAATGCTCCAAATGCTGGGGCAGCGGAGTACCCCTTTAACCCCTTAAGGACGCAGGACGTAAATGTACGTCCTGGTGAGGTGGTACTTAATGCACCAGGACGTACATTTACGTCCTAAGCATAACCGCGGGCATCGGAGCGATGCCCGTGTCATGCGCGGCTGATCCCGGCTGCTGATCGCAGCCAGGGACCCGCCGGCAATGGCCGACGCCCGCGATCTCGCGGGCGTCCGCCATTAACCCCTCAGGTGCCGGGATCAATACAGATCCCGGCATCTGCGGCAGTTCGCGATTTAAATGAATGATCGGATCGCCCGCAGCGCTGCTGCGGGGATCCGATCATTCATAACGCCGCACGGAGGTCCCCTCTCCTTCCTCCGTGCTGCTCCCGGCGTCTCCTGCTCTGGTCTGTGATCGAGCAGACCAGAACAGAAGATGACCGATAATACTGATCTGCTCTATGTCCTATACATAGAACAGATCAGTATTAGCAATCATGGTATTGCTATGAATAGTCCCCTATGGGGACTATTCAAGTGTAAAAAAAATGTAAAAGTAAAAGTAAAAAAAAAGTGAAAAATCCCCTCCCCCAATAAAAAAGTAAAACGTCCGTTTTTTCCTATTTTACCCCCAAAAAGCGTAAAAAACATTTTTTATAGACATATTTGGTATCGCCGCGTGCGTAAATGTCCGAACTATTAAAATAAAATGTTAATGATCCCGTACGGTGAACGGCGTGAGCGAAAAAAAATAAAAAAAAGTCCAAAATTCCTACTTTTTTAATACATTTTATTAAAAAAAAAATTATAAAAAATATATTAAAAGTTTTTTATATGCAAATGTGGTATCAAAAAAAAGTACAGATCATGGCGCAAAAAATGAGCCCCCATACCGCCACTTATACGGAAAAATAAAAAAGTTAGAGGTCATCAAAATAAAGGGATTATAAACGTACTAATTTGGTTAAAAAGTTTGTGATTTTTTTTAAGCGCAACAATAATATAAAAGTATGTAATAATGGGTATCATTTTAATCGTATTGACCCTCAGAATAAAGAACACATGTCATTTTTACCATAAATTGTACGGCGTGAAAACAAAACCAAAACCAAAATTAGCAAAATTGCGTTTTTCGTTTTAATTTCCCCACAAAAATAGTGTTTTTTGGTTGCGTCATACATTTTATGATATAATGAGTGATGTCATTACAAAGGACAACTGGTCGCGCAAAAAACAAGCCCTCATACTAGCCTGTGGATGAAAATATAAAAGAGTTATGATTTTTAGAAGGCGAGGAGGAAAAAATGAAAACGTAAAAATTTAATTGTCTTGAGTCCTTAAGGCCAAAATGGGCTGAGTCCTTAAGGGGTTAAACATTCTGAACTCATGGTAATGTATTGTTATGGGGCATGCAGTCTTCTTATAGACCTGTTCACTGAGTGAAGCTCTGCTGGAATATAAGCACAGTAGGTAACACAGAAGAACGGCTTTATATAGCGTCTCATGCCAACTAATACAGAATCACGGGCCACCTCCTTCTTATGTCTAACAGTAGTTGTATCCATGCGCTATGTATATTGTCTATGTCGTTTTCCTCTATTTTATAGTATAACATAGATCTGTATGTCTAACCAGGAATAACTAAATAGAGTAATAGTTTCTAAAATGTAAAGTGCCTTTTAGGCTGGGTTCACACCACGTTTTCTTAAATACGGTTCCCGTATACGGTTTGGAGGAGGGGGCGGGGCTTAATCGCGGCGCCCGCACTCAGCCGTATTCGGGAACCGTATTTAATGTAAGTCTATGAGCCGACCGGAGTGAACCGCAGCCTCCGGTCGGCTTCGTTTTCGGCCGTATGCGGTTTCCCGACCGCAGGCAAAAACGTGGTCGACCACGTTTTTGCCTGCGGTCGGGAAACCGCATACGGCCGAAAACGAAGCTGACCGGAGGCTGCGGTTCACTCCGGTCGGCTCATAGACTTGCATTAAATGCGGTTCCCGAATACGGCTGAGTGCGGGCGCCGCGATTAAGCCCCGCCCCCTCCTCCAAACCGTATACGGGAACCGTATTTAAGAAAACGTGGTGTGAACCCAGCCTTACACAGGTAGCATTACTGTCAGTTTTACCAATATACCGAGTCAGTGTGTGCGCATTTTCCATGGTCCAGTGATTCCAAAGGGTCTGCACGAATTATCACTAGCGTGTCCAGGGCTCTTTACATTATTGCAGCACATCCCCTGTTACAGGTAGGAATATGCTGCTGAGAAATTATATGATCACTGACCACAAAGGATTGTATTGTTTGCTTGATCGCTGGGCACATTTCCACTGGGCAGTGATTGAGAAGGAACGATCATTTGGGTGATCATTGCCCCCATGAAAAATGCCCTAAAGGGGTATCAGAATTAAAGGGATTATCCAGGAAAAAACTTTTATTCATATATATATATATATATATATATATATACTGGCTCCGTAAAGTTAAACAGATTTGTAAATTACTTCTATTAAAAAATCTTAATCCTTTCAGTACTTATGAGCTGAAGTTGAGTTGTTCCTTTCTGTCTAAGTGCTCTCTGATGACACGTGTCTTGGGAACCGCCCAGTTTAGAAGCAAATCCCCATAGCAAACCTATTCTACTCTGTGCATTTCCCGAGAAAAGCAGAGATGTCAGCAGAGAGTACTGTTGCCAGACAGAAAACAACAACTCAATCCTTTCAATAATTATCAGCTGCTGAAGTTGAGTTGTTGTTTTCTGTTTGGCAACAGTGCTCTCTGCTGACATCTCTGCTTTTCTTGGGAACTGCACAGAGTAGAATAGGTTTGCTATGGGGATTTGCTTCTAAACTGGGCGGTTCCCAAGACACGTGTCATCAGAGAGCACTTAGACAGAAAAGAACAACTCAACTTTTAATAGAAGTAATTTACAAATCTGTTTTAACTTTCTGGAGCCAGTTGATAAAAAAAATAAAAAAAAGTTTTTTCCTGGAATACCCCTTTAAATCCATCAGATCAGCCTTAAAACATGTGCAAAATTATATTAAGTCTTCCTAAAAGTAGGTATTTTACTAAAATTAGGTTTCTTTTCACAATTCAAACTGCTGACACTGTTAGATAGTTGTTAGGACAAGAAGAACCTGGTACCATTTATATATCTGTCTTCTTTCATACTGTAGAGTAATTATTTTATTCCCTGAAGTGCTGAGGGCTAGAATGCCTCCTTGCTCCCCATCCCTGTCCCTGCATGATCGACAGCCAGAGTTCAGCTTCAAGCCCTGTTTTCACATCTTGTTCAGGTTATGAGCAACAAATTGTGCGCAGGTGTGAGATTTGGAAACTGGGCTCGGCTTTAAGCTGACTGTCAATTATGCAGGGTTGAGAGGGGGAGTGAGGAGACGTTCCAGCCCTCAGCACTTCTGGGACTAGGGAACACCTCTTTGCACTAGAGAATAAAAGCATTTTTCAATGTTTCGGAAGCAGAGACAGATATATGAAAGGTGCCATGTGTATCCTTGCCCTAATGGCTATCTAATATTCCGGGAAGAGATTCTGTCTGGAGCGGGCACCACCGAAATCATTGGCGGTATGATTGCACAGACGTATGCAGTCTGGCGGAATTTACATGGTCATTCTTTTGACGGACATCTGGATATTGCCGGCCGGCTGAATTTCAGCAGTATGGATGGGCCCCAACAGTGTCAGCAGATTGGAACATGAATTGCAGCTGACAGATTCACATTTTATATATATTACAAAGGTGCAGTTTTTCCTGGTATATATTTGTGCCACTTCACTCATGTATCTGCAGAAAAAGAATGCATGATAATTGGGCATGTCGTGTACTAAAAACTTACATTAGAGAATGGGAAATACTGAATGGCTGTGTTCACCCTTTGTGCAGTTTTATTAGTCAAAACTAGGAAGGCATCCAAAGAGAAGTATAATGAAATCAGTTATGCTTCCCTGCTTTTGGCTTAAAATAATGGATGTAAAAAAAAAAAAAAAGCACTGCTAGTTGTGAACATGGCCTTAGGGCTCAGGCACGTGGCCGTTTTATGGCTCCATTTTCTACAGAGCTAAGGCTGCTGTACAGGTACATAGGGCCTGTACTCTACAAATATCAAATTGTGTATAAACGGGAGAGAAAAGCTTCAAGAGAGACGCCGGCTCAACGTGGCGCAGGACACAGGCAGCAGGTGAGTAAAAGCCATGGTATTTTATTTCCCAGAATGCAATGCGTTTCACTGCCTCAGCAGCTTCATCAGGCATGATGAAGCTGCTGAGGCAGTGAAACGCGTTGCATTCTGGGAAATAAAATACCTTGGCTTTTACTCACCTGCTGCCTGTGTCCTGCGCCACGTTGAGCCGGCGTCTCTCTTGAAGCTTTTCTCTCCCGAGTACCATTACTTACCGGAGGGCTGCGGACACTTCTATATCACACCCTCACCATTGTTGTGTATGTGGGTACACAACTATATCAGGTGAGCGACTTACATGTCTTTTAATTTCCACGCAATCCTCTTTTATTACACCACGGAGCGCTGTCACCTCCATTTTCACATTCTGTATAAAGCAGAGACAAATTTGGCATGGTGCATTGGATTCCATATGTGCTAAGGTATTTACCCTTATACAGCCGTATGTATAAGGACCTATATCTTCTGTCAGTGCAGTGATGCTACTGGGGAGACTGTCCGCCTCTGTGCTCTGCTGACTCCTCTGTATAAACCATCCTCGTGAGAACTGAAGATTTCTCCAACCTGAATGTGAGGGTAACAGCCAGTACATTGTAAATAATTGGCGTCTATGTATGTGGTTATAGGCTGCTTGTATGACCTTGTCATATGACCATTGCTGGGACCGATGAATGCAGCTATGGTTAATAGAAGAAAGCCCAGGTTGGTGACCGGAGTCTGCAGACAACGTCCTGACTGCTGAGAGCTCATTGATTTTTTTTTTCTTCGTTCTTTAAACGCCAAGGGTGGACATGGAGGCCCTACAGCTTAGATAACAAATGAAAACCTTTCCTGTCTCAGAGCAACAAAAACAGTCAATGCAAATATAAAAAATGATGCTCTAAAGTGTCTGTCCATGTCCCACAGAGCCCTATATCTTTCCATCATGAAAAGTGATGACTAGTCAAGGCTTCTCGGTGCTGACATGGATGAGCTATAGTGTTGAAGCTGCAGTTAATCTGCAGTAAAGGTAGACTATAATACAACATCGGCCATCTTAGCTGTCACACCTGCATTAACCCCTTGCTTTCTTGAGGTTCTCTTTTTTTCCGAGGCTCATACATTGCCTCTTATATTGAACTCTTCTGGCCCCCAATAGCTGATCTGGTTGGGTAGCCGAGTTTAGGTGGTCACACATGTACAACCAAGTACATGTGTGGTCCTAGTGATAGAATAAGTACAGTAAAGGTAAGTGTGTTTCTGGGGTATGGATATGTGGAATTATCGAGACTAATGATTGTGATCCATCCAGATTGTTTCAGTTCTCTCTGAAGCCCGGCGGTCTGTGTGTAGTAACAATGCCTGTAATGCTTTGCTAATCGTAAGCCACATGTCAGGAGCGATATCAGTTAAGGCTCTAATGCCGCTTGTATTAACAGAGTCTGACCGTCTATTTAGAGACCTGCACCTTCAGTTACACACTGTCACAGTAAATGTCAGCTCCACTGCAGTGCCTTGTGGCGGACTGGAGAGTCAAGTCCCATGTCTTGCCCCCAGAGTGGCTGTGTCAGACGTCTCTGGGGAATGCAGAATCTTTGCAGATGGGAATTTCGACATCTGTCCTGTGCTCACCAAACGTCTGTCTCGAGGACAGTGACCCGAAGAGCATCACCCCCTCGGAAAGATGGACTTGCTTCGCGCAAAGGAGTTATTCATACCCCGAGAAGACTCCTTGCTATAAAGTGAAGCTACTTTACTGCAGCGTGACAGTCCTAAGATAACTGTGAGGCATAAACATGCTGAGGCAGCTGAGATTTTAGCTCCAGCACTTATCTTCCTGCACAAACACAGTGAAGTGCACTGCCCTGCAAATGACATTTTAGGGTCCTTTATGATGTGCAGGCTACAGGAAACTAGCACAGTCTTAGGCTGCATTCACATCTCGTTTTTGCAATACGGATCCCGTTTCTGTACACAAAACGTATGTCTCCAAACCGGACCGAAACGTATTCAACCGTGTATGCCTCCTCACGTTTTTAAACCGTATACGTCCGTTTGCATACGTTTTAATACGTTTTCCTTGAAAAAAAAAACGGCTAAGCTTTTAGGTTTGTCAACATTTTAAATAAAGTTCTTCTTCTTTATTTATTGAATTTCCCCCCCCCCAAAAAAAAGAAAATCAGTATTGTGCAAACCGGATGTAACCGTACGCACATACGGTTCAATACGGTTCCCATAGAACTCCATTTTAAAATAACCGTATACAGATTGGATACGGTTTTTGACCGGGACACAAAACCGTAGTAGACTACGGTTTGGTGTACCGTTAAAAAGCGTATAAACCCGTAAATGATGCAAAACGTACACAACCTGATCCTACGGTTGGCATACGGTTTTCAATGGAATGTCTATATATACGTTTTTTTCAACGAAACCGGATACAGCAACCGTATTGCAAAAACGAGAAGCAAATGCAGCCTTACTAGTCCACTTGGAAGATGGTTCGTTTAGATGTTTTTAGTCATGATATGTAAAGAAAGTCCAGCTCACCTCCTAATCGTTCGTGCACAGACCTGCACTCACTCTCCGTGTCCAAACAATGAATGAAAAGATGGATGATCCAGCACTGAAGTAATAGCGGCTTTATTGTAAATCCTCCATAAAAACAGCATACAAACACTTCACGACGTCTGCATCATCTTGACGCGCTTCGAGCGCATGCGCTCGAAACGCGTCAAGATGATGCAGACGTCGTCAAGTGTTTGTATGCTGTTTTTTACCGAGGATTTACAATAAAGCCGCTATTACTTCAGGGCTGGATCATCCATCTTTTCATTCAGATGTTTTAAGTCACCTGATCATGGTGGCGTGTTCCCAATGGATGTTTCCTATCTGATCTGTAGCTAATGTCAAAATCACAAAGAAGCAGCAGACTGCTACGGAGGGTCTACAAGGGTCGGCTGGGTAGCAGAGTGGTTTGTACAGCTGCTTTACAACGGCAGTCTTGTGGGCACCATCTGCACAGAAATTGTATATTCATATCATGTCTTTGTTGGCTTCCTTGCATTTCCCAAACACAATGGGATGATGGGTAAATAGATTTTCCATGGAATTGGCCCACCTTGTGTCAGGTGCAGGTAGAGTTGCCACCGTGCAAAAAAAAAATACCGGCCATGCTACGTTGCATAATTAATTATATTTGTGTGACATCACAGGATACACATATGTGGGTGAAATTATGTCCTATTCTGACCCCTATAACTTTTTTTATTTTATTTATTCATTTTTTCATTTTTTTTTGTGCCCGGATCTGTAGTTTTAACAGTACCATTTTTGCTTTGATGTGACTTTTTGATCGCTTTATTTTTCTTTCTTATCCCAGCATGCCGATACAGCCTGTTGCTCAGCAGCTGCCCCAAAAGAAAACTACAACTCCCAGGATGTTGGACTATATAGTAAAATATAGTATAGGTCAGTATTTCTCAACTAGGGGTGCCTCCAGCTGTTGCAACACTACAACTCCCAGCATGCCCTGATACAGCCTGTAGCTCAGCAGCTGCCCCAAACGAAAACTATAACTCCCAGCATGTTGGACTATATAGTAGTATATAGTATAGGTCAGTGTTTCCCAACCAGGGGTGCCTCCAGCTGTTACAAAACTACAACTCCCAGCTACAACTCCCAGTTTTGTAACAGCTGGAGGCACCCCTGGTTGGGAAACACTGACCTATACTATATACTACTATATAGTCCAACATGCTGGGAGTTATAGTTTTCGTTTGGGGCAGCTGCTGAGCTACAGGCTGTATCAGGGCATGCTGGGAGTTGTAGTTTTGCAACAGCTGGAGGCACCCTTGGTTGAGAAAAACTGGTATAATATATAGTGCAACATTCTGGGAGTTGGAGGATTGGTTGGATATGACCCCTATAGCTTTTTTATTTTATTTTATTTTTTTCATTTTTTTACCTTTTTTTTTTTTGCTTTGTGACTTTTTTGATCGCTTATTTTTATTTTTTTATCCCAGCTTGCCCTGACACAGCCTGTAGCTCTGCAGCTGCCGCAAACGAAAACTATAACTCCCAGCATCTTTAACTATATAGTAGTGTATAGTGTAGGTCAATGTTTCTCAACTAGGGGTGCCTCCAGCTGTTGCAACACTACAACTCCCGGCATGTCCTGATACGGCCTGTAGCTCAGCAGCTGCCACAAAGGAAAACTACAACTCCCAGCATGTTGGACTATATAGTAGTATACAGTATAGGTGAGCGTTTCCCAACCAGCCGTTGGCTGTCCGGGGCATGCTGGGAGTTGTAGTTTTGCAACAGCTGGAGGCACTCCTGGTTGGGAAACACTGGTATAATATATAGTGCAACATTCCGGGAGTTGGAGGATTGCTTGGATAAATAGCGGCCATTGCATTGCTGGTATTTTTAATATAAAATACCGGCAGGGTGGCCAAAATACCGGCCTGGTGGCAACCCTAGGTGCAGGGGTAGTTGATGGCAAGCTCTGCTGTGAACTGTAAACGTGCAGCAAATTGTGAATTCTTTCACTTGTTTTCCCGTTGGAAATGAAAGAAATGTAAGGAGATCATTTAGCAGTTAATTGGGGAAGGATACAGGTGTTACAAGGTGATCCTCAGGGTTTCGCCATGGAGGCTTTGAGGTTTTGTCTTCTGAGTAAATATTTCTGCTGTAAACACGGGCCTGTAAACATTTCTTCATTCTTTTCTGTAGAGCCTGTTTTGAAGTATTGTTCCCTAGTGAATTTCATGAGGTAAAGCATTGCTCTTACCGGTGAGAATAGTCCTTGTTTTATAAAGAAGCTAATAAATGATCTCCGGTATATATAGTTCTCTGTACTTCACGCACACTCCCTCCGCACCTGCCCCACATCCCTCACATATTCCCTCCACATTTCTTTCCTCAAACATTTATATTGGAGAATAATGAGCTGTGAGACATTTCTCATCTGTCCATCCTTTGGGTTATGTACAGTATTCTCCGTGTATCTACAGCTCAGAATAGCATTTCGGGCTGCACAGCTTGAACCATAGGGACTTCTTTATCTGTTACAGTTTGAGAACAGTCCTCAACTTGGGCAGACTGGTCTCCTAATATCATGTGTAGTAGATGAAACAATCCTATCATCTATGCAACACTTGTCCATCTACATTTCCCTGATTCCGTTTGCTTATAGTTCTCCCCACATGAGGAGCGCATGGTTTATCTATATGGAAACGGTTAATTTTCTCATATATCCAGGGCTGCGCACATTTTTGGTCGCTCCCTGCTGGGCCATTAGCTAATGCCAAATAAAAGTATACTTCTGGAAATGGACCAAACATAGTTACTAGTAGACTGTGCTCGGTTCATTAAACTGAATGGGGGAGAGTTATCAAAACCTGTGCAGAGGAAATGTTATCCAGTTGCCCGTAGCAACCAATCAGATCACTTCTTTCATTTTTCACAGGCCTTCCTAAAAAATGAAAGAAGCGATCTGATTGGTTGCTATGGGCAACTGGGCAAGTTTACCTCTGCACAGGTTTTGATAAATCTCCCCCAATGAGCCTGAGGCAGGTAGGCCGTAGTGCATACCTTCTCGCCAGTATCTGCCTAAATGCAGTGTGAACCCAGCCTAATATCTTGGTTTTGTCTAAACTGGGGTGCAAATCCTTAGGAATCCCCTGGTCTTCACTCTTAAACCATGCAAGGAGATATAGATTTTGCCAACATAGAATCCCCATGTTGTAGTACCTAGAATAGTAGATTGGTGGCAATAGTGCTAATGTAGTAGTAGTAGTAGTGGTAGTGCTAATGTAGTAGTAGTGGTAGTGCTAATGTAGTGGTAGTGCTAATGTAGTAGTAGTGGTAGTAGTAGTGGTAGTGCTAATGTAGTAGTAGTGGTATTAGTAGTGCTAATGTAGTAGTAGTAGTGGTAGTTCTAATGTAGTAGTAGTGGTAGTGCTAATGTAGTAGTAGTAGTGGTAGTAGTAGTAGTAGTGGTAGTGCTAATGTAGTAGTAGTGGTAGTAGTAGTGCTAATGTAGTAGTAGCAGTAGTAGTAGTGGTAGTGCTAATGTAGTAGTAGTGGTAGTAGTAGTGCTAATGTAGTAGTAGTAGTAGTAGTGGTAGTGCTAATGTAGTAGTAGTAGTAGTAGTAGTGGTAGTGCTAATGTAGTAGTAGTGGTAGTAGTAGTGGTAGTGCTAATGTAGTAGTGGTGGTAGTAGTAGTGCTAATGTAGTAGTAGTAGTAGTAGTAGTGGTAGTGCTAATGTAGTAGTAGTAGTAGTAGTAGTAGTGGTAGTGCTAATGTAGTAGTAGTGGTAGTAGTAGTGGTAGTGCTAATGTAGTAGTAGTGGTAGTGGTAGTAGTAGTAGTGTAGTCAGGAATATAGCATAGGATCTTCAGGAAAACAGTCAGAAAAGTAATGAACCACAACCTGCTAGCCAGGCAGGTCATCTTCTGACACTGGTAGCCTTTGCAACCTAACGCTACCAGGTCATAGCAGAAAATGGGAGCAGGAGAGGAGGATGTGCCCATGTGTCTAACAATCTGATGCACTGTCTGGCAGGGGTTATGGCCCACTCTGACAGCAGTCGTGCTTTAACCAGGTGAGTTGAGAAACAGTGTCTGAACAAATGCAGGACTTAAAGGGGTACTCCACTGTCCCAGCGTCCGGGGGCGTGGTGTGACTTCACGAGGGCCGTGGTCGTGACGTCACGACCTCCGAAGCCCGCACCCAACATTCGTAACTAAATGTATCAGACCCTGGGGCAGTGGAGTACCCCTTTTAAGCTGTGTCCATTGTTCTAACCTATAAGAAAATGTTACACTAGATCAGAAAGTGCCAAATCCCGTACACTTTACATGACCTGTACAATAGCACTCACATTTAAATGAGGTATGAAAGCTATTTTAATATTACTATAAGGGTACGATCACACGTACAGGATCTGCTGCATATTTTGTATAGCTGATTTTGTTACCCATTAACTTCAATGGGTATCAAAATCAGCTGCAGAAAATATGCAGCAGATCCTGTATATGTGTATATTGATGCGCAGGATTTTCTGCTGCAGATCTCAATGTAAACTGAACACAGCTTAAAATCCTGCGCATCAAATCTGTGCAGAATACTGTATGTGTGAATAGACCCTAAAGTGGTATTCCAGGAAAAAACTTTATATATATATATATATCAACTGGCTCCAGAATGTTAAACAGATTTGTAAATTACTTATATAAAAAAAAAAAAAATCTTAATCCTTCCAATAATTATCAGCTGCTGAAGTTCTTTGTTGTTTCTTGTTCTTTTCTGTCTGACAACAGTGCTCTCTGCTGACATCTCTGCTTGTCTCGGGAACTGCACAGAGTAAAAGAGGTTTGCTATGAGGATTTGCTTCTACTCTGGACAGTTCCCGAGACAGGTGTCATCAGAGAGCACTTAGACAGAAAAGAACAACTCAACTTCAGCAGCTCATAAGTACTGAAAGGATTAAACATTTTTAGTAGAAGTAATTTACAAATCTGTTTAACTTTCTGTAGCCTGTTGAGATATATATATATATATATATATATATATATATATATATATATATATATTAAAAAAAAGTTTTTTCTTGGTTAACCCCTTTAATACTGCATCCCTTGAAGCAGCTTTCTGCTGTCACTTTCTCATTTTGAAGTCTTTTGTCTCTTCTAGCACGGTTATGGACTGTAGTATGTGTGTAATATATATAATATTTTTTTTTTTTTTTTTTTTTTTTGCAGTCGTAATAGGTTATTATGGTGTGTGTTGCCTTTAGTGGCTAACGTCTCTACCTTTAAACCATATTTGGCCATAAAAATCCTACAAAATAAACTGGACTGCCTATATCTTGTGTGTAGAGTTCTCCCCCTCCTTATAAATGTTCATGTAAGGATTTCTTGTGTCATTTTTAGTACATTGTATCCTTTTGGGGGATCTGTCAGGTCTGGATATAACTCATATTTAGCTAATTACGCCTTGCTCTGGATTGTCAAACAATTGGCGTGTGATAGGTGTTCTCAGAGAGGCGTGTTGTGCCCTGCAAGCTGAAAACAAATTGTCAAGTCACTTGTGGTTGCCTGTAAGCTGAGCCCGAGCCCAGATCCAGCCAGTGTGCAGGGTGTCCTTACGTGACTCCTACATTCTTCACAGGCAGCGGCAGAGCCGAGTGCTTCTGAGGTGATGTCACGTGTTCACACAAATAATTACCAAACCTTTCATAATCCTACAGTAAACAATGTGTACATGTCTAGGTACTATTACATTCCCAGCAGTAGAAAAACCCCATGAATCACACAGTGGAAAATAATGCATGGGCAGTACATGATCCTCTTAAACTGGGTGTAGAAAATAGGACACAGATCCACAGGACAAACCACCCATGGTATAGTTCACATAATAACCCCTTATTTAGCAGAGGTACTGTAATTCAATGGTAAAAAAGCAGCTATGATGTTATTTCCTGCTGTGGGTAGAACATTCTATGGGTTTCTGCTTTGGCCAAACTGTATATATTGGAAGATATGAATCATGTATTGAGCATTTAGAACTATTGTCCGGTTGGCCCCAAACTTGAAGGGGTACTCCGCCCCTAGACATCTTATCCAAAGGATAGCGGATGAGATGTCTGATTGTAGGGGTCCCACTGCGATCTCCCTGCTGCACCCAGCATTCGTTTAAAGCGTTGGGTGCAGTGCTGGAGCCCCGGAGGCTCGTGACATCATGGCCACGCCCCCTCAATGCAAGTCTATGGGAGGGGGCGTCACGCCCCCTCCCATAGACTTGCATTGAGGGGGGCATGGGTATGACGTCACAAGCGGGGCGTGACCGGGACGTCATGAGCATCCAAAATTATATCCAAACCCCACACCTACAGGCTACTCCAGGTGGGGGTACAAAACCCTATATAAAGCACCCTCCCTAAAACTTCACTTTTATTTCAAGTACATGTTAAAATGTTATTGGGGTGTACAAAAAAGCCAAAAAAAAAGTCATGAGCATCCGGCCCGCATTGCCGAAGTTCGCTCCGTGCACCGGATGTCTGGGGTGCCGCAGCCGATATCACGGAGGTCCTGAACGGCGGGACCCCCGCGATCAGACATCTTATCCCCTATCCTTTGGATAGCAGATAAGATGTCTAGGGGCGGAGTACCCCTTTAACCCCTTAAGGACCCATGAAGTACCGGTACGTCATGAGTCCCCTCCCGTTCTAGAACGCGGGGCCTATAACGAGGGTCCCTTACCTTGCCTCCTGGTGGCCATCGGCTGTCCGGGCATGCTGGGAGTTGTAGTTTTGAAACCTCTGGAGGTCCGCAGGGTGAAGACCACTGATGAAGAGATTGACAGGCGGTGATCATGAAGTGGAGGGGGGGAATGATGACCGGGTGATGATGACGGCGGTGATGATGACGACGGCGATGATGACGGGGGTGATGATGACGGGGGTGATCAATAACTTTTCCTTTGTTTTTAGGGTGAAATTAGGGGCCTCGGCTTATATTCGGGTCGGCTTATACTCGAGTATATACGGTAGTTTTATTCTTTTGTGTATTTGGGCAATAAATTGGTGTTCATTGTAAATATAATGTCCACTGCGATAGCTTGGGAATGTGCGAATTTTAATTCTGGATTCTCCCGGGTAGCGACTTATTATTCATGAGTCAGCTGTACTCTTCCTTATGTAAGCTGTCATTCAAAGTTAAAAAACTTGCCCGAGATGGTGTTTTGACTGGAGCAGACTTGTTTTTAGGGAGCGGATACTTCTGGGAAACAGGGAGTGGTTTGGTTGTTTATGCTTACTTTATTACACATTAGGACCAGGTCCACACTGAGCAGAAGCATCACGTAACCACAGCGAATCAGCGTGTTTAGCATGTGGATTTTCCTGTGGATTTGCTGCTTATTTCACATCTAAGGTGGTGAAATGTGCAGTGTAGATCTGTGGCAAAAAAAAATTCAGCATTATTTGAAAATCTTCACCATTAACTCTTGCATTTTGGTGTCATCTTTTCAGTTAGCCATTAAAAGGTATCAACTACTGAGAACTCATGCGGATGAGATGCTCTCAAAAATCAAGATGAAAAATCTACAGTGTATTGGCTACATGAGAACAAAAGTTAACAATGCTTTTGTATCACTTTGGTGTTTGCAACAAAACAAGAATGGCCCTCATTTACTATTCTAAACCCGACTTGTTTTGTCGTTTTTTTATGTCGCATCTTTGTCTGCGACATGTCGCAGACATCGTGCGCCAGTCTGCGACACGATGCAACATTTTTTGCCGACTGAACCGATTTGGATTCTCCCAACCCCGAAAAAGGGGCGTAACCCGACATTTCTGAGCTTTCCCACGTATTTATAAAGCTTTCCAACCCTAATTTGTTGAATTGTTGTGGATTTTTTCCCGACAACTCAGAGGAGTTGGAAACCAAAACCAACAAAACCCACGTGCGACAAACAGGATGCAACATAATAATAAATACCAGGAGAAAAAAGCAGTCGGGTAAGAACGCAAGATAGACTTACAACCCGATTTTCTAAGTAAGTGAGGGCCAATGTCTTTCCCAGATCCAAACTCTAGTCGGGAATTTTTTATTTTTTTAAAAGAAATAATTACTTGAAATGGAGTGATGATGAGCTGCAGTACAAAACACAGCCTTCAGACAGGGGAAGGCACTGTTTCTGTAAAAAAACAAGAACAAAACAATATGAATAAATCACATAAATAGACTTAAAGTGTACCTGTCATTGGCAAAAACATTTTAAATAAAAAATAACATTATGGGGGAGATTCATCATAGCAACCAATCAGATCGCTTCTTTTATTTTTAAGAGGCCTTTTCAAAAATGAAATAATCCATCTGATTGGTTGCTATGGGCAACTGGTCAACTGTTCCTCTGTATAAGTTTCGATGACTCTTCCTCTCTATGTATATTTGTAATATACATTGGTTAAAAAATGTGTATATTTTTGTCCATGTAGCTATTGCCTGTGTGTCTCTGTGAGGAGACCAAATACAGGATGTGTGGGTGGACAAGCAGGGCTCTGTACACTGAGGACAAGCAGGGATCTGTACACTGAGGACAAGCAGGGATCTGTACACTGAGGACAAGCAGGGCTCTGTACACTGAGGAAAAGCAGGACTCTGTACACTGAGGACAAAAAGGGCTCTGTACAGTGAGGATCGACCGATATCGATTTTTTAGGGCCGATGCCCCCCTGACTTATAATACCCCCTGTCCTGTGCCCCTCACATATATTGCCCCCTGTCCAGTGCCCCTAACATATAATGCCCCATGTCCTGCCCCCTCAGGGGGCATTATATGCGAGGGTACAGGACAGGGGCTATTATAAGTCAGGGGGGCATTATATGGGCACATGACAGGGGGGGCTGTCATGTGCCCCCACATATAATCCCCCCTGTCCTGTGTTCCTCACATATAATACCCCTGATATGTGCCCCTCACTTAAATTTGCCCGACCATCCATACAGCGCCCGAGCAGTGCTCACCTTTCTCACGCTGCTACGTTCTTGTACTGTGAGTGAGAGCTGCAGGGACGTGATCTCATCACGCCGGCCTGCCGTGGATCAGGGGCATTGCTAGGTCTACAAAAGATCCAGGGCACTGGCCATGGCTGAGGGCGGAGCCACAAAAGGAGGGATCATAGGTGGCGGAGTCACTCGGCAGGGTCACTCAGTTTACAATATACACTATATACACAGTACACAGTATACAGTATATGTCTGTGTACTTCCTTGCTTCTGTGCTCCAACCACTACTCCTCTGATCCGCAGCCTATGGGCCATAGCAGTAGGTACCCGGACCAGAGGAGCAGTGGTTGGAGCTCCAAAGGTAGCGAGCAGCTGCTGCATAATCACCGTCCTGTCCAGGGCCAGAGTGGGACCTAAAATAGGCCTGTACATATTAGACTATGCAGACCTTTTTTTGTGGGGGACCCAGCAGCTGGACTCCCACCAAAATAAAATGGGCTGCATGGTGAAATCTCCTTGGTTCAAGTGGCTTTTTAGCTGTTGCAAAGGAACAACTCCCATCATCCATGGAAAGCTTCAGGCATGATGGGAGTTGTAGTTTTGTCACAGCAACTTATTGGGGTATAGTTTCACTGAAGGACTTTCAAGTGACTACAGCTCAGATGAGAAACAGGCAGACTATACAATGGTTTGACTCACAGGAGACGTCTTCTCTGCTGTCTTTTCTTTTTTTCTTCATCTGGTCCAGACGCCAGGTCTTCTTCCATCTTCTCTGCAGAGTTGACGTTTGGACATCATTGGTTCCTCATTTTGTCAGCAGATCCTCATTGTCTGTATGAAAACAATAATCATTGTAATCCTGCCATAAATATAATAAATATAACCCTGCCAGACATCATGCCATACACGGTTTCATCTGTTTGGCAGAATCCCACCCTTGTAGTCCCCCCCCAGACTCATCTTTTTCCTCGTCTTTCAGACCTCTAAGGACTTGCCCACACTGCGGACATTCAGTCGGCAGAATTCTGCCTGCAGCAGGCACCACCTAAGTCCTCAGTGATAGGACCACGCTGACAGCAATGCAGTGTGGCAGAATAAACATGTTCATTCTTTGGGAAGACGTCCATTATGCCAGCATAATTCCACTGTGGCAATTCCACAGTATACACAGAGCAACAGAATCCCATTTTAAACAATAGGACTCTGCTGCTAGTGGATTTCCACAGTGAAATTATGCCATCCGAATGTCCGCAGTGTGGATGAGCGCTTAGTCCCCCCAGACCTCTTAGTTCTCCAGATCCCCCTTTTCCCCTTGTTTGGAACCTTTAGTCCAGTGGTGTCCAAACAGTGGCCCTCCAGATGTTGCAAAACTACAATTCCCTGCATGCCCGTTCCATTGGCTGTCCGGGCATGCCGGGAGTTGTAGTTTTGCAATATCTGGAGGGCCACAGTTTGTACACCACTTCCTTAGTCACTCTCAGACCCTCTGTTATCCTCCTCCAGCCACTAAGTCCCCCCCCAGATCCCCTTGTCTCCTTCTCCACCACCCTTTTCTGCCCTCCTCCCCGACTCCTCTATAATTATTAAAACTTCTCTGCCATCAACCTCCCACACACACGCACACACGTCTCTTTGATGCTTTATTATCTTCCCGTGAGGAAGTACCCTGGTGATGTCACCATCCACTGTGCGTGGGGTACTGGAGCCCATCACTGGCCTCAGGGGCCACATACACTAGTTGTTTAATTTCTTTTATTATTTCCCACTGAATCCTTGCCCCAGGACATGTGTTAAACCTGAAAACCCCTGCTACTGGCATCTTGGTGCCCGATACCTAGGAACACCTACAGAAGTCTTGTGGAGCCCATCCCTCAATGGGTCAGTACTGTATTGGTGACACTAAGGGGACTTGCATAACTTCAATTGGTTTCATTTCATGTTATGGTGGTTCTTTATGGGTTTATATATTATAAACTCAGCATATAATGTTAAAACTACCCAAATAATATCATCTAGGCCCTCCTCTTACTGCAGCAGCAGCTCTGGCCTATCGAGTACATGTTCATCATAATACTAACCAATGCAACCATAGTTATTAGTCATATTTGACAATTGAAGTGATTCTAGACTTAGTTTTTCCATAAGAATTGAAAATCAGGGCACTCACCCTTGTCAGGTCTTCTTACTTCGTTATTACAAAGCACAATCAAATATAAATCAGTGCTTTAACAGGACAAAGGCAATAGCGGGGGTTGCTCTGCCAGGCTTTAGCCTGGCGGAGCAAACCCCGCTATCGCCTTTGTCCAGGGGGCCAGTCCTGGGGGAAAAGTGTGGGAACTCATCCAAGATTTCCACTCGAAATCTGGTCTTGCAGACTCCTGCTAATGGCAACCGTGTGCTGCTTTGGAAAAAGTGCAGGAACTCAGTTCCCATGCATTCCTGCAGGACTTGAGCCCTGCCTTTGTCCTGCTGAAGCACTGATTTATGTTTGTTTTGCTTTGTAATAAAGAAGTAAGAAGACCTGATGTGGGTGAGTGCCCTGACTTTCAATTCTTATGGAAAAACATGTCATTAGATTTTTTACATGTCAGTGAGCACCAATAGTCAGCCTGCTACCTGGAGGGATTGTGGACACATATCCTAAAAAGACACACCAGTATACACAGTAGTGCCGAGTATATCTCATTTTGATATATTCTAGACTTTGGTTCCTCTTTCTAAAGTTTATCTAGTGGGATGTCTTGGGTGCTTTCCCCATTGCAGCACTTTATTCTCCACAGTACTGCAGCACATCCCCCACCACCAATGTTCCATCAGTGCATTCATGTTGTCAGGGCTGTGGTGGCATTTAAAGGGGTGCTCCCCTGGAAAACACTATTATCATTTTTTTTTTTTATCAACTGGTGCCAGAAACTGAAACAGATTTGTAAATTACTTCTATTTAAAAATCGTAATCCTTCCAGTAGTCATCACCTACTGTATACTACAGAGAAAGTTCTTTTCTTTTTAAATTTCCTTTCAGTCTGACCACAGTGCTCTCTGCTGACACCTCTGTCCATTTTAGGAACTGTCCAGAGTAGGAGAAAATCCCTGCTCTGGACAGTTCCTAAAATGGACAGAGGAGTCAGCAGAGAGCACTGTGCTCAGACAGTAAGGAAATTGAAAAAGAAAAAAACTTCCTCTGTAGTATACAGCAGCTGATAAGTACTAGAAGGATTAAGATTTTTAAATATAAGTAATACATATAAGTATAACTCATAAGTAAATGATCTATTTAACTTTCTGACACCAGTTGATTAAAAAAAAAAAATTCCAGGGGAGTACCCCTTTAATGATCAGACACCTTGGTACCACACCTGAGTTCCTGGTGTTAGTGACCAGTTATGCTGTGACATTATAGGCTGATATTTTCTCTATTCTCACCATGGTATTGTTGATCTTATGGTTACCCCTATTTTACTTTGCAGGAGGGAAGGAGAGTGATCTTTTTAAAAACTGCACCCATGTGTCTGTATGACGGCCCAGGTGTGGGAACGGTTGGATTTGGTAGTATCTCTCCTGGTCACAGATGACTTTTGCTGGGTCTGGGAACCATCTATATAACCCAAGACTCATACTTTACATTTAGCAGTCACTAGACAACTTATAAGCTTTGTTCACTTTCTGTAATATAATGAACTGAATGCAGAATGTTTACAGAAATTGCTAAAAACCTAACAAAATCTCCATCCGTGTACTTAATTTTTTTTATATTTATATGGTTCCCATTCATGAATTCAAACACCCATCCTATGACTTAGCCTCCAACTGGGAACCATCTTCTATAACTTCTGGCATGTTCTCTCCCAGGTCCTTACATGAATTATTGTCTGTGACCACTATAGCAAAGTTTGTTAGGGGACATGCCGTGTGATCTCTATGACTGGAAGTGATGTCTGATCCTGAAGAATAGGGCTTCATTTAGGAGAATGACTACGAACATGTACAGTGGCATGTTGTATTTGTCACTTTGGGTTTTGAGGGATAAATATTGATGAAAAAGAACTGCTTATTTGTAAAATGTTACAGATATTTATAACATGATCAGTACAATGAATTTTCATATCAATGTTTCAGCTAGAATTACCTTTTGTCTCTTGATTCTGTATAAATCCTGTGTGCATACAATTGCTTTAATGAACAATGAATCTAATGAACGAGATGCTTTGAAGGTACCTGAACAGTGCCACCCAGTGGTCAGACTGAGACATCATGGTTATACAGTACATGCCGTTGCACTCAATACTAGGATAGGAAACAGAGGGTGGTTATTAATGGTACTTATTCTGATTGGGTGACTGTTACAAATGGATCTGGATAGGTTGAAGGTTTGGGCTGAGAAGTGGCAGATGAGGTTCAACACTGATAAATGTAAGGTAATGCACATGGGGAAGAAAAATCCGGGCTGGGATCATGTATTAAATGGGAGAACACTTGGGACGACTGACGTGGAAAAGTGGTAATTCCACCACTGTACAATCACTAGTCAGACCACACATAGAATACTGTGTACAGTACTGGGCACCAATGTACAAGAAATATATAGTGGAGCTGGAGAGGGTTCAAAGACGGGCAAGTAGAGTAATACGGGGAATAGGAGGACTACAGTACCCAGAAAGATTATCAGAATTAGGGTTATTTAGTTTAGAAAAAAAGAAGGCTTAGGGGCGACCTAATAACTATGTATAAATATATCAGGGGACAGTACAGAGATCTCTCCCATGATTTATTTATACCCAGGACTGTATCTATAACAAGGGGGCATCCTCTACGTCTAGAGGAAAGGAGGTTTCTACACCAGCACAGATGGGGGTTCTTTACTGTAAGAGCAGTGAGACTGTGGAATTATCTGCCTAAGGAGGTGGTCATGGGGAACTCTGTAAAATAATTTAAAAGGGGTCTGGATGCATTTTTGGAGAATAATAATATTACAGTTTATGGATTCTGGATCTATATGGACAGAACGTTGATCCAATGATTTATTCTGACTGCCATATTTTTAGTCGGGAAGGAATTTTTACCTCGAGAATAAGTGTTTTTTTTTTTGCCTTCCTCATTAGGACTCATTAGGGATATAGGTTGAACTTGATGGGCTCTGGTCTTTTTTTAACCTTATGAACTATTTTACTATGTTACTACTTAGAGGCACTAATATAACTTATAACATCTAATGCGGAGAGGTCACAGCTCCATGTAATGCCGAACACGCTGATTAACAGTGATGGTCATATATTTCCAGGCCTAGGTTTATATCTACCTCTCTTAATGGGACTATTGCTTTGTACAGGATCTCTTGCAAACTCTAAGTCGTGTCCATGTTTTGCTTGTGTTATATTACCTAATTATAATTAATTCAATTGTCCTTCTGCAGAATCGGAAGACTGTTTGATGGAACGGAGCCCATTGTTTTGGACAGTTTAAAGCAACATTACTTTATTGACAGAGATGGCCAAATGTTTCGTTACATATTGAACTTTCTCCGCACATCAAAACTTCTCATCTCTGACGACTTCAAAGTGAGTTAACGTCTTTCCTGTCTCTGTCTGTATAGAACGTCCTTATTTAGAATGTAGGTACACATTTCCAGGGTGCTGGGAACTATGGTAGTTCTGCTTCATGATATTAGGGCTGGTCATCCATGCATTGTAGAAGTAGCAGAACATTTAGGAGCTTTACAGAACCTGAGTTTTAAATAGTGCAGAAACATAAATAATTTTTACACTTTATATGTACAGTCACATTTTGGGTCCAGACCATATTGAAATAGAATATGTCAGTTCTATTGCATGCTGAGAGGTATGGGCAGATAGCTGATAGGGAGATTAAATATGATGCCTGTCTCTTAGCTAATGGCTATTTGCAAAGTTATGAAATCAGGTTCTAATTCTAAACTCAAAAGTTGCGTAGAGGCTGTGCTGAGCTGCATCATGTGTGCCTCCTCCCTCCCCCACCCTGCCCTGCATGGTTGATGTAGAGGGTTTGGTACCAAAACACACAAAAATACACTGTACTTAAAAGCTGTTGTAGATCACCACAAAATCCACAGGAAAGCCATAACTGCAGATTTCTTTTTTTTCTATTTTTCTGTGCAAACACGCTGCGAGAAAAACTTGCAGTATATCTACAAAGTGTTGAAGGTCAATGTTTAAGATTCAACATACTCCATAACACCAGACTGAAATGTAGCCATTTTTTTCTATAGACACACATTGAATGCTCTTATTCATATTCCAGGATTACACACTGTTGTATGAAGAGGCCAAGTACTTTCAGCTTCAGCCCATGCTCCTGGAACTGGAGAGGTGGAAGCAGGACAGGGAAGCTGGACGGTTTTCCAGGCCCTGTGAGTGCTTGGTTGTTAGAGTTGCCCCAGATCTTGGTGAAAGGATCACGTTGAGCGGAGACAAGTCTTTAATAGAGGAAGTTTTTCCAGAAATTGGGGATGTGATGTGTAATTCGGTTAACGCGGGCTGGAACCACGACTCGACACACGTTATTAGATTTCCGCTGAATGGATACTGTCACCTCAATTCCGTTCAGGTAAAAAAATAAAAGAAGAATGGAAGATATATTTTTTTTATGTGTTAATAAATTGTCTTTTTTTTTTTTTTTAACTGTACTATGTAACTATGTAAAATTTGTACTCCTGATTGACATATTATACACAGCATATAACCCTTAGCATGGTTATAGACATATAAGAACTATGTCCTCCTTTGCAACCAATGTTCTATTGCTTTTTACAGCTTCTATGTGGACCTGTGTGGCTCCATGCTTACAGAGAACAAACAAATGCTAAATAATCTGATCTGACAGACTTACTCCCTCCCATCTGTTTCCTACTTTTTGCTAACATACATTCAGTAGGTAACAAGAAATAAGGGACATACTGAAGGGAGTATGACCGCAGGACCAGATTGCACAGGGTTTATTTGTAGTCACAATTTTGAAGACTACAAAGTCCCCTCATTCATCATTTTAGATGCTCTGAGACATGAAGGAATGTTACAGAGGTAGACATATTCATCGGTCCTAGAATTTTACATTACATATGTTTATATCTTTTTATCGCTCTCCCCTGCTTTGTTACATGCTTAGGGAGCCAGTGTAGGCACATATCTTGAATCTTGACAGGTGAAACTGTTTAACCTGCAAAAACCATCTGGACATAAAGGAGGATTGCAAAACCACACCAATGTTTTACCAGGACTGCATTGTGCTGGCCAATGCTGATGTTTTTTTTTTTTTTTTAAAGATTAAACTGAATCCGTTTTTTAGCTGCAATTCACATTCCAAATTACTGATGCTGTTAGGACAAGGAGACACACCTTTTATATATCTATCTTTACTTAGTAAATAATATAGAAAAATGAAAACTGATCCTTGTTACCAAATCTTGTTCCTTATACAAATTATATTCAGGTATAAGATTTGGTAACAGGGCTTGGCTTCCAGTTGACTGTCAGTCAAGCAGGGAGAGGGATGGAAAAAAAATTTAAGCTTTCAACACTTTAAAGGATTAGTCCAGTGACTGTCCTGAAAAACTTATCCCCTATCCAAAGATAGGGCAAGCAGACACATAATACCATTTATATATCCTAACAGCTAGCTGCAATTCACATTCCAAACTGCTGACACTGTTAGATGAGATATTGGTTTTAGTCATAAGGAAAACATTGAGAACATATTCATAGTTGGGTGGCACATGGCAAAGCTTGTCAGGACATCCCCATATTGTTATTTGCTCTCATTATCAGTGCTGGATAGAAATACAGGATTCTATATCTTCTAGATTATGTCCCAAATCTATCGCACACCTTAAAAAGAGTTTTTTGACAAATATAAGTTATCCCCTATCTTCCTAACTGACTGCAGGGGGGGCTTTAAAAACGGGTCCTGAAAATGGAGTGGCGTGCGCACCACCACTCCATTCTCTGTTGAAACCGCCAGAGGTTGCCGAACGTTCTACTCTACTGTCTTTGACCTTTCTATTATGCCTGAATGGAGCAACAGGGCTCATGTTAAACCACCCTCCACCTCAGGGGAGACTCTGTGCCCATTTCAACAGATACTCCGCTCCTAGACCTCTTATCTCCTATCCAAAGGAGGGGATATGGGAGGGGGCATGGCCGTGACGTCACAAGCCTCCGGCGCTGCACCCGATGCTCTAAACGAATGCCGGGTTCAGCAGGGAGATCGCTGGGGTCCCCAGCGGCAGGACCACGGCGATCTCCCTGCTGAACCCGGCTTTCTTGTAGAGCATCGGGTGCAGCGCCGGAAGCTCGTGATTTCACAGCCATACCCCTTCCTATAGATTTGCGTTGAGGGGGCATGGCCGTGACGCCATGAGCCTCCGCACTGCATCCGAGATTGTGGGGGGCCCCAGTTTCGGGACCCCTGCGATCAGACATCTTATCCCCTATCTTTTGGATAGGGGATAAGATGTCCCGGGGCAGAGTACCCCTTTAAGAATCCCCTTGATCAGATAGTTATCAGCTGTCCAGAGGGCAAGGGATGACTTATATTTGATCTTCTGGACATCACATACAGTAGCAGTATTCAATCTTTTGTTGCCCCCGTAGTTTTGCAGTGTTACCGCCCTTGACCTGTCTTTCTGTAATGCATTGTCTTATCCTTTTCTAGGTGCTGGAGAGGTTGCAGCAGCGTGGATTTGAAATTGTGGGATCATGTGGCGGAGGAGTTGACTCTTCTCAGTTTAGTGAATATGTACTGAGACGAGAACTGAAAAGGACATCTCGCGCACCCTCTGTCATTCGAATAAAGCAGGAGCCATTAGATTGAACAGACACTTTTCTTATGCAAAATTGGACAATTTCTGTGCAGTTGGGACACAGTTCCCATAATCGACACTGATTTAAAGACATTTTTGTCACCTCAAAAGACATTAAGAGCTGTTACACAGCGGCATCAGGAATACACGACCGGATGGCAACTGCAGGATGCTCAAATAATAAACTATAAAATTATGAAAAGGGTACTGTAATACTACACTTTATCCCTCTCTTCCCCAAGACAAAATACACCCGAAAATATACCATAAGATGATTTATGTTCATAGTTTGTATTCTGTTCATTTTATATTTTTAGCCAATGAAAATGATCCTTCAAAGATTAGAAGAGGGTAAAGACACAAAAGGGCCACTTCAGTTGTAAACGAAAGGGAGCATAACATAATACTTATTTTTAGGTTATTTATAAAAAAAAAAAAAACAACTAGGAGGCTATTTATAAAAACTATGTAAAAGTGAAAGTGCCCCCCATATCAACCAGTTTTACATTTTGGACCTGTTTTAGAGATTTTACCACTGGTTGACTGTCAGAGGCAATGCTACTGGCAGGTGATATAGGTCAGCTTACTGCGTTAATACATTTTATACATTGGTTATGCCCACCCCTTTTAATTTATCTACAACAAATTTATGATCTGTATCTGATCTTAATTTATAATGGGTTTATGAAAACTCTTAAACGGTAAAAATATCTGGTTAACCACTAGGCATTTGTTTCTGGGAAACCTATCCCCTGTATGCATTCAAATTTTATTTATGTTGTTACAAGGCCGCTTCTGTAGACCAAACCCCATCTACCCCAGTTGGCATTACAAGAAATGTGGACTAAAAAGCTTTTACTACTTTAATCTTTTTTTTGACTTGTAATATCTGCCCAGTTTCTACTGTTTTGCTTTTGCACTTAGAACCATTTCATTTGAGATGGAGGATGAGCCATTGGTAACCTTGCTACAACCAGTGAGCTTATTTCCAGCTATATATAAGTATGGGCATAGCAGCATTAGGCATTTCCTACAAGTGTATTGCATATCCTCCCGGTTTATTGCGCTTTAGTGAGGATGGTGAAACTACCCATGCTCTGTCTCACTGCACAGTGACGGGAAGACACATAATCGCAAACACAAGCTCATCCTCCAAAGCTTCAGAACTATGGGAGGTTGTACTGAGTAGCAAAAGAGTGCAAACAAATGTGAATGCTGGAATATTTGGAGGTGTAATTTCTCAAGAACATTTAGTTTTTGGCCACTAATTAGGCCGCATTCACATATTGACTTGCGCCTCCGAGGCATGGATACATCGGCAGCCTGTCAAAATCTGCTACCCGCATATCTGAGCTAGAATCGGTATGGGTCCCCTTCAACGTAGCTCATAATTAAATTATTGACTACATGTGGTTCATTTTCTGCGCACATATGAGTTTCAAGGGGTACTCCGCTGCCCCATCGTTAGGAACATTTTGTTCCTAATGCTTGGAGTGGGCGTCGTGATATCACGACCTCGCCCCCTCAATGCAAGTCTATGGGAGGGGGCGTTAACGCTGGGTGCTGCACAGAGATTGCGGGGTTACCAGCTGCGGGACCCCCACCATCAGACATCTTATCCCCTATCCTTTGGATAGAGGATAAGATGTCTAGGGACGGAGTACCCCTTTAAGCTTGGATTGAAAAGCTTAACACACCCGACTTTTCAGTTCGAGCCCCAAATGATTAGTCACTAGATGACTACATTCAGATCATTGAATTGAATGGTTCTGATGCCAATCTGAACACACATGTCATAAGCCGATTTTGAATGCTGATGTGTCCATGCCTCAGAGGCAGAAATTCTTCTGTGAACTTCTTTCAATTTAATACCAATTTTTTTACTGCTTGGAAACAATAGAGTATGGTAAAAAATTGTGGGATTACCCCTTTAAATAAGAGTATAGTACGACGACTGGTGACATTGTGAAACTTTTCACGCCAAAAATGACTGACCATGGTTCTACACAGACCTGTTATCATAGAACTGGTTTTAATTGAATTGATGGGTCCCAAAATTAAGTAAAACGTAGTCACAGGTATGCAACAGGTTCATGATAACATGAGTGTTTAGAGAATTCTCACCCACAAATAACCGGCTCAACCCGCATGAAAGGGGTTCTACCTGACTACTGGATCGGCCATCAATATCAGATTAGTGGGGGCTCTTAGCACACCTGCGGATAAGCTAATGTATGACACCTTTTCATTCCTTACCAGACAGAGCTTTGTACGTTTGGCTGTGCCTGGTATTGCAATAGCTGATATTGATATGTGTAGTCCCGGAGAACCTCTTTAAGTATTTATTGTGGTCTACCAAACTTATTTATGGAGTACTGCTTGGAACAAGAGTATATCAAGAGGCTATAACTTACACATCTTTTGTTGTATTTCGAATACAGTAAAAACAAAAGGGTCGGAGACATGGGAAAATGATACAATTTTCCTTCGAAAAGCTTTATTCTTTCATCTCTATATATATTCTGAAAAACAAACGGGCTATCTGCACCTTGATAACTATTATTCTTCGTTCTAAAACAAATCTAAAATAAACTAAAGCAACTTTTATAAAATAGTTTTAAAAAACTTTGTCCTTGGTGTATACAGCTCCTATGCAGTCATGTGCTCCGAGGTGTTCCACTTTCTTGCCAACCTCCTCCTGAGCACTGTACAGTAATCTGTGGTCAGAGCTGGTTAGTGTTATTCACTTAAAATGTTATAAATCTCTAGGAAGAACCTGTTTCTGCATATCTCATGTCAGAGCGAGAAAAGGAACGGGGGGGGGGGGAGAGACACTGAATACATGAAACACTGGCTGTAGAAGTGTTTCCCAACTAGTGTGCTTCCAGCTGTTGCAAGAGCTGGAGGCACTCTGGTAGAGAATTGAATGGGAGAGAGCATGTGACTAAAGGAGTACTCTGGCGAAAATTTACTTTTCGACTATCCACATGATAGAGGATGAGTAGCTGATTGCTCAGGGTCCAACCGCTGGGGCCGCCCATGATCTGGACGGGACCCCGACTCACTCAGTGAGGAGAACGCACACGCTCCATTAATTTCTATGGGAGTGCTAATGATGCTCGAGAGCTGTACTCTGGTCTTTTTGCCACTCCCATTAAAAAATGAATGGATCTTGTGCTGTCTGCAGCAGGCGCTCCTCACTGAGTGCCGGGTCCTGTCCCAGTGATCGAAGGGGGCCCCAGCAGTAGGAACCCTCATCAGCTACGTATTCCCTATCCTGGTGATAGGGAATAAGTTAGTTTTTGCCAGAGATCTCCTTTAGCAGGAAACACCCACCAAAGCCTGAACCTGCAGCTTTATAAAAAAAAAAAGGTAAAAAATCTTACATAAAAATTTATTTTATTATGTCAAGGTGCATAAAGCCTATATCATGACAAGGTGCATCTGGCCTTTAAAGGAAAACTGTCAGCCAGTTCACCCACACTAAACTCAATGCACTGGGTGATAGTGTGGGTGAACTGGAGTCCAGCGAGGGGGTCACTTACTTTAGTGAGTGCCCTGGCATCCGAGTTGTCCCCTGCTAAAGTTCTGTTTGTCCTCTGTAGTAGTGCTTTGAAGGCGGTCCCCGGCGTCCATATTTCTTTGGGTCCCGGAGAAAGGGGCCTAAGCCCGTCCCCGTGGTTGGCATATTCATTTTTTTTCACATGCCCCCGGAGCACAGCGCTCTGTCTGCGGAATGCATGCGCTTGAAGATTTTACGCAGCTCTCATGTCCTATTGATGTGAGAGCTGTGTGTCCCCGGAGAGCGCTCTGCGCAGTGTAACTGCACATGCGCCGGACCCTTGCTACAGAAGTCTGGAGTAAAGAGGGCCGAAAGTTACACTGCACAGAGTGCTCTCCGTGGACGCACAGCTTTCACGTCATCAGGACGTGAGAGCGGCGTAAACATTTTCAAGCGCTGCACTCCGGGGCATGTGAAGAAAATGAACATGCAAACCATGGTGGCGGGCTTAGGCCCCTTCCTCTGGGACCCAAAGAAATATGGACGCCAGGGGACCGCCTTCAAAGTGCTACTACAGAGAGGACAAATAGAATTTTAGCTGGGGACAACTCAGCGGTCAGGGCACACACTAAAGTAAGTGACCCCTCGTTGGACTCCAGTTCACCCTCACTATCACCCAGTATATTGGATTAGTGTGAGGGAACTGGCTGACCATTTTCCTTTTAAGCATGCCCTCTTTCACAACATCTGGAGGCACACTGGTTGGGTAACACTGTCCTAGCCAGTGTTCCATGTGTCCAGCCTTTAAAGGGTCACTCCGCTCCCCAGTGTCTGGAACTCAATGTTCCGAACGCTGGGTGCGGGCTTCCATGTTCACTGACGCCCCCTTGTGACGCCCCGCCCCGTGATGCCCGTCATGCCCCCTCCCATAGACTTTCATTGAGGAGGCGGGGCGTGATGTCTCATGGGGACGGACATGAACACTGAAGCCCGCACCCAGCATCCGAAACATTCAGTTCCGGACGGTGGGGAATGGAGTAACCTTTTAAGCACACCCTCTCTCCCATTCCATACTCTAGCCCAATGTTTCTCAACCAGTGTGCCTCCATGCTCCATGATTTTGGGGCAAATTAAGACCAATGGGCAGACATGATGCCAGAATGTAAAGGTTTATGAAAACATTGAATCAACCTGCTGTGTGGAAAAATAAAATCCCTATATGAACCATCCTAAACGCATACTATTATCTATGTGACAATGAGCAGTCCCACTACAAGTTCTGACCACATATGGAGAGAGTCACTCAGTAATTTGTTTTGTTTTTTCCAATCTCTAAACTCAATTATTAAATTTGTTTGGGCGCGAAACTCTGCATGGGGTTTAGGAATTAAAGGTATAAACCAATTTTACAGATTGCCCGCTGTATACTAGTCCTTGGTTGTGTCTCTAATGTCAAACTTTTCCTCCTTTTACAGGCCGCTGTTTTCACGCTACTGCCATTTGTAGTTAAGTTATAAGGTCCGCCTTTGGAATTTTTAACGAGATCATATTTGGAATACATAATTTTTAGTAAACATGGTGATTAAATATTGATCGTCTTTTCTTCCCTTCCTTCCAATGTTTAGTTGGCAGTCGTTCGCCATCTGTATTATTTATAGTTCTTTTAAGTTGTTCGCCATCAATATTGTTTTGCTCTTATTTTGAGCTGGATGAGTCATTGACTGAATGTCTAACTAGTGAACTGTAATTATGGTCAATTATGATGAAGGTCATTTTATAGTAGCATCTAACTTAAAATCTCCAACTTTTGAGCACATTGACAAATACATATTGTGTCCCCGTATATAACCCCCACCCTACTTACAGCATCATCCTGTAAACTGTTTAGAAAAAAGTGCACTGATCTTTAATAATGCCCAATCTTTTATAATTCTGTTTTGTTTTGTACATCTGTATCATAAAAGGATAGTTACTGCATATGTATATATTTTAAACAATTCTATGGGGTGTCCTTCTCTGATGGAGAACCAGCTGATTGTTAGTGATTTGGCAGTTTTCACAGAAGGGAGCTGGAGGTAGCTGCACATCTCTCCTGTAGTGGCCACTGCAGGAGAAATGTGGTACTACAGTCTAAAGAAGAGATTGTGCCGAGTCTTTGTAAATTAAACTCCTATTCTAGCAAATATATACAGGAGAATCACCTTCTACGACTCCATCTACACTCATAGGGCATATGAAAAATTCCTTAAAGGGATTCTGTCACCAGGGTCACCCACACTATCCTGCTGGTACCGGGTAATAGTGCGGGTGACACTAAATCCACGCTGTTTACTTTATTTGCTACGAGGCCCTGTCCCTGAATTTTGACCAAATATGCAAATGAAATTCTTTGGTGCACTGGGGCATTTTCAGCCCACTCTTCTGTCCGCCCGTCTTGGCCCTATGCAGAGAACATCTCCACTCACTCCTATCACGTGGTCATTATCATCACAGGTCCTTCAGCAACATTCTCTTCTATCCTGCACTGCTGAGCTCTGCCCCACATGTACTAGTCACATGATTATGACATCATTACAGGTCCTACTCCAGCATGTAGCAGATACAGAGCAGGCCCTGGTCGAGCAGTCACTGCTGTTGTTGTGTGTGGAGATCTCTGCTACTCATTGGCTGCCCGACCAGGACCTGATCTGTATCTGCTACATGCTGGAGGTGTAGGACCTGTGGTGATGTCACAATCATGTGACTAGTACATGTGGGAGCGGAGCTTAGCAGTGCAGGATAGAAGAGAAAGTGACTATACAACCTGTGATTATGATGATCATGTGGCAGGAGAGGCAAAGAGTTACATGTTCCCGGTATAGAATGGGGCTCAGGATCATGAATATTTATGAAGAGGACATCATTGTACAGGGCTGAGGTGGGCACGCAGAAGAGTGCACCAAGGGGCTGGGAATGCCCCCAGTCCACTAACGCACTTTGGATTTCAGGCAATGTGGTAATGGGGCCACATAGAAGGTTAACAGCATTGGAATCAATTTCACCCGCACAATTATCTTGTACCAGCAGGTTAGTGCGGGTCATACTGGTGGCAAATTACAAGTACAGAACATATGGAATCTCAAAGACAGTCAATGTAAAAATTGTGAAAAACATCCAAATTCAAACATGCGTACATTTGTCTTTAATGTACATTTATTAAAACCTTAAAGAACATCTGTACTGCATGAATTTTACATATTCCTGTGCCAGGGCTGCAAAAATAAACAAAATAAACTTTAACTCACCTTCCTACATTCCCCCGTTGCTCCGGTACCGGCCTCACGGTGAGGGAAGGTAATGTCACAGAGCCGTCAGCATATCACTGGCTGCAGTGATGTCCCGCCTTGGCTGGTGATAGGCTGAGCACACTGTTAGGTAAGGAGGTGGCCAGAGCTCCTTACATGCGGCCGAGGCGGGACATCGCTGTGGCCGGTAATACGCTGACGGCTCTGTGACGTTACCGTCCCCAGGAAGCAGCAAGAGGACCGCAGCGGAGAACCGTGAGGCCGGTACCGGAGCAACGGGGGAACGTAGGAAGGTGAGTTAACGTTTATTTTTGCAGCCCGGGCACAGGAATATGTAAAATTCATGCAGTACAGATGTTTGTAATCCGTTTACAAGCAGCAACAACGGAACCTAAACGGGGTTAAAAAAAAACAGCCGTGTGAACGCAATTTATAAAGTAAAAAAAAAAAAAAAAAAAAAGGTAAACCCCGCCATAATCCAGGAGAGCATAAAGCTATGTTCACATAGTGTAAAAATTTGTGTCGAATGTTATTTTATGCACACATTTTTGGCTGTAACCGGCAAAAATGCGGCAACAAAAAAAATTGTGGATGCAAAAATGTGTGTGTAAACTAAAAAACCCATTTTAAGGAAATCAAAAACTAAAGATACTCATAGTCTACTACCTCAATTGTGAAAAACCAAACTTATAGACTAAAATTTTACCTTTATTGGATTTAGATTAAAAAAGATGCCCAATGTGAACAATGCCACACTGATAAAGATATTAAATTATGATACAAATTTTGATAATATGAGTATCACTCCTGACTATCATTCACCCTGTCCCACTAAATTGTACGCTGTGTGGCCATAATCTAATTGTGCCAAAGGGTTGATGGGTTTTCTTTTTGGTTGGTGGCAGGATATGGGTGAAAATAAGAGCTATCCTGTTGCCCGAGACTAAAGCTGATACTCACGTCATGAGATACTGACGGACTACATAAAGTTCTAACCTGGAAGTCCCATAGATGTGAATGGGGCTTCTGGGATGGAACATCAGGCAGTCTGCCTGATGAAGTGATTATAATCGCTAGTCTATGGTAATGGGTAAGCGCTTTTAGTTTCCCTTTAACCTGCCGTTGCCCAAAACAACAGTAGCAAGATTCCTTTGATATAGAAAAATAGTTGGCATTACCTTCTAAGATGGAGGACACATGGGGTAAACGCCTTGAAGGACTGGAGCAGGCACAAATTCTCAGGTACTTAAAAGTTTTAACTAAGAAGTTTACATACTTATTGTCACATAATGTACATCACATTACAATACAAATAGATTAACTTTGTAAATACTTCAATATTTTACACCTTGTATAGATTTACACCTTGTATTCTAGTTTGGAACCGCACTCCCAATTGTGTAGGCTTCAAAGCATAAATCCTGCAGTATTCCTTGCCAGCTCAAGGACCTAAAAAAGGTTCCTGTGTCATCTTTACACCTGACATTGTAGAATAATCAAGTCCAGGAAAATCTAACTGTCCCCTTAAAGGGGTACTCCCACCCTAGAAATCTTATCCCCTATCCAAAGACGGGTGTGACGTAACACAGGAGCGGAGTCCTGACGTCACGGACTTCTGTTCCCGTAGTCGCGACTCAGACCCTCCAGCGCTTCCGGACAAAAAAACAGGTGGGTGCCGCATGCAATACTGCGGGGGTCCCCAGCAGCGGGACCCCCGAGATGAGACATCTTATCCCCTATCTTTTGGATAGGGGATAAGATGCCTAGGGTGGAAGTACCCCTTTAAATGAGATAAGCAAAGCTGAAAGGATCGTGTCTGTCAACAAGATGGTCAACTGTTTAAACTGACAACCAGCAGAATTGTGAACGCAGCTCTTAGCTAGAATACAGACTGTAGCTGTGGATTATTACAAGGAGTTATTGTATTTACAAAGTGTCTCTTCTCTTTCTGTGGATTATACCTATATAAACTGCAAAACAGTGTGAGCCTCACTTTTAAGCCCTTTTCTGTACAGCAAATGTAGAAAACTCTGAATTAACGACCCACGAGCCACCTGACCCCTGAAAATATGCCAGATCCCTGGGTACCTTGGCATCAGAATCTTGTGATTGGCATATTTCTACAACAAAAAATACTATTCTACTGTTGTCAAATTGTGAATATTAGGCAAATAAATTCCTGCTCAAGCAATTTGTAAAATACATCTATCTGTCTGTCTGCATCCTACCAAACACAATGACCAGACCTGACTGTCAATGGGTGGAGCATGGTTAAGATTTTTTTTATGTATATGTATTTCTTTCTTGTACATTTTTTTTAACTGTAAATTTGTTTAAAAAAAAAAAATTCTGCAGCTGTCTTTATTATTGGGGAGAACATTATTTTAGCATTAAAATGAGGTCTCAGAGAAAATGTGTGCAATGCCCTTCTATGTAAATGCACAGGATCCAGGGGACTATAAAATATATTAATCAGAGCATGAGCGGAACATTGCAAACATTTTGGTGTTAAAAGTCCCACACAGCGCTGTTTTAAAAAAAATCCTTTTTAGGATCCAAGGGACAATGACAAATTCCCCTTACCAGGACTACTCGCTGCATCCTCTTCTACCTTAACAGTGGACCAGTTTATTGTAATAAAAACACTACCCTGAGCCTCTTCTATCCCATAGTGTAGTCCAGAACTATAGTGCATGTTATACACTGCTATTTTTATTTTTAACCTATTTTAAGCAAAAACACTAACACGTGGGAATATAATGTAGGTGCCTTACTTAAACGCATACTCCGGCGGAAAACAATTTTTTTCAAATCAACTGGTGCCAGAGGAAGTTGTATAGTTCTTTCCTGTCTGACCACAATGCTCTCTGCTAACACCTCTGTCCATGTCAGGAACTGTCCAGAGCAGAAGAGATTTGCTATGGAAATTTAACAGTTTCCAAAACAGACGGATTTTTTTTTCCCTCTTTAAAGGAGTAGTCCAGTCCTTAAAAATGTATCCCCTATCTTAAGGATAGGGGATAAGTTTCAGATCGCGGGGGGGGGGGGGTCTGACTGCTGGGGCCCCCCACGATCTCCTGTACAGGGCCCCAGCAGCCCGCGGGAAGGGGGCGTGTTAACCACTGCAAGAAGTGGTGGCCAACACTCCCCCTCAGTACACATCTATGGCAGAGCAGGAGATAGCCGAGGAGTTGCCGAAGCGACTGCCATAGAGTTGTATTGAGGGGGCGTGTCAGCCACCGCTTAGTGGTCAACACGCCTCCTTCCCACGGGCTGCTTGGACCCCGTACAGGAGATCGTGGGGGCCCCCCGCGATCTGAAACTTATCCTTAAGGATTGGACTACTCCTTAAAGATGACTACAACACATATTTGTAATACAGTAGTTTGTGCCTGACTTAATTTATACAGCAATATGCATGTCGGTTCACCAGATGGTGCGCCATACAAAACCAGTATTTTGCCCAGTGTTACAGTACAGATCACACTAATTCCCCAATAGAGATATTAAAACAGTACTTCTAGAAATGGTATAGGTTTTATATATATTTTTTAGGCAGTATTTATACATAAAATAAAACTGTAGTATACATGCCATTTGCCGCCATATTGGATATTTATAGTCTCCAAAATGCCCTTTTACACAGGCCGATTATCAGGCAAAATGGGCGTCCCCAGAAATGCTTGTTCACGATACTCTGGTTAACAGAGCCAGCATTCAGATGGAAAAACAAGCGCTCATGCCTCAGCTGGTTGGATCTTTTTTGCAGCCATTTAAATGGTTATTGGTTACACATCCCTTGTAAATGGTGAATATGCGGTCAATAATGATGAATTTAAAGGGGTGCATGAAGGATCCAGTGGTCATCGGTGCTGTTCGGCTGCAAAATTAGACGAGCCCTGTGAAGACATAGCAGATGGCACTTGTTTGCTTCTTCCTGTTGGCCCACAGATAAGTTGGTAATAGTAAGGTCGGCAATTCAGTCTATGGTGGTGGTGCACGAGGTGGGAGCAGACCAACATATGGAATAGAAACCCAGCACTCACCAGTAATGCGAAATCATGTAGATTTATTGATCCATAGTAGAAATAGTAACATGAAGGTCGCGTTTCGGCATACTGTCCTTCATGTTACTATTTCTACTATGGATCAATAAATCTACATGATTTAGCATTACTGGTGAGTGCTGGGTTTCTATTCCATACACTGGCCCCCAGATAAGGACCCTAACATGTAGCTGATAACCAACAAACAATGAAGAGGTCTAGGTATTATTGTTGAGTTTTGCAAAGCTGCTTCATGAGCTTACAGAAAGTTGACAAACTGATACTGCACATTTAATTTTTCCCCCTAAATTGGCCAGGTATCTCCTTGTCTTCAGACAGAGAAATCAAGATTTCACTAAGGCTATTGGCAGCGTACCACTAAAGCTATATCCACACAAATTTTTTAGCAGTCTTTTGTACCAGCCATCTTTTTCCACTTATTGGCCAAGATTTACCAGTTTGTTTACCAAACTGGTTTTCCCACAGCAACCAATGACAGCTCAGCTTTTAAAACCTAATGAGCTAAGAGAAAGCTAAGCTGTCATTGGTTGTTATGGGCAAAATCAAACAGTTACTGATAAATCTGGGCCATAGAAGTCAATGGGGCTCAATGGAAAATCTGGTGGTAATGCATACATTGTAATAAAGGGGGACTCCGGCGCTAAACATCTTATCCCCTATCAAAAGGATAGGGGGTAAGATGTTAGATTGCGGGGATCCCGCCGCTGGGGACCCCCGTGATCTCTCCTGCAGCACTACTGTTTTTCAGCTGCACAGAGCGAGGATCGCTCTGTGTCTGATGATGGGCGGTACAGGGGACATAGTATCGTGACCTCACGCCCCGCCCCCTCAATGCAAGTCTATGGGATACTCCGTCCCCTACACTGCCCGTCATCAGCCACAGAGTGATCCTCGCTCTGTGCAGCTGAAAAACGGGGGTGCTGCAAGAGAGATTGTGGGGGTCCCCAGTGGCGGGATCCCCACAATTGAACATGTTATCCTCTATCCTTTGGATAGGGGATCAGATGTTTAGCGCTGGAGTACCCCTTTAACAGCCATTATTTTAGAAAAAGAATAATGTTTTTAAAACCACAAGAGCTGACTTGTTTGTGGGGAAAAAGACAGGACCAAAAAAGCAGTGTGAGCTCTTCCTAGTGATTGATGCCGCCAGTCACCATTATTTAATTCTGTGTGTTCGTATTTTGCAGGGTAGAAATATTGTTATACATAGAACTGAATTATATTAATAGGTAACTATGTAACACAATACAGTTGTGTTGAGTGCCCCAGAACAGGAGCTCTTTGTATTAGTTATTTGCTCTGGCTAATAGCAAGAGGTTGATCTGATGGGACTATTTCTTTCAACTACGTTATTGTGTCACAATGATTTAAAAAAAATGTACTTAAAGGATATCTTTAAAAATTCCCTCAGTAAAGTTTGGGTGGGTATGGGTCACAAGCTGCCTGTTGTGACATCACATGCAGCAATCACGCTGCCTCAGTATTTTATAGTTTTAATGATGTTCACATGAATCACTAAAATTAGGTCAGTATGTGAAATCAATTTAACTCTTTAATGTAGTTCAGTACCAGAGTTTTGGGAGGCTATTTTAAACATGCAGGTACATATTGGCAGGTGCATTGCAAACATATGTCAATTAGTTGATTCTGATTGGATGAGAGCAGCAATATATAATGCAATATATAATGGTTATGGGGCAAATGAGCAAATTGCCCCATAACCTCTGAAGACGTCACATGTGTGACGAAACATGTTGGGGGGGGGGGGGGGCGATGTGAAAGATTTTAACAAAAACATCAGCACTAGTAACAGCACACACTGCAGGTGTGCTGTTTTATGAGCACAATAACAGTCCTGGTGGACGTTTTTGCAATATTTTCAGAATAGTGCCTGTGATGTTGGGCTTTTAAATCATGTTTAGCTCATAGTTATTAATGATGATTTAATAAAAGTTAGGTATTATTGTTTATAGTGAGGGATAACAAGTGGACTTTTCACTCAGTCCTATTGGGCTGAGTTGCTAGTAAATCTATAGCCATATGGGTGCAGAGACAGTGGGGGGCCTACAACTGTATAGAGTGAAATAAAGGTATCCCTAAAGCTATATGGGACACGGGGGGCCTACAACTATATATGAGGGCACAGAAGGGGCCTACAACTATATATGGGGCAAATTATGGATCTACAACTATACATGGGGGCACAGAGGGGACCGACAACTATGTATGAGGGGCACAGAATAGGCCTACAAAAATATATATTTAGGCACTATTATTGTGTGGGCCAATACATATGGGGAGTTAGTAAAGAGTTGTATCCCCTCCTATGAGATGTATGGAAGAAGGTCCTAGAGTGCTGAACGTAGAGGATCTTCATTTAATGCTCCTGTCTTCTCTAAACACCAAACATCAGGTTTGTGGGGGAGAAAGTTTTCACATCACATCCCAGAAAATAAGAAATAAAAAGCAATTAAAATGTAGTAAAATGGTTTTGATAAAAATTACAGATCGCGACACAGTCTTCATATAGGAAAAATAAACTTATAGGAGTAAGAAACTGGCAATTAACAAAAAAAATTATTCTGAAACTTGTAAAACATGATGAAAGCTATCCAATTTATTGTTATAATCAAACTCATCTAAAGATTTAAGATAAAGTCAGCACGTTATGGAAAAATGTACAATTTGTCTTTTGAAAACAACCCCTTATATGAGTGTATTGATGAAAAAAATAAAAAAAGTGATATCTATTAAAAGGCAATATAGTTAGTTTGTTTAATGGCATTTAAATCCCTCCTTCCAGCAACCTTTTGGCCACCTTTTATTTAACCATTTCCATTGTCAGGTTCCATTGGGGTCACATTTATTTTTTGGTAATGTGAGATCCAATAATAGAGACAGATTTCACTTAGTTGGGAACCAAATAACATAAAAAATAAGATACCCCAGCTTTGTTATTTACCCCCCAATGGTAAGTAAAGGTTAAGTTCCCCTTCAGGCTACACATCAACATCATTACATTCCCTATATCACTGCTAATGAAAAGTAATACGGTCACATTACGACCATGGACACAAATCCAGCAGGTTTGTTATCCCGGTGTTGGGTGACCACATTCATTAGCTGCAATGCAGGCAGAGAGACACTGCACTGTTTGGCAGCACGATGTGTGTTGCAGCCAAATTCCCCATGTACTGTATACATAGTGTTGGACTCCCAATGCAGTCAACTTCCTATTTGAGGGATGTTCTGAACTAATCAGAAAGCAATTGTATGTGCAAAAATGTGTCTAGTAAGTAGTTTAGCATGATTTTTAGTGTATCAGTGACCTGAACTTGACCGCTATACTTTTCAGAACACAGACTTGTAATATTACTTTTATTATTCAAATTTCCACCAGGTGTCATATAACCACAACTGTATCTGAATTTCACAATTATTCAGTTAACTTTATGGTGCAAATGACCAAGTCATATTCTTTTTGGGCACTCCCTGGTGGCCCATTGATTATTAGGCATGAGCAGTATTTCCAGTTCAGTAATTTTCAGCACTATGAGGGGAATTCATCAATACTCGTCTATGTCATGACCGGGGGTGGACAGGGAGAGTAAGCCCTAAGCTGTCCCTAGAAACATTCTCCCTGCCAACTTGCCCATCCGCCCTAAACAGCGTATCGACAACTTGGAGCCGGTCCCTCCCTGCACTAAAGTGCAATGGGCATAAGGGAAAAAATAATACTGTACATAGTCAGGAACAGGTCAGAAACATAACGGGAAAACAACCAGATAAACCAGACAGGATATAAATATACAGACAGGGCAGGATAAAGTGTACTAAAATACAGTTCAGAAACCGGAATAAAGATAAACGGCAGATATGAATAAATGATAAAGACTAGATATGGAATAAGTATACAGCAAAAACCAGGAGATGAGGGGAGGAACAGATGAACTGAATGTAAAACACTAAACAGGTCAGGAAACATAGAACACAGTTCACACTGGACACTGAACAAAGAACAAACTAGACTCCCCACTCCAAACATGGAGGGACATACTCCAGACAGACTGACTTAAAAACAGTCAGGGTAAGAACTAATCCCCAGCTCAAAGTTCAGCAGATCTTGGGTTTTAAAACCACACCCGAGTTCCCATTAGCTAATAGCATTAACTATTCCTTAGCCAGGGAGAATAGCACAGAAAACAGTTCAGGTACAAACCTAGGGGGATATTTATCAAAGCTGTCTATGTCCGGCATCAATATAGACCAAACTACAGAGGGTTAGGCTGGTCTATTGTGCGCCTAATTTATCAAAAGGTGCAAGGCTCTTGATAAATTCTGCACACAGACTTCGGGATCTATGCTTTAGACTGTATTTAAACCTGCTCCAGTATGGTCTGACATTTCGGCGCACTTTCAGCCGATGCGACTTGTCGCTGAAAAGTCACTTTTGATAAATTCTGCACCAAAGCATTTTTCTGTCTAAAATAGACTAGAATGCATTATGTTCTAAAAATCCTCTAAAGCAAAAGTCGCAGAAAAGTCTCACATATTTAGACTGCGACTTTCTGTACAACAAATTTAGACAGGAAAAAAACTGTCTAAATCCTTTGATAAATCTCCCCCTAGTGTCTGAATAGACACCAAAACAGAAAAATACAAAAACACAAAAAACGGACATTACAGTCTACTAATTTAGTCATGAACAATTGCCTTGTTTTTCAACTTCCTGCGCCAAATTCATCAGAAGTCGCACGCCCCTTGATGAATTTGGCGCACGGGAACATTACTGAAGAGTTACCTCACAGTTCTCCTACATTTCCCGGCTGTTCGTTCCGGTCTAAGTGGCACAGTGGGTATTAGCTCCCTAATGTTTTGTCCTATACGTTTAGTTTTTTCCCCTTTGTAAACCCCTTAATGCCTCTGGATGCTTTTAACACCCTCCCCAAGTGACAAGCCTGTCTCCAAATGTCGGACAGCGGCTGTTGTATAAGGGAAGAGTCAAAAATGTTTACAATGAAAACTTTAAAGATACAATGAGAAGACACCCTGGGCTAGAAGGTAGATATGGGAGATTAATCAAAACCTGTCCAGAGCAAAAGTGAAGCAGTTGACCATAGCAACCAATCAGATCGCTTTTTTCATTTTTCAAAGGCCTTTTCAAAAATGAAAGAAGCAAGTTGATTGGTTGCCATGGGCAACTGCTCCACTTTCCTTTGCACAGTTTTTAAATAATTTGCCCCCGATGATCATAACTTTGGAGATACTTTTTCCCCATGGAGCATCATTTATATTAAGATTCTAGAACCAGCGGAGCCTCTAAATTGGTGTCTTGTAATATTGTTTTTGAACAAAAATATTTAATAACTGCTAATACTATTGACAAAGTTGCTCCTTTTATTCCATTTAAAAACCCAAATATTTAGTTGTAAAGCAGGATTTAAGAAGACCATTTACCGTATATACTCGAGTATAAGCCGACCCGAGTATAAGCCGAGACCCCTAATTTCAACCCAAAATCCCAGGAAAAGTTATTGACTCGAGTATAAGCCTAGGGTGGGAAATACCTCATCCCCCCCTGTCATCATCCAGACCCGTCATTAACATCCTCATCATCATCCCCTTGTCATCATCCCACACATCCCCCCTTCATCATCCTCTTATCATCCCACACATCCCCCCTTCATCATCCCCTTATCATCCCACACATCCCCCCTTCATCATCCCCTTGTCATCATCCCACACATCCCCCCTTCATCATCCCCTTATCATCCCGCACATCCCCCCTTCATCATCCCCTTATCATCCCACACATCCCCCCTTCATCATCCCCTTATCATCCCACACCCCCCCTTCATCATCCCCACCCCCCTTCATCATCCCCACCCCCCTTCATCATCCCCACCCCCCTTCATCATCCCCACACCCCCCCTTCATCATCCTCTTCTCATCATTCGCCCTCAGTGGTCTTCAACCTGCGGACCTCCAGAGGTTTCAAAACTACAACTCCCAGCAAGCCCGGGCAGCCATCGGCTGTCCGGGCTTGCTGGGAGTTGTAGTTTTGAAACCTCCGGAGGTCCGCAGGTTGAAGACCACTGCGGCCTTCAACATCATCCAGCCCCCTCTCACCCCCCTTTAGTTCTGAGTACTCACCTCCGCTCGGCGCTGGTCCGGTCCTGCAGGGCTGTCCGGTGAGGAGGTGGTCCGGTGAGGAGGTGGTCCGGGCTGCTATCTTCACCGGGGGCGCCTCTTCTCCGCGCTTCCGGCCCGGAATAGAGGCGTTGCCTTGACAATGACGCAGAATTACGTTGGCAATGAACGCACCTCTGCGTCGTTGTCACGGCAACGTGACTATTCTGAGGCCGGGCCCGAAGCGCTTAGAAGAGGCCTCCCCGGTGAAGATAGCAGCCCGGAACACTATCCCACCGGACCACCTCCTCTCCGGACAGCCCTGCAGGACCGGACCAGCGCCGAGCGGAGGTGAGTACTCAGAACTAAAGGGGGTGAGAGGGGGCTGGATGATGTTGAAGGCCGCAGTGGTCTTCAACCTGCGGACCTCCGGAGGTTTCAAAACTACAACTCCCAGCAAGCCCGGACAGCCGATGGCTGCCCGGGCTTGCTGGGAGTTGTAGTTTTGAAACCTCTGGAGGTCCGCAGGTTGAAGACCACTGCGGGTGGGGGAGTTCACTCGAGTATAAGCCGAGGGGGGTGTTTTCAGCACGAAAAATCGTGCTGAAAAACTCGGCCTATACTCGAGTATATACGGTATTTAGTTTTGGTTTTTTTGCTCCTTGTCATTTTTCCTGCAAAAAAAGTACATTTTGTAGCTGTCTCTTGCTATAAAAAGCCATAAAATTCTAAAAAAAGACTGCCAAAACAACAATATGTGAACATAGTGAATGATGTTTATTTCAAACACTTCATGGTACAATTTAAGGATGTTTGAATTTTTTTAAAAATCCTATTGTAATGAAATGTAGAAAAGGCTGCAGATTAGAAGTGAGTATTCACTCAGCTAGGAATGCAGACTATGAGATGGGTAAAATAAGTAATGTGTCCACAGTAATTGACCCCTTTCAGTTATTGAGGCATTATTTAAGGGTGGTAGTAAACTCCTGTATAATTAAGTGTATAATTAAGTGTTGACGTTATTACCCATTGACTGGGCTGGTTCCTGTAATTTTTTTTTTATAGTTAATGAGCTGGTAAATATATATTGAAAATTAGTAATTGCAATTTACTTTTATAACAAAATAGGAATTGTTCTTTAAAGGAAATCTGTCACCAGTGTCACCTGCCCTAACCAGTCAGTACCGACAGGTAGCGCAGGGGACACTGATGGCATTGGTACTTACCTTGTCCCGTTCCGTGCAGGGGATCTCCGGTAATCTTCTCCGTTAGCTTAAGCTCCAGGCCTAGCAGAGGGACCCAGCAGAGAGCAGTAGCAATAACTTCACTAAGCTCCGCCCCATCCCCCAAGCCGCTGCTACTCTCTGCTGGGTCTTGATGCTAGAGAACCGCAACGGTGACATCACTAAGCTCCGCCCGCCCGTGCCCCAAGCCAGGCCCTTAGCTTAAGCTAATGGAGAAGATTATCAGAGATCCCCTGCACAGAACAGTACAAGGTAAGTACCGTTGTCATGAGTGTCACCTGCACTACCTGCCGGTACTGACAGGTTAGTGCGGGCAACACTGGTGACAGATTTCCTTTAAAAGATACCTAACAGACTAAATGACTAAACTACATTGTATAGACACTGGAAATGTAAAAATATCTAATTTCTGAACAAAGATATACCGAAACTACTCGAACAATCAAGACCAAAAGCTTAGCTGTCACATTACAGCCAGGCTCCTTCACTTACTACCAGAAGTAGAGAAACCTCAACTCCTGGTAGTGTAGTTTAACATGTCATAACTGCAATGTGTAAGTATTTATTATGGTTCTATTACCTGAACAGCACCCCTAGTGACATGTTGGCCAGGTAATGATGGATTTCCATGGCTGAGGAAGGTATGCCCTGTCAATGGCCCCTCCATGCAGAGCCGTGCCCCTCTTCCCTTCACCTTGGCATGATTGATATATCATATGAAAAAGTCACAAAAAAGTACCCCTTGAGCAGCTTAATGAATCTCCACCAATTTGTATAATATCAATGATTAGGAAATTGTGTATGAAAGTCAAGTGGGGGAAAACATTTAAATAAAATAAATGTCTTTTACATAAAAAGTAAAAAAATAAATAAATAAGACACATTTGTTATCAGCATGTCCATATAAAAAAAAACAAAAAAACTGAATTACCATATTTTTTTTTAAATCCGCCTACTAAAAAAAGTGATCAAAACGGAACTCAGAATGGTACCAATAAAACATGTTTTCCCATAAAAACAAGCCCCCCACCTACAGCTCTGTAAAGTTGGTAAGTTATACGAAATCATTGAAAGTCGGAATTATAATTTACCAATAATTCAGTTTTCATGAGTCCATCACCGCAGCACCACATGAGATTGCCCCCTATCTGCATACAAATAGGAAGCACAAGAGAGGTTAAAAAGGCCCCTCCCACCATACACCATACTAAGAGAGCAGTTATTAAATATACATGTACGGATACATATAAAGAATAAGGGTGGGAATAGATAGGTGCTGTCGTGATGGACTCATGAAAACTGAATTATCGGTAAGTTATAATTCCGACTTTTCAGATCGTCCACTCACGACAGCACCACATGAGACACCAGATAACTGTAGATTTAAGGAGTGACCACGGCCTTTCGGCCAAACTCAAGGTCCTGAGAAGATGCCATACAGCTTAGAATGCTTGAAGAAAGTGTGCGGAGAAGACCATGTTGCCGCTCTGCATATCTGTTCTAGAGAGGCTGAAGCTCTCTCGGCCCAGGAGACTGAAACAGCCCTAGTGGAATTGAGTTTTGATGCCTACCGGAACATCTTGACCCACAGCAGTATAGGAATGACTGATTGCCGACTTAAGCCATCTGGAAAAGGAGTTTTTTGATGCCTTCTTCCCCCTATTTGGTCCTTGATACTGAACAAACAGGTTAGAATCTTTCCTCCAGGTCTTAGTAGTCCCCAGACAATGTAAGACTGCTCTCCTGACATCCAGCTTATGGAACTCTTCATCCTTTCTATTTTTAGGACTGGCACAGAAAGAGGGAAGAATAATGTCTTGAGACCTATGAAAATTGGATCCAACTTTTGGGAGAAAGGCAGGATTATGTTTTAGAATAATCTTATCTTCGAGTACAGTAAGGTAAGGACAATCAATAGACAAGGCTTGGATTTCACTTACTCTTCTGGCAGATGTTATTGCCATAAGAAAAACTGATAGCTGATTTCAACAAACCTTAAAAGGACTTTTAGTTAGAGATGATAATGCAATATTTAAATCCCAAAGGGAAGTAAGATTAGATATTTTTGGTCAATCTAGATATTGCTGAAAAAACCTGACCCATTCTTGTTCAGCAATGCTGACATCAAAAACACAGTCAAGGGCTGCCGCCTGAACCTTTAGTGTACTCAGAGATAAACCTAGATCAAACCCATCCTGCAGGAAATCTAATATTCTAGGAATATCTGGGTTAAGAAGATCTGGAGGAGAAGAGCCACACCAGGATAAAAATAATTTTTACCTTTTTACTTTTTAGGAGAGTGTTGACCACCTTTTTAGAGACTCTTTTGTTCTAGCACAAGCCTCTCAATAGCCAGGCTGCCAGCTGGAGATTCTTTAGATCTTTGTGGAATAGAGGGCCCTGGGACAATAGATCATCCCTCAGATGAAGAATGGGCTCCACTATGGCAAGTTCTTTCAGAAGACTGAACCAGCTTCTCTTTGGCCACATCAGGGCTATGAAGATGAATTTTCCTCTTCATAGTCTCACCTTCTGGAGAGCTCTCATAGAGGAATTGGTGGAAAAGCATATGCGAGATTGATCAACCATATTTGTTGAAGAGCATCCACCACCTCTGGGTTCTCCCTGGGATTGTGAGAGAAGAAACTGTGAACTTTGCGATTCTTTAGGGAAGCAAAAAGGTCTATTTCCAGAAGACCCCAAATTTGAGAACATGGCGACTTAAAAAAATCGTCTGATGGGTTGTTTATTCCTTTCGGATGTACTGCAGAAAGGGATAACACATTTTGTTCTGCCCAACTAAATATTTTCTCTGCTAGAATCTTCAGGGGTGTGTGTCTTGTTCCACCCTGTGACTGATAAACGCCAATGCTGTAGTGTTGTCCGAGTAGACTTTTACACGAAGGCCCCCTACTAGATTTTATGAAGCTTTTAAAGCTTTGAATATCACTTTTAATTCTCGATAATTCGAGGAACAGGTTAAGGTTTCTTGGGACCAGGAACCCTGAAGTTGGAGATCTTCCACCACGGCTACCCGGCCCCACAAACTGGCATCTGTCCTTATAGAAATAGATGGAAGAGGGATTCATGGTACTCCTACTAGAAGATTTTCCTTCTTCAACCACCACTTTAGGGATTTCTTCACAATAAGAGGAACTTTCATCTTGTCTCTAGTGACAACTGAGAGCGATCCCAAGTTTTCAGTATTTGTGACTGAAGAGTGGTATACAGGAAGTCATGGACCCCAGCAGGGATATGGCTTTCCTCAAGGTAACAGATTTGTTTTTGCGTCACCTTTTTTTATCTTGTGCTGAACGGAGGATACTTTTTCTACTGGAAGAAAGGTTTTTTGTACCTCTGAATTCAGGATCATGCCTAAGAATCTCTTGGTTCTAGAGGGAGAGACTGCTGGACACTGACTGCAGAGATAGCAAGTGATAAGAATTGACAATGATCAAAAGATAGTCTAGGTAGGGAATGATGGTGATCCCCTCTAGTCTCAGAGTGCATACAACCTCCACCATAACTTTTGTAAATATCCTTGGGGCCGAGGACAATCCAAAAAGGTAGAGCTTTAAATTGGTAATGAAAGACTTTATTTTTATTTTTTAACTGGACTGCAAACCAAAAGGTATTTCTGGTGAGGCTCCTAGATAGAAATATGAAAGTAAGGGTCTTTTAAGTAGATAGTCGCCATCCAAGCATGTTTTTGGAATGAACGGAATGGCAGATTTCAACGTTTCCATTTTAAACTTTTTGAATGTAATACATTTGTTCAGACCCTTTAAATTTATAACGGTCCTGAAGGTACCGTTGGGCTTTGGAACTAGGAATAAGTTGGAATAGTGACCTAGGCCTTGTTCTTGCCGAGGAACCAGAATAATGGCCCCAAGGGATTACAGATCTTTTATACCTGAGCTGAGCCTCATGTTTGCATTTTTTGATCCTAGATCTGTAATGCGATGTCTCTGAGGGAAGGCAAACTCGACTCTGAAGCCGAACTCCAGAGTTCAGAATAAACTGATCAAGTGAGTCTTCCTCCCCCCCCACCTGAAGACCGTCATTGTTTTTTAGAACAAGCATTTGAAAGAGGGTTGAGCAAGAATTCTCTGCTCTTGCCACCCTTTGGGTAACTCCATCTACCTGTTTTTCCCTTTCCTTTATATTGCTTGTTTTGGAAAAGGTTTTGTAGATTTTGGTAGATTTTTCTTCAGATAAGACCTTTTATACCTTTTAGATAGATGATTTTCTAGTTGTTCAAGCCAGATGAACAAGGATCTTGCTATCTTAGTAGCCGCAATATTGGGGTAAAATATGAGCAGAACAAGAGTTCCACAATTTTTTTTTAACAATCCATCCATCTTACAATCTAAGAGATCTTTTAGTGGAGAGCTATTCTCAAATGGTAAGGATGTCTTCTTAACCACTTGAGATGCTTGCACATCAACTTTTGGAATTTTGTTCCATAATTTCGTACCCTCCGCATTAAATGGAAATCTGGAATGGAATTCCTTGGAAAGTAACAGCCTTTCCTCAGGTTCTTTCCATTCCTCAAGAATGAGATCCTTAATATTGTCATGAATGGGATAGAAGTGTCGGTTTCAGGAATGTTTATAGCATTTCTGCCGCATTAACTAGAATTTCCGTGTCCTCAGAGGAGAATAATATCTCTTATCGTTCCTCTGTGTACAAGGTTCAACAAGGTTCAATGACTTCACCTTCCTCTTGAGGATTGGAACCCAAAGAAACAATATCAACCTCAGAATCTGAATCAGAATTTACTAGCACAGTTGTTTTTTCATCTTTTTAAAAGGAGGAGGATCCGAAAAGGAAGGAAGATCCGGCATATGTGACGGATCAACTGGATGAGATGGATCAACAAACTGAACTTTAGGCAGAGCCGCAGCAACAGAAGATTGAACTTCAGATTTATAATAATAGAGCGAAGTTCCTCCTCAAAAGACGGAGATCCTGGCTGAATTAACCTATCCATACAGGTTTTACATAGGGGCTTATTATATTCTTCATGCAGTATAATAGCACAAACCCCAAATTTTTTACATTTAACTTTGGGTTCCTTTTCCTTAGGTTTTCTTCGGGGCCTCCTTGTCTCCCAAAAAGGAGAGAAGGAAACCCATAAGAACAGGAAATTATAAAAACAATATTGCCCCCAAAACAAAGTGTACCCCCAAGGGATCAGCTACTCACTGGGTTGCTGGGTCCTGTGCGCTCCAGAGATGCAGAGTGGGCAGCGACCGAACTATCCATGGCCAAAGAATGTTGGATAGACCTGGGCTACTTCGGCCAATCACAGAGGACACACGCATGTGCCGTGTCACACACACGTGAAGTCACCTGCACGTGTGCAACGTCCCCACCGGCAGACTTGGAAGCAGCCAGGGGAACCAGGGAACCCGAGGCTGGCCAGATAATGAGGTCCCCTGCATAAACTCCTGGAGTGCCGCAGGGGACCAGAATGGGACTAGAGAGGTGCCCATGAGAGGTGCCCGGAGAGGGCCACAACCCGGTATGGGAAAGAGAGAGGGAGGCAGATTGCGACCAACTCACCCCGCCTGAGCTCCACTATACACAGTCCGCAACAAACAAGTACAGACCTCTCTGCACCCCTGCTCCATAGGTGTTTTATCACGTTTCAATATGGCCTTTAAAAATTATTCTGATTCTTTGTAAATGCTGACTTTATATATCTAGTCTATATTATAGTGTCCAGCACATGAAATCACAATTTCTCCCTAATTCAATGCAGGACTACTTGTGCTGTTTTAACCCCTTAAGGACCCAGGACGTCAGGGGACGGCCTGGCACCCTGCGCTTTAAGGACCCAGGACGTCCCCGGACGTCCTGGCGGTTTCCGGTCCCTGCCGTGCTCCGGGCAGAGATCGGAAGCGGATGCCTGCTGAAATGCTTCAGCAGGCATCCAGGGCAAACGCCAAGGGGGGCCATGTAGGCCCCCCATGTCGGTGATCGTCGCAAATCGCGAGGGAAATCGCCCCTGCGATCTGCGGCGATACCGGGCTGATCGGGTCTCTGGGACCCGACCGCCCGGTAATTTTGCATCATTCCGGTTGTCACAGACAGCCAGGACCATGCTGAAGTATAGGAGCGAGGTGGCAAGCCTGCCACCTCCTCCTATCCCCTGCGATTCCTCGGTTAGTTAACCGACCAATTGCAGAAGGGGGGGGGGGACGGTTACTTCCTCCCGCCCTGCCGGCCCCTGGAAATCCGGAGAGAACGGGAGGAAGACCGGAGGACGCGGCGGGGGACGGGGGAGTGCTGTGGCCCAGCCCCGGTACTTACCTCGTCCCTGAACACCCGGATCCCGGCGGAGGTGGCGACAGGTGAGTTGATCTTCGGCGGCGTCGCAGGACCTTTGCAGCAGTCCAGACCGCCATAAAGCGATCTGGACTGCTCCATTAATTTTTTACACTAACATGCTGGTGTTGCCCTATACTTTTCATTTTGACAAGCGGTAAAAGGGAAAAAAGCCCCCCAAAATTTGTAATGCAATTTCTCTCGACTACGGAGATACCCCATATGTGGGCGCAAAGTGCTCTGGGGGCGCACAACAAGGCCCAGAAGGGAGAGTTCACCATGTACATTTGAGGTGATTTGCACAGGGGTTGTTACAGCGGCGGTTTGTTACAGCGGTTTTGACAAACGCAAAAAAAAAACACATGTGACCCCATTTCGCAAACTACACCCCTCACGGAATGTAATGAGGGGTGCAGTGAGAATTTACCCCCCACTGGTGTCTGACAGATCTTTAGAACAGTGGGCTGTGCAAATTAAAAGTTTGGTAAAGCCCATTGTTCCAAAGATCTGACAGACACCAGTGGGGGGTAAATGCTCACTGTACCCCTTATTAGGTTCCTCAAGGGGTCTAGTTTCCAAAATGGTATGCCATGTAGGGGTTATTTTGCTGTCCTGTCACCATAGGGGCTTCCTAAAAGCGACATGCCCCCGAGCCAAATTTGCTCTCAAAAAGCCAAATATGACTCCTTCTCTTCTGAGCATTGTAGTTCGCCCGTATTGCACTTCAGGTCAACTTATGGGGTACCTCCATACTCAGAAGAGATGGGGTTTCAAATTTTGGGGGGTATTTTCTGCTATTAACCCTTGCAAAAATGTGAAATTTGGGGGGAAACACACATTTTAGTGAAATTTTTTATTTATTTTTTTACATATGCAAAAGTTGTGAAACACCTGTGGGGTATTAAGGCTCACTTTATTCCTTGTTACGTTCCTCAAGGGGTCTAGTTTCCAAAATGGTATGCCATGTGTTTTTTTTTTCTGTTCTGGCACCACAGGGGCTTCCTAAATGCAACATGCCCCCCAAAATCCATTTCAGAAAAACGTACTCTCCAAAATTCCCTTGTCGCTCCTTCGCTTCTAAGCCCTCTACTGCGCCCGCCGAACACTTTACATAGACATATGAGGTATGTGCTTACTCGACAGAAATTGGGCTACAAATATAAGTATACATTTTCTCCATTTACCCCTTGTAAAAATTCAAAAATTGGGTCTACAAGAACATGCGAGTGTAAAAAATGAAGATTGTGAATTTTCTCCTTCACTTCGCTGCTATTCCTGTGAAACACCTAAAGTGTTAAAACGCTGACTGAATGTCATTTTGAATACTTTGGGAGGTGCAGTTTTTATAATGGGGTCATTTGTGGGGTATTTCTAAGATGAAGACCCTTCAAATTCACTTCAAACCTGAACTGGTCCCTGAAAAATTGTGATTTTGGAAATTTTGTGAAAAATTTGAAAATTGCTGCTGAACTTTGAGGCCCTCTGTGTCTTCCTAAAGTAAAAACACGTCAATTTTATGATGCAAACATAAAGTGGAAATATTGTATATGTGAATAAAAAAATTTATTTGGAATATCCATTTTCCTTACAAAATTTTAAATTTTTCATCAAATTTTGGGATTTTTCACCAAGAAAGGATGCAAGTAATGACAACATTTTACAACTATGTTAAAGTAGAATATGTCACGAAAAAACAATCTCGGAATCAGAATGATAACTAAAAGCATTCCAGAGTTATTAATGTTTAAAGTGACAGTGGTCAGATGTGCAAAAAATGGCCGGGTCCTAAGGTGTAAAATGGCTGGGTCCTTAACCTCTTAAGGACCCAGGGCGTATGGATACGCCCTCACACCCTGGGCCTTAAGGACCCAGGGCGTATCCATACGCCCTGGCGTTTTCCGGTCTCCGCCGCTCGCCGGGCGGAGATAGGAACGGCATGCCTACTGATATCGTTCAGTAGGCATGCCGTGCAAATGCCTAGGGGGGTCCCGGGAACCCCGCACGTCGGCGATCGGCGCAGATCGCGAACGAATTCACGTCCGCGATCTGCGGCGATTCCGGTTTTTCGGGTCACTTGTGACCCGACGACCCGGAAAAGGAAGGTGATCAGCGGTGTAGGATACACCGCCAATCACCTCCTTTTGCTGGGGAGCGGTGACAATACTGTCACCGCCCCAGCAACGCTGCTATTGGCCGGCGATCATCGGCCAATAGCAGTGCAGCAGAGGAGGGGTTAACGGTCCCCTCACGCAGCTTTGCTCGCTTGCTGAGTTCAGTCAGCGGGCAGAGCTGTGTGAAGAGGACCGGGATCCCCCCCCTCGGAGTGCCAGAGCCCCCCCAGAAAGAAGAGGAGCCCCTAGATCAGGGTCAGCTTGTTGCAGGGAAAGGTAGGGTAAAACAGTACAACAAAAGAGAAAGTAAAAGTAAAAAAAATAAAATAAAAAAAAGTAACCCCCCCCCTGACCCCCTAATAGGTCCCCAAGGGTCCGCCGTCACTTGATCTGTGTGACCCCGGGCCCTATTAGGGGTTCAGGGCGCTGCTTGTGCCACCACTTTTTTTTTTCTGTTACAGTTACACCAAGCACTACATACTTCCCTGCCCCAACCCCCTCCCCACCCCGCCACCGTCCCGCCACCGTAGAAAAAAGGCGATGGCCCGCCGGGCATTTTCGGTAGCGGAGGCTTACGCTTTTTTAGCCTCCGACTCCGAATCTGCCAGTGAGGACGATGAAGATCCAACATTTTTGTGTTCTTCATCGCCCTCCTCATCATCTAGTAGTGATGATGAGTCCCCTGTACGGCGGCGGAGACGCCGCCAGGCGAGGCCACGCACCCCCCATGAGAGTGACCCAGTGGCCGACACTAGTACGGGTGGCAATGCTGCTCGTAATAGGAGTCCGGCCCCCCAGACAAGTGCACTGGAGCCCCCTTCCGGTGATCCTGTCTGGAGCCCCCCAGAGGGTTATCAGCCACGGATTCCTGAGTATGTTGGCGACTCAGGAATCTGGATTGACACGGCTGGGTTCACTGATCTGGACTTTTTAAAGTTTTTTTTCAGTGACAGCCTGGTCAATCTAATGGTGGAGCAAATGAACTTGTACGCCCAGCAGTTCATTGCCCACCACCCCGATTCCTTTTTGGCCAGGTCCAATGAATGGCGCGCCATTGATGCAGCGGAAATGAGGACATTTTGGGGCCTCACGCTGCATATGGGCCTGGACAAAAAAACAAGTGTCCGTCATTACTGGAGCGGGGACGTCCTCTACCAGACCCCGCTGTACAGTATAGCGATGACACGGAAGCGGTACGAGGCGATTCGGAAATGCCTGCATTATGCAGATAATGAGGCATGTCCGCCCCGAGGTGATCCCGCCCATGACCGGCTTTACAAAGTGAGGCCGGTCATCGATCACTTTGGGGCCAAATTTTTGGAGGCCTACGTACCGCTCAGGGACCTCTCGGTTGATTAGTCTCTTATCAGTTTTAAGGGGAGACTCAGCTTCCGCCAGTATATTCCCTCGAAGCGGGCGCGGTATGACGTGAAGCTCTATAAACTTTGTGAGAGTACCTCCGGGTACACTTACAAGTTTAGAGTGTATGAGGGACGAGATTCCCGTATTGAACCCCCAGAATGTCCCCCCACTCTGGGTGTTAGCAGGAAAATCGTTTGGGATCTTATGCACCCATTGCTGGATAAGGGTTTCCACGTGTACGTGGACAACTTTTATACCAGCATCCCTCTCTTCACATCCCTTGCCGCCAGATCCACGTCCGCTTGTGGGACCGTGCGGAAGAACCAGAGAGGCCTCCCTCTAAATTTTGTAAAGACGCCTATCCCCAAGGGTGAGTCCCGTGCCCTCACCCATGATAACCTGTTGTTGGTCCGGTATAAGGATAAGAGGGATGTCCTTATACTCGCCACTATTCATGGGAATGGCAGCACCCCTGTCCCTGTGCGAGGTACCGTGGGACCGGTCCTCAAGCCCGATTGTATTCTGGACTACAATCGGTATATGGGGGGAGTTGATCTCTCAGATCAAGTCCTCAAGCCATATAATGCCATGCGGAAAACACGGGCATGGAACAAAAAAGTTGCGGTCTACATGGTACAGGTTGCCATGTACAACGCTTTTGTACTATCCCAGTACGCTGGCAACACAGGGACATTCCTCCAGTACCAAGAAGAAGTCCTAAGGTTCCTGATCTTTGCTGACCGGGAAAAAGCAGGCCGGACTTCCCAAGGGTCTGGAGTTGTAGGCGCTAGGATCGTCCCAGGCCAGCACTTTCCAGGTGTGATCCCCCCCACTGGAAAGATGGAAGATCCCAGAAAAAATGCAGTGTGTGTCGCAGGAAGGGGAGACGGAAGGACACCACGTATCAGTTCGACACTTGCCCCGATCATCCGGGCCTCTGCATAGGCTGCTTCAGGGAGTATCACACTTCCATGGAGCACTAAATTTTCCCTTTTCATTTTAATTTTCCATAATTTGACCAATGTACCAAGTCCAGAGTACATTCAAAATTGTTAACCCCATAAATCACTAAATTGCCGAAAAAATCTGAAAAAAATCCTGATAAGACCTCTGGGGGTGTTTTTTCAGAAATGGGTCATAGGTCACTGAGTCACTATCATCGGGGACTTTTTATGTTGCCTCAAATGCGCAGCGCTCTCTCTCCACCTGAGCGCGTGCGTATTTGAGGCAACAGGTTAGGGACGGCCACACATATCGCATTCCCAGAATGATGATTCAGAGCGTAGGGTTTGGGGCGGGCATATTTTTTTTTGTTTTGGCTATGCTCTGGGTCATCATTCTGGGAATATATCCTGTTTTTTTTATTTTATGATTTATAGTTTTCTGGCCCACTGTACCCCATATTACGGGCCTCTGTACCCCACCTGTCTACCCCAGTTATGGCCCGTTGTTCCCCATAGTGTTCCCATATTTTAGTGCTCAGTGCTCCCCCCCATTAACGCTCCTTGAGGGGGGGGGGGGTCCCACATCTTGGCTGCTATAATAAGCTCAAGGCCCCTGACTGACCTCCCACTCCAAGACCTGCTGTGCACCCACGGAGCGAAAATCATCAGAAATGAAGGTATGTCCTTACTCCAAAAAAATGTATTTACAAATTTTGGGGGGTCTTTTCTGCTGTTAACCCTTGTAAAATTGTAAAATTTTGGAAAAAACCCACATTTTAGTGAAAAAAAAAATGTTTTTTTAACATATGCAAAAGTCGTGAAACCCCTATGGGGTATTAAGGCTTACTTTAACCCTTGTTACGATCCTCAAGGGGTCTAGTTTCCAAAATAGTATGCCATGTGTTTTTTTTTGCTGTCCTGACACCATAGGGGCTTCCTAAATGCGACATGTCCCCCCCATTTCAGCAAAGTTTGCAAATGTGACGCCTTCTCTTCTGAGCATTGTAGCACCCCTGCAGTACACTTCAGGTCCACTTATGGGGTACCTCCATACTCAGAAGAGATGGGGTTACAAATTTTGGGGGGTCTTTTCTGCTATTAACCCTTGCAAAAATTAGAAATTTGGGGGGAAACACACATTTTGGTTAAAAAAAAAGAAAAAAATGTTACATATGCAAAAGTCGTGAAACCCCTGTGGGGTATTAAGGCTCACTTAATTCCTTGTTACGTTCCTCAAGGGGTCTAGTTTCCAAAACGGTATGCCATGTGGGTTTTTCTTGCTGTCCTGGCACCATAGGGAATTCCTAAATGCGACATGCCCCCCGAGCAAAATTTGCTCTCAAAAAGCCAAATATTACTCCTTCTCTTCTGAGCATTGTAGTTCGCCCATAGTGCACTTCAGGTCCACTTATGGGGTACCTCCATACTCGGAAGAGATGGGGTTACAAATTTTGGGGGGTCTTTTCTGCTATTAACCCTTGCAAAAATGTGAAATTTGGGGGGAAGCACACATTTTAGTGAAAAAAAAATTAAAATTTTTTACATATGCAAAAGTCGTGAAACCCCTGTGGGGTGTTAAGGCTCACTTAATTCCTTGTTACATTCCTCAAGGGGTCTAGTTTCTAAAATGGTATGCCATGTGGGTTTTTCTTGCTATCCTGGCACCATAGGGGCTTCCTAAATGTGACATGCCCCCCGAGCAAAATTTGCTCTCAAAAAGCCAAATATTACTCCTTCTCTTCTGAGCATTGTAGTTCGCCCATAGTGCACTTCAGGTCCACTTATGGGGTACCTCCATACTCGGAAGAGATGGGGTTACAAATTTTGGGGGGTCTTTTCTGCTATTAACCCTTGCAAAAATGAGAAATTTGGGGGGAAACACACATTTTAGTGAAAAAAAATAATATTTTTTTTACATATGCAAAAGTCGTGAAACCCCTGTGGGGTATTAAGGCTCACTTAATTCCTTGTTACGTTCCTCAAGGGGTCTAGTTTCCAAAATGGTATGGCATTTGTTTTTTTTTTTAGCTGTTCTGGCACCATAGGGGCTTCCTAAATGCAACATGCCCCCCAAAAACCATTTCAGAAAAGTGTACTCTCCAAAATCCCCTTGTCGCTCCTTCCCTTCTGAGCCCTCTACTCCGCCCGCCGAACAATTTACATAGACATATGAGGTATGTGCTTACTCGAGAGAAATTGGGCTACAAATATAAGTAAACATTTTCTCCTTTTACCCCTTGTAAAAATTCAAAAATTGGATCTACAAGAACATGCGAGTGTAAAAAATGAAGATTGTGAATTTTCTCCTTCACTTTGCTGCTATTCCTGTGAAACACCTAAAGGGTTAAAATGCTGACTGAATGTCATTTTGAATACTTTGGGGGTGTAGTTTTTATAATGGGGTCATTTGTGGGGTATTTCTAAGATGAAGACCCTTCAAATCCACTTCAAACCTGAACTGGTCCCTGAAAAATAGGGAGTTTGAAAATTTTGTGAAAAATTGGAAAATTGCTGCTGAACTTTGAAGCCCTCTGGTGTCTTCCTAAAGTAAAAACTCATAAATTTTATGATGCAAATATAAAGTAGACATATTGTATATGTGAATAAAAAAATTTTTTATTTGGAATATCCATTTTCCTTACAAGCAGAGAGCTTCAAAGTTAGAAAAATGCAAAATTTTCAAATTTTTCATCAAATTTTGGGATTTTTCACCATGAAAGGGTGCAAGTTACCACAAAATGTTACCACTATGTTAAAGTAGAATATGTCACGAAAAAACAATCTCGGAATCAGAATGATAACTAAAAGCATTCCAGAGTTATTAATGTTTAAAGTGACAGTGGTCAGATGTGCAAAAAATGGCCGGGTCCTAAGGTGTAAAATGGCTGGGTCCTTAAGAGGTTAAGGGGTTAAAGGGGTATTCCAGGAAAAAACCTTTTTTAATATATCAACTGGCTCCAGAAAGTTAAACAGATTTGTAAATTATTTCTATTAAAAAATCTCAATCCTTTCAGTAATTATGAGCTTCTGAAGTTAAGGTTGTTCTTTTCTGTCTAAGTGCTCTCTGATGACACGTGTCTTGGGAAACAACCAGTTTAGAAGAGGCTTGCTATGGGGATTTGCTTCTAAACTGGGCGTTTCCTAAGACACGTGTCATCAGAGAGCACTTAGACAGAAAAGAACAACCTTAACTTCAGAAGCTCATAAGTACTGACAGGATTAAGATTTTTTAATAGAAGTAATTTAAAAATCTGTTTAACTTTCTGGAGCCAGTTGATATATAAAAAAAAGCCCCCAAAAATGAGTTCATATGGGATTTCAATTTTTTTTTTTATATAGATTTTTCTAAAGGCAACACATGAAAGGGGAATGGATTGGTTTGACTAGAGTGATGTGATGTAAAAAATCTCATTATACCAGAAATACACTGGTTAATTCATGTTCCACATGGATATGCTAGAACAAACCAGTTTTACTGGCAGTTACCCAAGGACAAAATGCCACTTGACTGAATTAATGCTGGCCTCTTGTCACTGGAGTTATTTGAGATTATTTACATTGCTGTTCATATGGCACTATTCGGCCTCCACCAGAGCTAATTGTATGTGTTCCGGATTTTAATTGGCTTCTTTAATATTGCCCGAGGAAGAAATGCTCTCCTTTGCCTCATACCAGCCTTTAGCCCACTGCAGTAATAGCTACAATTAAGAGTGTCTAAATCCTGCTCTAATCTTGTGCCAGAACACAGGGTGAAATCTGCCTACCTCACAAACAATTTAACAGAAAATGTTATTTCTCCTATGCTACACCGCAGCGACAAAGAAAGTTTACAACAGCTAAACCAAATGCTGCTAAATGCAGAGCAGCTGTATAGTAAAGGTATCACCCTGGCTTTTTATACAGTTGGTGGTGTAATGGAATGAAGGCCATCTGTGATATGCTTTTGGTTACGATATAGAAGCCTTGAATACATAACATGGCAGCTTAGGAACAGGACCTGTTCCCAAAATTATTATGCCTCATGTACAGAAACCAACAGGAGACATGTCTAAAAAGTAGTATGAACAACAAAAATGTGGTGGTGTTTGGAAACAAAAGTATAAAGGGGCAGTGGTTATGAACTTCCAATTACATGGCCTCTGGCATAAGGTGAAATCCTGTAGGTCCTGGCTCACCACTGTTGTGTCCTCACCTGTCTTGTGTGCCACCATAGAAGTAAGCAGGCAACAATGGGCATTGTCAGATTCTAAAACTTTTTGTTGAAATTTTATTGAAAGTCTTGTTACAGCCTGCGCCGCACAACCCCTTACATAGACATACATACAGTTGGGATCAAAAGTTTAGGCACCCCAGGTAAAAATGTGTATTAATGTGCATAAAGAAGCCAAAGAAAGATGGAAAAATATCCAAAAGGCATCAAATTACAGATTAGACATTCTTACAATATGTCAACAAAAGTTAGATTTTATTTCCATCATTTACACTTTCAAAATAACAGAACACAAAAAAATGGCGTCTGCAGAAGTTTGGGCACCCTGCAGAATTTATAGCATGCACTGCCCCCTTTGCAAAGCACAGACCTGCCAGTGTCATGGATTGTTCTCCATCATCATCTGGGAAGAACAGGTGATGTCAATCTCAAAGGTTTTAAATGCCCAGACTCATCTGACCTTGCCCTAACAATCAGCTCCATGGGTTCTTCTAAGCAGTTGTCTAGAAATCGGAAACTAAAAATAGTTGACACTCACAAAGCTGGAGAAGGCTATAAGAAGATAGCAAAAAGTTTTCAGTTGTCAATATCCTCTGTTCGGAATGTAATTAACCCCTTAAGGACCACGGGTTTTTCCGTTTTTGCACTTTCATTTTTTCCTCCTCACCTTTTAAAAATCATAACCCTTTTAATTTTGCACCTAAAAATCCATATAATGGCTTATTTTTTGCACCATCAATTCTACTTTGCAGTGACATTAGTCATTTTACCCAAAAATCTACGGCGAAACGGGAAAAAAAAATCATTGTGTGACGAAATTGAAGAAAAAATGCAATTTTGTAACTTTTGGGGGCTTCCGTTTCAACGTAGTACATTTTTCGGTAAAAATGACAACTTATCTTTATTCTGTAGGTTCATACGATTAAAATGATACCCTACTTATGTAGGTTTGATTTTGTTGTACTTCTGTAAAAAATCATAACTACATGCAGAAAAATGTATATGCTTAAAATTGTCATCTTCTGACCCCTATAACTTTTTATTTTTCTGCCTATGGGGCGGTATGAGGGCTCATTTTTTGCGCCGTGATCTGACGTTTTTAGCTGTACCATTTTTGTATTGATCAGACTTTTTGACCGCTTTTTATTAATTTTTTCATGATATAAAAAGCGACCAAAAATACGTTATTTTGGACTTTGGAATTTTTTGCACATACGCCATTGACCGTGTGGTTATTTACATGGTGTTTTTTTTATGGGAAAAGGGGGGTGACTTGAACTTTTATTAAGGAAAGGGTTAAATCACATGAACTTTATTTTTACACTTTTTTTGCAGTGTTATAGCTCCCACAGGGACCTATAACACTGCACACACTGATTGCCAGCACTGTTCACTGCAAAGTCATTGCTTTGCAATGATCAGCGTGAACGGCGGTCAATTGCTCAAGCCTGAATCTCAGGCTTCGAGCAATCAATCGCCGAGGGGACACGCCGGAGGCAGGTAAGAGGACCTCCGCTCGTGTCCCAGCTGATTGGGACACCGCATTTTCACTGCGGTAGTCCCGATCAGCCCCGCTGAGCAGCTGGGCAGCTTTCACTTTCGACGCGGTGTTCAACTTTGAACGCCGCGTCTAAAGGGTTAATAGCGCGCAGCACCGCGATCGCTGCCGCGCGCTATTAGCCCCGGGTCCGGGCATACAGATACATGCCTGGACCGACTCCATATGATGCGGGGTCACCACGTGACCCCGTGTTATTTTGTGGGAGACTGCCAAGGACGTAAATATATGTCCTTGGTCGTTAAGGGGTTAAGAAATGGCAGTCATCAGGAAAAGTGGAAGTTAAAGCAAGATCTGGAAGACCAAGAAAAATATAAGACAGAACAGCTCGCAGGATTGTGAGAAAAACTATTCAAAACCCACGTTTGACTGCACAATCCCTCCAGAAAGATCTGGCAGACACTGGAGTTGTGGTACACTATTCCACTATAAAGAGATACTTGTACAAATATGGTTTTCATGGAAGAGTCATCAGAAGAAAACCTCTTCTACATCCTCACCACACAATTCAGCGTTTGAACTTTGCAAATGAACATATAGACAAGCCTGATGCATTTTGGAAACAAGTTCTGTGGACTGATGAGGTTAAAATTTAACTTTTTGTCCGGAATGAGCAAAGGTACTTTGGAGAAGAAGGGGAACAGAATTTAATGAAAAGAACCTCTGTCCAACTGTTAAGCATGGGGGTGGATCAATCATGCTTTGGGGTTGTATTGCAGCCAGTGGCACAGGGAACATCTCACGAGTAGAAGGAAAAATGGATTCAATAAAATTTCAGTACATTTTGGATGCTAACTTGATGCCATCTGTGAAAAAGCTGAAGTTAAAGAGAGGATGGCTTCTACAAATGGATAATGATCCTAAACACACCTCGAAATCCACAGGGGATTACATCAAGAGGCGTAAACTGAAGATTTTGCCATGGCCTTCACAATCTCCTGACCTCAACATAATTGAAAATCTATGGATAGACCTTAAAAGAGCAGGGTGTGACAGACAGCCCAGAAATCTAAAAGAACTGGAAGACTTTTGTAAGGAAGAATGGGCAAAGATACCTCAAACAAGAATTGAAAGAAAGACTCTTGGTTGGCTACAAAAAGCCTTTAAAAGCGGTGATACTTGCCAAAGGGGGCAGTACAAGATATTAACTCTGTAGGGTGCCCAAACTTTTGCAGACACCATTTTTTGTTTTCTGTTATTTTGAAAGTGTAAATGATGGAAATAAAATCTAACTTTTGTTGTCATATTATAAGAATGTCTAATCTGTAATATGATGCCTTTTGGAGATTTTCCCATCTTTCCTTGGCTTCTTTATGCACATTAATACAAATTTTTACCTGGGGTGCCCAAAACTTTTGATCCCCACTGTATGCATGTTTATGACAAATGTATGCACACAACCTCCACATAGTCACAGTACTTGTTTGCACTAGTTTTCAAACATAGCTAATGTTTAAATATTTACAAGAGATACCTGTGTAATGTCTATAGCATTTAGTAGCCCTGATTCCCCGTTTACACTTAAAGGGGTTCTCCGGTGCTTAGACATCTTATCCCCTATCCAAAGGATAGGGGATAAAATGCCTGATCGCGGGAGTCCCGCCACTGGGGACCCCCGTGATCTTGCACGCGGCACCCCGTGTTCGCTCCGGGTCTGATTACCGGCAACCACCGGGCCGGCGGCGTCTGACATCATGCCTCCGTCCCCGTGTGATGTCACGCTCCACCCCTCAATGGAAGCCTACGCGAGGGGGCGTGACTGCCATCACTCCCCCTCACGGGGACTGATTACAAACGGGGTGCCACGTGCAAGATCACAGGGGTCCCTAGTGGTGGGACTCCCGCCATCAGGCATCTTATCCCCTATCCTTTGGATAGGGGATAAGATGTCTAAGCACCGGAGAACACCTTTAAGGTCCTTTTCACACTGCCGTTGCTCCCTGTCGAAAATGGACGGTAAAGTCGTTTTTTTTTCTTTTTGTGACTTTAACGGCCGTTCTTGTGACGGGGAGCAACAGGCAACAATGGGTCCCAGCGGCTCCCATTTACTATTATGAGGGCCACTGGGACCCGTTTTTTAACGGGAATAGCGGGAGAAAAAGACGGTTCTTGCAGTCATTTTTCTCCCGCTATTCTCGCCAGCTCCCCTGACGCCCGTCACACTGCAACGGCAGTGTGAAAGTAGCCTAATACTTAAGTAAATTGTGAATAACTTGTCTAAATGCAAATAAAAATTAATGCTTAGATTACTAGTAGGAATAAAGGTTGGGGTTTGTATTTTTAACAAAAACAAAATGTAAAATGAACAAACTACAGGACCCGAAATAACATTCCTTGTTTTCCATTTTTCTTCTGTATTAAAACAGTCTAGCAGAAAAAAGTGTGGAAGAATTATATGCAAAAAACAAACATTTTGGTTGTCCAAAAACTTTTATTAATTACATTTTTAAGGCTCCATTCACACTGTGTGGAATCCATCGCTCCGTCTTATATATATATATGTTGCACAGTATCCTTTTTTACACAATGCCTTTGTGAGGAATAGAATAGTAGTAACTTGCATCTGAAGTACCACGTCCAATACTGCAAACATTCAAAGTACAGTATACACATATATGTAATATATAGTACACTGAATACTATACATCCTGAGCTTTATAGTAGCTAGTTCTGGGCTTCTTAGAGAAAAGCTGTCACTGCCATGATAATGTAGGCTATGTTAAGGAGAATTTTGTATCTTGCATCCCCTAAATATTTATTCCTTAGTTTAAAGCTATAAGTGCTTTGTTACAACAACTTGTCTCTTCTTAACAGGTAAAAACATTCTCCAACTATATGTGTATTTTTGTACAAAGATGGTTAATAAACCAATAAGACAGCATAGTCACAGCCAGGTTTCTTTGTCCACAGTTCCATCGCAATTTTTACTTGATTTAAAGAAATAGGGGATAGACTGCTGGCTATAGATGAGATGGTCTTCAACTTTCCTGACAAAATTAGGGTTGTAGTAAGCGTATTGACTGTTGGTGTGACATAGGTGGGTAACCGTTTACATTTACAAATGTAAAACAATGTACCACTAAAGTGCCTATAGGTCTAAAGGGTCTGAATAACCATGAAAGTGCCGTACATTATGCCATTTTTAATACTGTAAAGGGGAGATTTATCAAAACCTGTGCAAAGGAAAAGTTGCCCAACTGCCCATAGCAACCAATCAGATCGCTTCTTTCATTTTGCAGTGGCCTTGATAAAAAAGAAAGAAGCGCGCTGATTGGTTGCTATGGTTTTGATAAATCTTGGCCAAGAATCTAGATTTTCTAAGAATGAAAATGCCTATTGAGTGTCTACTCACACGTACAGTATTCTGCGCAGATTTGATGCGCAGGATTTCAAGCTGTGTTCAGTTTACATTGAAATCTGCAGCAGAAAATCCTGCGCATCAAATCTGCACAGAATACTGTACGTGTGAATAGACCATGAAGGTGTAAATACACAAAAAAGTGTTGGCTATGTAGAAAGTATCAAATATTAAAAATAAACATTAAGTAACCACATAGGATCTAAAATGAAATAACAATGAATTCAAACAAGTATATCTAGGTAACATAATAAAATATGCAACATTCTCTTATAAAGTATCCAGCTTTATTTTTTCCTTCAGCAATTCTTCTGGCATCACCTTAAAGTGTAACATTTCTTATACTTAACCAATATACGACCCTTCTATTTATACTATGTATAAACTTGAAGAAGATTGCACTTTTTTTTGGTTCATAACAGTTTTACGAGGGGGAAGGGGAATTTTTCTTTCAGACAATGCTTTTAGAATATACATATTCTAAACACCCCCCACGATAAATGAAGGCACTACTGTGTGATATAAAAGAAAACAGACAAGCAAGATCCACCTCCTGGATTCCGAAAACCGGAGCTTCACTAATAGAAAAACACAAAAACAACAATTCACATTTGCTCTACTGTGTTTAATTTTTATAAAATATTCTGTAAAGAAAAATAACCTCCTGGAGACAATATGGTTTCTGAAACCCGACAAAAGTGCAGCAACAAGAACAGAATTTCTTTGGCAATGAATCACTGGAGTTCACTTCAGAAGGGCACGGTAGAGCGACAAGGAATGCTTGGTTGTCCGTTCTTGTTCCATACAGAATATTAAATCCCTGAGACTAACCCGAGTTATTCTGGGAACAAATATTGACTTGGGTATGCTGAAAACTGAAGAACCAGATGTACAGAGTCCCTGTGAAAAATAGAAATTAAGGTGTATTAGTTTTAAATAAAAACAAACACAAACATCGGAATATTGTTAAAGAAACCTTAGTATTGTCATTATGGCTTTATTAGCACTCCAGATTCATCAACTATCCACTACAACAGTTGTAGTTTTTTTTTTTGACAATTTTTTTCAAAGGTATATAGGCATAACTAGTGTTTTTCATTGTGTTAAGAGATCTAGATTGTTTTGGAATGACAAAAAAATCTACCCAAATCTATTATACAACCACAACAACCTATCAACTTCCCAACACAATTTTTTTTTTTTTAATTCGTTTTATTAAACAGGAAATAAAGTTAACAAAACAGTAAAACCAAAACATATGGCTCCGCACAAGCCATGCTTACACACGACAAAATTCCCACGCAGGGGAGGCAATGATATATATCGGGATAAAAGCATAGTACAGCGGTCAGGTGCTGTGTAAATAAAACGTAAGAGTGCTCCGTGACATAGTAAAACCAATGTATCGTATATATCAGATGGGAATCACTATGGGCACTATCCGCAAGCCACTGCCACTGTCAAAACAAAAAGAGATGGGGGGGGGGGTTGGACGGGGGGAGTAAGGAAAACGAAAGAATCAGTTAGCGTAGGATTAAACAAAACAAAAAAAAGTATAAAGGGGAAAGGGGGAATCAGGGAGGGCCAAAGGGGGGAAGGGGAAAGCACTAAAAAGGAAAAATAGAACGAAAAGGGGAAGGAATAGAGGGGGGGATCAAAGGGAGGGTCCCCAGGTAGACAACAATCAACAATTGTCTCAGGGTGGAGTGCGAGGCAGCAATGCGTCCCTAGATGTATAGTAGTCGTGGGCTGTAAACAGAGTATCAGTAGAAGCGCACCACAGACCCCACACCTTATCAAACTTTGCTTTGCATTTCCTATGTTTATATACCAAGCGTTCAAATGGTAATACATTGTTTATCAATCTCTTCCACATAGACACATTAGGAGGTCTAGGGTCCATCCACCTCAAAGCTATGGCCTTACGGGCCATGAACAGTGATTCTCTTAGCAAAACTCTAGTGAAATAAGGCCAGCTGTCTTCATCAATAATACCGAACAGACAAAACAGGGGTATACGAGGGACAGTTCTACCTAATAATAAGGAGAGAAAGGATGTGACCTCCTTCCAAAAATAACACAACACAATTTTAAAGTATATATATGATGTACCGTATGTCAGTGATCTTTAACACCACAGTTTAGAACCTTTTTTCAGCACAAGTATTTTAATTATCATTTTGGTGTACATACAATGCATACGTTTGCTAATTTATTTTACAGTGTTTGCTGTATGGTATAAATTACATGGTAACCTTTATTTCTGTGAGACACATTTATGTATATTATTTTTATAATTTTTTTTATAATTTTTATTTATTGTGCTGCTTCATTCAGACTCAGATCATTTTTATTAATCAATGGGGCTCTGTGAGGGATGACTTTGCAGGATGACTATAAGCAGAAGAAATTTCCATAATGAGGCAATACACTGACTGCTATTGTTTCAAGAGAACTTAAATGGGCACTATCATTAAAATGTATTAAAATGTTTGCTATTGCACTCCTTATGGCAAATTAAAAAAATCTTTCTAATGTACTTTAATTAAAAAATATGAAGTTTTCTATGTTTTATTTGTGTGTAAAAAAGCTGCCACTAGGTGTCTCCCTACTTGTCCAGAGCACATTTCCACCCATCATTTGCAGAGACTTTGGACTCCTGCTGGCCTGGCAGAAGTCCAAAATCAGGAAATGCAGTCTGGAGTGCTGAGGGTGTGTGTGCAGCCTTATCCAATCATAGCTCATCTCACACTGAACTGCTCTCGGCTGTGTGTAGCAGAGTGAGGGAAGAAGTTATCCCCTGTATGGCTTCAGATGATGTCACGTCTGCTGGGTAACGCCCCTTGCCAGTCTGTGAATCTGACTGAGCAGAAAATACAGAGCAATATCAAGGTAGAAAACTAAAAAATAATAAAAAATAAAGGCAGAGGCGGGTTTATCATGATGGAGGCAGGGAACTGGGAGGATTATAAAGTTTAACAAGATCATGAGAGGTACTATTCAAGGGTAGAGATGGCAATAGCCACCATTGCAATACTATTGACACTTTGCTGCATTTAGTGTGAGGAAATTTCTCTTGCCTCATTATCCGATAGGAAGAATCTATAATTCTGATGGCCACCTGTCAACCCTTAGGCCACTTTCACACAAGCATATTTTTGCCTGACTGTGGGTTTACTGACTTGAATTCACAACATAATAGGGATCAGGATTTCGAGTTGTGGTTAATAAGCCTGCTGTTGTGCTGTGACACAGATGCTATACAGGTGCAAAAATGTGCCCCATAACAATCTAGAGCGACATGTGCTGGATTTGCAGCCCACAGTAAAGGCAAATTCACATAATGCAGATGCCTTCCCCAGGGTAATATTTAGGCAGGGGCGGACTGACCGTCTGGTCCATTTGGACACCTGTATTGGATCCCCAAGCAAGAGCTGCCATCTGCTGTATGCACGGCTCACGCGCATACAGCTGAAAGCCTCCTCTCTGTGTGAGCCACATCTGCAGCCTACACAGAGAGGAGACCTGATCACCGCCCTCACACAGTGCAGGTGCCAGAGACATCATTCACTCTAAAAAAAAATCTTATGCTCACCTAGCCCCAGTCCTCTTAGGTCTGCCACAGATCCCGTTCTCCTCAGTATGGTTCCGGTGTCTTCTCTGTGCTCCCAACAAGTGCTGGTTTCAGGACATTTCCCGCTCAGCAAATCAATGACCTCAGCGATGTCACTTGTCAGGCCAATGATTGGCTGAGTGGGAAAGGTCCTGAAACCAGTACTTGTCGGTAGCAGATAAAACAAACTGGGACTGCACGGACAAGAACGGTATCTGCAGGGGATCGGGGCCAGGTAAGCATCAGGTTTTTTATGTTTCGCCCGTGCCCTGGCAAAACACTAATGGGGGATGTGACAATGGGGAAGAAATGTGACATGGAGTGGGAGAAATGTGACATGGAGGGGGAGAAGTGACTGGGCGGAGGGGGGGATTTGAAATGAGGGGTGAAGTGAAAAGGGGGGTGTGGACATGAAATGGGGGATTGATAAACTATTTGTTTATTAAATTGCAGTCGCATTTTGAAATCACAATATTTGCCTACCTAATCGCACATTTTCCACAAGTTGTGCAGCCCTACTAGCTATATACCTGCCTACAGAACTACCTACCTACATACCTGGCTACCTAAATAGCTACCTACATACCTGGCTACCTAAATAGCTACCTGAATACTTACATACCTGGCTATCTAACTACCAACTTACATGCCTACCTACATACCTGGTTACCTAACTACCTGGCTAGCTAGCTACCTGCTTGCATTGCTACCTATCTGGCTAGTTACCTGCCTAATTATCTGCCTACCTGCCCTTTTAATGTGCAGAATACCAAGGAGGGAATTATAACAGTTTGGGGCCTATAGATGGGGAGATTGTGTAAAGGAAAGGCGGGCACTGGAAAAATGCAGAGTCTAACATGTTTGTCCTGCAGATGTTAAGAGATAAGTTTTGGCTGGAAGAGGGCAACATGGTGGTCTAACCCAGATGGAGAGGAAAAACGAAACAAAAGGATACCGCTGATCAGAAAAGACGTAGATTGTGAGTCCCTGAATGTAACTGTAATCACTTATATGGTATACAGATCCTGTGCACAGTTGGTATCTACCTCTATATGGTCCTGTATATATTCACTCACATGGCATACAGATTCTGTGTACAGTTGATATCTATCACCATATGGCCCTGTATATAATCACATATGGTATAATGATTATGTGTACAGCTGGTATCTATGTCTATATGGCCTAAATATAATCACTTATAGGGATGCACCAAAGGGAAATTTTGGGCCAAAACTGAAAATGCATTGCCCCGCCCACTTTTTTATTTATAGGTTTTGTAAAATTGCATTATCAGAATTTTTTAGTTAAATACATTTGTGAATTTAAGTAATTTAAAATGAAAAACTCCATGCAAATATTAACATTACACCCTGTACACTAAACTGGCCCCGGCCCCCTAAAAACTATGGGCCAATGTGGGAAAAATGCAGCAAGCAGCACATACTGGCCCTGCTTCAGATGTGCAGATACTGGGGGGAGATGTGGTGATCCTGCTGGTACTTGGCTTCTTCTGAAGGACTTGCCTAAGTAAATTCCAATCCACGCCCCTACTTTAACCCCTTAAGGATACAACCCATTTTGGCCTCGAGGACACCGTAAAATTCTAATATAGCGTTTTTGCTTTTTCCTCCTCACCTTCTAAGAGCCATAACATTTTTATTTCCCCCCTACAGACCCATATGAGGGCTTTTTTTTGCATGACCAATTGTACTTTGTAATGACACCTTTTATTTGACCATTAAATGTACGGCGAAACAAAAAAAAGTATTATTTGTGGGGGGAAATTGAAGAGAAAACCGCAATTTAGCATTTTTTTTTTTGCAGTGCACTTTATGGTTAAAATGGTTCTCTATTCTGTAGGTCAATGCGATTAAAATGATACCGAATTTATAAAGTTTATCTAATATCACTCTACTTTTATAAGAAGTCAAACGTTATTGAACAAAATGAATATATTTAAATTGTCGTCTTCTGACCCCTATAACTTTATTTTTCCGTATACAGGGATATATGAGGGCTAATTTTTTTGCGCCTCAGTAGTTTTTATCGGTATCATTCCTGTTTTGATGGTTTCTTTTTGATCGTTTTTGATTACACTTTTCTAATATATGATGTGATTAAACATCAATATTTATATTTTTTACGTTTACAAGGTTCACCGATAATGTTTTTATAGATCGGACATTTCCGTACCCGGCGATGCAAAGTATGTTGATTTTTTACTCTATTTTTTGCGGGGGAGCTTATTCACTTTATTAAAACTTTATTGTTTTACTTTTTTTTTCACTTTTGCAGATACTGATCAGTGTTATGCATAGTGAGGGGACCTCTGGCTGCCATCTTAGCTGATCTGATCCTTGCAGCTGTGCAGTGGGCGATCAGATCAGCCACCAAAACTGCGGCAAATGCCATGATCAATATTGATCACGGCATCTGAGGGGTTAATGGCGGGCATGGTGGTGGTCTGATGAAGCGCGCATGCACGGGTGAAACCGCTGTCACACCTGAGATGTCTGCAGGGTCCTGCACACACTCCCGCACTGGCTGTCAGGGTCTCGTTTGTTACTACACGACAACAAATAAAGAAGTTTCTTCCTGCTATCGGACGTGGTGAGTGCATCTTTTCCTTTCTGAGAAGATTTGTAAATGACGCCTATTAAAAAATCTTTACCCTTCCAGTACTTTTTAGCAGCTGTATGCTACAGAGCAAATTCTTTTCTTTTTGAATTTCTTTTTTGTCTTGTCCACAATGCTCTCTGCTGACACCTGACGCCTGTATCAGGAACTGTCAAGAGTAGGAGAAAATCCCCATTGCAAACCTATGCTGCTCTGGACAGTTCCTGACATGGACAGATGTGTAAGCAGAGAGCACTGTGGACAAGACAAAAAAGAAATTCAAAAAGAAAAGAATTTCCTTTGTAGTATACAGCTGCTAAAAAGTACTGGAAGGGTTTAAGATTTTTTAATAGAAGTCATTTACAAATCTGTTTAACTTTCTGGCACCAGTTGATTTAAAAAATGTTTTTCACTGGAGTACCCCTTAAAGTGTGGTCAGTCCGCCCCTGTGTTTAGGCATGAGTGCTCCTGTATGAAAAGCTCTTTATCAAACACCTGTTTTCTAATCCTAAAGGTTGTGTTCTATAGGTGCAGCTATACATGGGCTTTTCTTATATACCTGTGGTCTGTAGACGACTAGAGAAATTCATTTCATACATCATATTTCTTTAGACTCCATTTTCTTTTTTTGCACAAGAAAAAAACTCAATGATTATGCAGCTCCGTGTACTCCCTCCCCTCTGTGGACGCATGGGTCTGCTTTAACATTAGAAACATTATGCTTAGCACTCGTGACTAGATGTGACGATATCTGCTGAATTCTACACTACGGCCTCTATTCAATATTATTTTACCGATTTTATATTACATACCATCCCCCTTTTCTTTTCTTTTCCTTTTTTTCGTTCACCTTGTTCACCCTCTTTTTGTGTTAAGGTTTCTCAACTGGTTGTTCTTGGTTTTCCTCACACTGTGTCCTCACTGCACTGATTACTGCCGGATCTTTATATGATATTATGTCGTTTATATCCTGCTTACTTGTACATGTTCTCAGTGCCTTTTTTTTAATTGTGTACTCCGCTTTATACCATTTTGCTCTGTGAGGCGATTTGTCTGATGTTTGTTTAATCTTCAATAAAACGTATTTAAAAAAAAAAAATTATTATGCAGCTCCAATATGTATTTAAAGGACAACTGCAATTAGGCACCAGCACAATTGCAATGAGGCCCTGTTTAAATATCCTGCAACTTCATAGTCAGACTACAGTGATCAGCACACAGATTAACTTGAAGTCCTACAGACTTGTATGGGACTTCAGGAAAATCTGTATCCTGAACAGATCGTGCCGTCACAATGTGATTGCAGTTATGCTTTAACATTATCCACTTCTTGAAAATAGTGCCAGCAAAAGATGAAGACTTTGGAATAGATCAGAGATGGAGGAGTCATGTACAGCACAATATTTTTCTGGAAGTTTTTGATGATACACTTGCCACAATGAATGTTCTCTTCTCCGCTGATCTAGGCAGGATACTTAGTGTTATTAAAGAAATTATCCCTTGTTGTATTAAAAAGTCTCAAAAAGCTACTAAACTACTATTTTTAACTACTTTGCACTGTTTCTAAACAAAAACATACCCTTTTTTATATTGTGCACTAGGACATGACCCATTCCTGTTTTTGTTTTACAACTCACAAAACCCCTACATAAAAAACACTCTACATGTCTTTTAATGCTCCCTGCTGCGCATCACCACCAACCAGTAACCTCTTTCCCCTCTGGTGGCTGTAAATACAGTCCACAGTATGTTTCCAGTTAGTCACTGACTGAAATATGTACCTTAGGTCTGGAGATATATCCCATCGAAGATCCGCTTCTATCTGGTCTGAATTGTATGCTAGAGGCGGGCCTGCTGGCTCAATTTGAATATTCATTGTCTGTGACTCCACGTCCTAGTGACGTGGAGTCACTGGTCATGTAAGCACTTGCACCAACTGAGCGCACCCATGTCAAGTGACCATGAATATTGAAATTGAGTCTGTGGGGCCTGCTTCCAGCGCGCAATTCAGAGAGGATAGAAGGGGATCTTCGGTGGGACATATCTCTGGACCGAAGGTACGGGTTTTATTCAGTGACCCCCTCATCAGTCTCCTGTTTACCCACACTATAACCCAGTAGATTGGATTTAGTATGGGTGAACAGGATAACCGTTTTCCTAAGTGGTTTGCCTCGAAATGCATCAAGTCCTCTGTGTTCCTGTCTTCATACTGTTTATATGTTCATTAGAACTTTTATATGGATTCAATAAAGCTTCAAGTTTTAAGGAACCCTTGGATTGCTGGATCCTTTGTCTGCTATCCTTTGGATAGGTAATAAATATTATATCGGGTCTCCAGGAACCTTTGACAGCAAACTGTTTAATGGGGCCACAGTGCTCAGACAAGCTCCACATCCGCCTCATTGTTTACATGTTTCCAGTTCCTGCACTCCCCATACTTTTGGTAGCAGCGGTGCAAAAAACTGAAGGATTGTCCTGTTTACTTTAGTCAGATAACTGTGAGGGTGCTGGGAGTCTGATGCGGCCTATTTTGGCATTCAGGGCACAGCAATTTATTTATTAGTTCATCCCTGTCCTCTGACCTTTTTACTTTTCTATCAATCTAACCATGTCAGGGCTTGATAGCATTTTATATTTTCCATCAGCCTACCCACAGTATATGAAGTTGTTTTTTTCATTTATTTTCTTGCTTTGTTTTCACAGTATCTTTTGGCCAGTGCCTGTTTTATGTTTTACAACTTTAGAACAGTAAAAACACTTTAAAATAGCTTTTTCATGCTGCCATGTTTTGAGAGCCATTACTATTTTTTCATTTACGTGGTGACTTTCACAAAGACTTTAAATTTTTAAAGGTCCTTTTTATATTAACAAAACAAACCATTGAATTTATTTATTTATTTGCAACTGTTTGCTTACTTATTTAAAAGATTGCGTAACGCTGACGGACATCCCATTACAGATGAAGGTAGAGAGGGAGGCCTATACATTTGTCTAACTACTTAGATACCATAGTATTTAATAATATAAATAGATGAAATTGGAGTTACATCCTATATCAGCTGACGCAGCAAAGTCTAAACTTGAATATACAGCTGCCAAGCACTGCGAATGGTGCAGACTAAACGCTGTACATACATGACATACTGCAGTATATGGTGGATGTCAGGAGGGCATTAATAGACTTTAATGATAGGTACAAAAGCGATACAATAGTACGGAGAACATTGTTCAAGGAACATGCTAGTGATCAGTAAAGGATGGCTTCAGTGATAAGGCTTGTTACTAGCTATTGCCACAAATCTTTTAAGAAGCTGGAGAAAAAATACACGCAGAAATAATGTGTTTCAGTCAGCAAATATTTGTGGAATTTAAATGTGTCTCTTGGACACAAAGGATACGTGTTATAGAGCGTTTGGCCGCACTCCAAGGTAGAAAGCATTTGCATGGGCTGTTGAGATTTATAGTGTTAAGTGAAGTTATGTGTAGCACCATAATGTAAAATAAATGACAGTTGTGAGTCTGGCAATCTGTTGGGGGAACAATGGATATTCCCATAGTAGTTGGAAACTGTGGTTACATACAAAAGGTATTACAAGCAAAAAAAAAAAAAATACCTATCAGACACAGGAGTCCTTAAAATGTAACAAAACATAATTATAAGGAAGTAAAGAAAGAAATAGCATAGGTGAAAACAGAGGTAAATGTAATCTGCTTCCAGGCTACTATGATAAAATAGTAATAATACAAGGCACTGTAAAGAGGTGTTAAGTTGGAGGTGAGTGATCCCACATGCTCAGTGGAAAAAAATGACATGCCAATAGGTATAGTGGAGGAGATTTATCACAGGTATTGCTGAGTTGCCCATAGCAACCAATCAGATCACTTCTTACATTTTTCAGAGCCCTTTTCAAAAATGAAAGAAGCAATCTGATTGGTGGCTATGGGCAACTATTCCTCTGCACAGGTTTTGATAAATCTCCACAATGGCCCTCATTTACTATTGCAAACCCGACATGTTTTGTCGGGTTGTGCGTCAGATTCTGTCGCATTGCGCCAGAATTTGCACGAGAAATGAAAAAACCCAGACTAACACTCAATTTTGCTAAGAAAACCCGGAAAAGGGGCGTGGCTGCCGGGGAAATGGGGCGTGGTCTCCAAAAGGGGCATGTTTGACATTTTCACAAAAGCCCAACATATTAACTAAGGTTTCCACATAAAATGTGGTGGATTTGAGTTAAGGATAACCAGACAGATCAGAACATGTGTAAAAAAAGCAAAGTGTAGGGAAACCTTAGTAAGTACCGTGGAAAATAAATTGTAGGGCATTAAAACCCACAAAGAAACCTACACAACACTCTGGGCTACAAAATCACTAGGACATAAAAGTTTTCACACTTATCGTTTTTGTACCGTTTTTAACATGTTTTCTAATTTGTTAACCTCCATATGTCTTAATGAGTTTACCAATCAAAATTAAAAAAAAAGCTATTAAAAAAGTAACAAAAAACACACAATGTGAACATAGACAGAGTCCATAAATTGGTCTGATTCTAGAGTGGGGGAGCGAAGGGGGGGGGGGGGGGGGGGGGGGTTGGTGAGTAATAACGTGCCACCCCCACTCCTAAAAAAAGTTTAAATCACCCCCCTTATCCCGTTATTTAAATAACATAACATAATATTAATTAAACAAATATATATATATATATATATATATATATATATATATATATATATACCGTAAATATAAATAAAAGACAAAAAAACAGCACTCCCAAAGTACAAAAGGCTGGGTGCAGACTACTGAAAAAGGAACCAAGTCAAAAAGGTTCCAAATCATACAAAAAATATACAAAACCGATGTAGCACTCCGTGGTAATGAATAAAATGTGGATTTATTCCATCAGAAAAAGTGGCAAAGCAGCGACGTTTCGATCCTCTCCAGAATCTTTCTCAAGCTTGTGAAAGATTCTGGAGAGGATCGAAACGTCGCTGCTTTGTCACATTTTCTGATGGAATAAATCCACATTTTATTCATTACCACGGAGTGCTGCACTGGCTTTGAATATATATATATATATATATATGCATGTGTATCACCACATGCAGAAACAGTCAAAAAGTATTAAAAATATAATGTAAAAAAATAAATTGTGAAAATGAAAGAGTTGTAGGGTCAAAGAGGACAATTTTAAGCATACTTGTTTTCAGAACCCCCCCCCCCCCACCCCCCAAAAAATAAATAAATAAATAAATAATTGCTGAGTAACTGATATGGCCCTCCCTGTAGGTACAAAATTGAAAGTTATAGGCCCACATTTATCATTGCAGTGCAAGTGAAGCATTTTTTTTACACCTTTTTATTTTTGTGTGCTGATAATGTGTAGGAGCACCAAATTTATTAAAAGGTAAATGAGCTTTGATAAATTTTGTGCAGGTCACATTTTCTGAAATTTCTGTCTACACATACACCAAAAAGCTACACCATGTCTGGGCTGGTGTAGTTTTAGAGACTTTTTAATGGCTTTGCGCCTTTTTTTGCTCCTTTTTACAAAAAGGGGCAATGATAAATCCCTTCCATATCATGTGTATTGCCAAAATCAGTGGATTGCAACTCAAAATCAGTGGATTGCAACTCAAAATCAGCAGAAATGTGTAAACAAAAAGGCGCAAAAAACCCTGCTTGCTCCTTTTTTGCCCCTTTTTAGACACAAAAAACAGTCTAAAGACAATGATATATGTGGGCCATAGATTTTAAAAGGCAAGGAGTAAAAAAAGAAAAATAATTTTTTTTTAATTGGCTGCGTCCTCAAGGCCAAAACAACCTTGCATCATTAAAAGGTTAAATCATACTCTTGCGAGTTCAGACTGCGAGTTTAGATATACTTGCACAAGTTAAAGGGGTAATCGAGACAACAATTGCCATCAATTGTTACCCATCATTAGGAAAGCCCATCAATATTAGATTGGCCGCATTCTGACTCCCAACACCCCCAATGATCAGCTGTTGGAAGGGGACCCCTGGGACAAATCTGCAGTACCTCTCACCACCATTGTTAACAGCTACGAGCCTTGGTAATCAGATGCCAAAGCCCCTTCAAGCACCCCTGCGAGTGAGCTGTTTGGAGTCAGACAACCTAATATCCAGAGGATAGGCCATCAAATTAACCATATTAACGGCTGAAAGGGAAGATCTAAAGGACCCAGTCTGGTGCTCTGGATTTGAAAAACAAAAAATGACGCTTCGAGCTGGTAGCTATGGAGTATAGAAACCAAGAGTAATACCCAATACGCACCTAGTCACATCCCCTCTTTTCTGTATTTTGATATAAAATATCTTTTCTTTGTCCTGCCTTACTAGCAAAGTGGTACTGAAAAGGGTAGGGTGGCATGGTGCTGTCTACCCACATATAGATGCCAATGGCCCCCACAGCGTTGTCAGTAAAACTACCACATTCCAAAATTTCATATAAAATTACAGAAAGGAGGAGGCATGGAGGCAGCTGCACTGTGGGCCCCTACCATAACAGTTATGTGCTAAGAAGACGTTGTGCTCAGATTGCTCTTGGCTTTCGTTTTTATTTAGGTTTAAAAACTACATAAATGAATTTCGTTTTTAGTAATTCACTTCTATACATTATGCTGCAGTAGAAAACTGAAGTCATAGGGAATATTTCAGGCTTCCAATTGAAAAAAATAAAGGCGATTTGACGTTTTCCAAAATCAATTTTTTCATGCTGTAAATCCAGTGTAGTGTACTTAAAATGACTACCAACTACAGGTCATGGAATAAGAAAGCTTCCTTGTCCCTTCAGACACAATGCCACAAGGTCGGGTCTTTTATATGACAACCTTGTGTGATCTGAGGGAAATTATAGTAATGCAGCACAGCTGCCAGCGCAGGGTTGAAAACCAGGTCAAATCCGCAGGAAGCAGCAGAAAGCCCGAGGCAACATTATAAATGAAACAACCCCCAAGGGAGCTGCAGCAACCAAGGAGTGATGTCCTTCAAACTTCAGAATTATAGAAAGGTGAAAGTATAATCAAATACTTCTGCTTGACATTTCACAGAGCAGACAGTATTTTACCCAACGCAGCGCTTCACTGAAAAACTACTTTTTCTGTATCGAGAGAACAGACAGCGTCAGAGAGGAAAATACTCATTTCTGTTCATTTTAATCACCTCTTCTTCTATTTATGGGGAATGGCTGCCTTCACATCCCAGATTCCATAATGATAAATACATTTAAATCAATGTTGTTTTAAATAGATTCTGTCCTTTCTAGTCCAGAAACATTAGGCATTAAGAACCATTCACTATAATGGAAGCTAACTGCAATTTGATGGCCACAATGATGCAGCATGAACTGCTATTCTATCCAGAACTAAAGCACTAAAGCAAATGGACAATAAAAATGGACCCTTACAGATCCTGCCTGTCATTAAAGGGGTACTCCGCTGTCATAGCGTTCCGAACATTTTGTTCCAAACGCTTGGAGCGGGGTGGTCGTGACGTCATGGCCACGCCACTCATGACGTCATGCCACGCCCCCTCGATGCAAGTCTATGGGAGGGGGCGTGGCTGTCGCCACGCCCCCTCCCATAGACTTGCATTGAGGGGGCATGGTGACATCACGAGGGGGCGTAGCAGTGACGTCACGACCCCTGCCGCTTGCTCACAGCATTCTAAATGAACGCTGTGGGCTGCACAGAGATCGTGGGGGTCCCAGCTGCGCGACCCCCGCAATCAGACATCTTATCTCCTATCCTTTGGATAGGGGATAGGATGTCTAGGGGCAGAGTACCCCTTTAAGTCTGTACAACTGAGGTGAATTGGATCTAATACACTCATTGGACACTTTGTTAGATACACCTGTTCAACTGCTTGTTAACACAAATAGCTAATCACATGGCAGCAACTCAATTAATTTAGGCATGTAGATGTGGTCAAGGCAACTTACTGAAGTTCAAACTGATCAAAAAGAAAGGGGATACAAGTGACTGTGAACGTGGCATTGTTGCTGGTGCCAGAAGGGGTGGTCTGACTATTTCAGAAAAAGCTGATCGCCTGGGATTTTCAGGCACAACCAGTGTTTACAGAGAAAAAGAGGAAACCTCCAGTGATCAGCAGCTGCATGGACAGAAATGCCTTGTTAATGGCAGAGGGGAATGGGCAGACTGGTTAGAGATGACAAAGGAAACAGTAACTCAAATAACCACTCAATACAACCAAGGCATGCACAATGCCATGGCTAAAGAAACAAAGTGATCCAGCACTTGGTAAACAGAAGACTTTATTGTACAAATCCTCTTAAAATAGTATAAGACTGTTACACTTCACATGTTCTGAGGGTTCTATGAACACACAACACAAACTTGAAGCAAATGGGCTGTAGCAGCAGAAGAACATTGGGTGGCACTCCTGTCAGCTAAGAACAGAGAACTGAGGCTACATTTTTCCCAGGCTCACCAAAATTAGACAATAAAAGACTGGAAGAACATTGCCTGCTCTGATAAGTCAATTCCAGCTGTAACATTCAGATTGCAGGGTCAGAATTTGGTGTAAATGACAGAAAAACATGGAGCTATCCTGCCTTGTATCAAAGGGTCAGGCTGATGGTGGTGTAATGGTGTGAGGGACATTTTCTTGGTGCCTTTTCGGCCATTTTGTACCAGTTGAGCTTTGTTTAGACATGACAGCCTACCTGAGTATTGTTGCTGACCATTCCCAGATAATGCACCATGTCACAAACCTCACATCATCTCAAACATGACAATAAGTTTACTGTACTCCAATGGTGCCCAGATCTAAATCCTTTGGGAGATGGTGGAATGGGATATGCCCATCATGGATTTGCAGCCAACAAATTTTCAGCAACTATGTGATGCCATCATGTACATATGGATTACATAAAGGTGGGTGAACCAGTCACCTGACAATTTCTGAATGTTTAAAGTGAATGGAGCATAAGGAGACACCTCTGAATTATAGTGTGGGGGCATATTGATAGTATTGGAAATCAATTAGAGAATGTTATAACCCTACCTGAAGAAATGTGTCTTTAGGGCACATTTAAAACTGTGGATGTTGCGTATAAGTCTGATTGTTCGGGGGTACTGAATTCCAGAGAAATGGTGCAGCACAATCAAAGTCTTGGAGATGGAGTGAGACTTTGGTAATAACAGATGTTAGTATTAGATCATTACAGGGTGGAAAGCACATGAAAGATCATAGACAGGGCTGAGTGAGAAGATGTAGGGAGGAGCATTGTAGAAAACTGTGTGTGAGGTGAGGAGTTTATATTGTATTCCATTTTTATGGAATTGAACATACACATCCTCATTGGAGAGGAGGAAGTTACATCTCCCAATTATCAAAAGCGGAATGTAGGCGGATTTTTAATCTCAACACATTGGTACCCTTTGGCCTCAATGTTGATTTTGAGATGTTTGCATTTCTGGAATGAACAGAAATGGGGAAAAAATAAGTATTCAGTACAACTTTCTGTATGACTGTATTCAGTACAACTTTCTGTATGACTGTATTCAGTAGATGCGTTTTGTCACATGCGATTTTTTGCACATTACATATGGATTGCATATATCATATTCAGTATACTAGGTTAGATACCAGATGCGAGATATGTCTAAACTATAATGTATCCATAACCTATGTAGGCGACTGTATGGTAATTAGGATGGAGGGTATATATAGTTTGGTCCAGAGGGGCCAAGGCATCCCTGAGGAAGGAGAACGGTATTCTCCGAAACGCTGTTTGATCTTTTTTGGCCCAACGAGCTCTTTGTAGTGACGTCACTCCCAGCTACGGGACTCAAGCTTCCTTCATTCTGCAGTACACAGGTAGAGACGCCACCAGCCGGGGTAGATCTCCCTGCGACTGCACGGACCAACAAACACGCAACATAATGCACACTGGAGGAACAGGATACACCGGAGGAACAGGAATATAGGTAAAAAGGTAAATAAAAAAATCTATACTACGCATAAGACTTAACTGTGGAGAATTTATAGTGCTTTAGTATCCATGTGTATGGGCGCACACAGATATCACCTGCGCTCTCATACACACATATAGATCTGTTTATTGACTAATCAACAAGACCCCAATTAGCGCTGCTGCCAGCCATAGCTTTTTATTTAGTAAATACTGTGCATCCCTTTTAAATCCCCTAAACGCTTAATATTTCCTCTCCCTCAGCTAAATTTTCATCCGTTAATGCCAAAACACTTCTTGCCTTTGCCCAGCCATATTATACAAACCAAAATCCCTAAATGTGCTAAGATGCCAAGAAGTACACATACAGAGCCAATTTGCAAAAGCATAGGCTTCTAAGCCTCCTCACCATCTCTGAAATTGGCACTCATTAAAACTAATTTTTACTATTGCACTCCTTATGGTAAATAAAAAAATCTTTCTAATGCACTTTGCATAAATTGTGTTTAAAAAAGCTGCCACTAGGTGTCTCCCTACTTGCCCAGAGCACAATTCCCCACCATCTTTTGCACAGACTTTGGACTCCTGCTGGCCTGGCAGAAGTCCAAACACAAGGAAATGCAGTCTGGAGTGCTGGGGGGGGGGGGGGGGGAGGTACAGCCTTATCAAATCATAGCTCCTCTCACACTTAACTGCTGTTGCTTGCAGAGTAAGGGAGGAAGTTCTCCCCTGTATGGCTTCAGATGATGTCACACCTGCTGGATAACGCCCCTTCCCAGTCTGTGAATCTTACTGAGATTGAGCAGAAAATACAGAGCAATATCAAGGTAGAAAAATAAAAAATAAAAATAAAGGCAGGGGGTGGTTTATCATGATGGGGGCAGTGAACTGGGAGGATTATAAAATCTATCAAGTTAATGAGAGGAACTCTTTAACCCCTTAAGGACCAAGCCATTTTACACCTTAGGACCAGAGCGTTTTTTGCAATTCTGACCACTGTGACTTTAAACATTAATAACTCTGGAATGCTTTTAGTTATCATTCTGATTCCGAGATTGTTTTTTCGTGACATAATCTACTTTAACATGGTGGAAAAATTTTGTGGTAACTTGCATCCTTTCTTGGTGAAAAATAAAATTTGATGAAAAAATTGAACATTTTGCATTTTTCTAACTTTGAAGCTCTCTGCTTGTAAGGAAAATGGATATTCCAAATTCATTTTTTTTAAATTCACATATACAATATGTCTACTTTATGTTTGCATCATAAAATTTACAAGTTTTTACTTTTGGAAGACACCAGAGGGCTTCAAAGTTCAGCAGTAATTTTCCAATTTTTCACAAAATTTTCAAACTCACTATTTTTCAAGGACCAGTTCAGGTTTGAAGTAGATTTGAAGGGTCTTCATATTAGAAATACCCCATAAAAGACCCCATTATAAAAACTGCACCCCCCCCAAAGTATTCAAAATGACATTCAGTCAGCGTTTTAACCCTTTAGGTGTTTCACAGAAATAGCAGCAAAGTGAAGGAGAAAATTCACAATCTTAATTTTTTACACTTGCATGTTCTTGTAGACCCAATTTTTGAATTTTTGCAAGGAGTAAAAGGAGAAAATTTATACTTGTATTTGTAGCCCAATTTCTCTCGAGTAAGCACATACCTCATATGTTTATGTAAAGTGTTCGGTGGGCGCAGTAGAGGGCTCAGTAGCGAAGGAGCGACAAGGGGATTTTGGAGAGTACGTTTTTCTGAAATGGTTTTTGGGGGGCATGTTGCATTTAGGAAGCCCCTATGGTGCCAGAACAGCAAAAAAAAAAAAAAAACACATGGCATACCATTTTGGAAACTAGACCCCTTGAGGAACGTAACAAGGAATTAAGTGAGCCTTAATACCCCACAGGTGTTTCACGACTTTTGCATATGTAAAAAAATTAATAAATAAAAATATTTCACTAAAATGTGTGTTTCTCCCCCAAATTTCACATTTTTGCAAGGGTTAATAGCAGAAAATACCCCCCAAAATGTGTAACCCCATCTCTTCTGAGTATGGAGGTACCCCATAAGTTGACCTGAAGTGCACTACGGGCGAACTACAATGCTCAGAAGAGAAGGAGTCATATTTGTTTTTTTGAGAGCAAATTTTGGTCGGGGGGCATGTCGTATTTAGGAAGCCCCTATGGTGCCAGAACATCAAAAAAAAAACACATGGCATACCATTTTGGAAACTAGACCCCTTGAGGAACGTAACAAGGAATAAAGTGAGCCTTAATACCCCACAGGGGTTTCACAACTTTTGCATATGTAAAAAAAAAAAATATATGTATGTTTCACTAAAATGTGTTTCCACCCAAATTTCACATTTTTGCAAGGGTTAATAGCAGAAAATACCCCCCAAAATTTGTAACCCCATTTCTTCTGAGTATGGAAATACCCCATGTGTGGACTGGACATGTACCCCATCAAGTGCCCTGCGGTCAAACTACAATGCTCAGAAGAGGAGGAGCACCATTGAGCTTTTGAAGAGTGAATTTGTTTGGAATGGTAGTCAGGGGCCATGTGCGTTTACAAAGCCCCCCGTGGTGTGAGAACAGTGGACCCCCCCCACATGTGACCCCATTTAGGAAACTACACTCCTCACAGAATTTAATAAGGGGTGCAGTGAGTATTTACACCACACTGGCATTTGACAGATCTTTGGAACAGTGGGCTGAGCAAATGAAAAATTAAATTTCTCATTTTCACGGACCACTGTTCCAAAAATTTGTCAGACACCTGTGGGGTGTAAATGCTCACTGTACCCCTTATTACATTACGTGAGGGGTGTAGTTTCCAAAATGGGGTCTGGCACTATGGGGGCTTTGTAAACACATGTGGCCTTCAATTCACACATTTTCTCTTCAAAATCCCAATGGCGCTCCTTCTGTTCTGAGCATTTTAGTTCGCCCGCCGAGCACTTTACATCCACATTTGGGGTATTTTGTTACTCAGAAGAAATTATTTTGGGGGGCTTTTTTCCTATTTTCCCTTGTGAAAATGAAAAATTTAGTGAAAAAAAATAATTTTTCTCATTTTCCCATCCAACTTTAACAAAAATTTGTCAAACACCTGTGGGGTATTAATGCTCACTATACCCCTTGTTACATTCCGTGAGGGGTGTAGTTTCCAAAATGGGTTCACATGTCGGTATTTATTTTTTTGCGTTTATGTCAGAACCGCTGTAAAATTAGCCACCCCTGTGCAAATCACCAATTTATGCCTCAAATGTACATAGTGCGCTCTCAATCCAGAGCCTTGTTGTGCGTCCGCAGAGCATTTTACGGCCATATATGGGGTATTTCCGTACTCAGGAGAAATTGCGTTCCAAATTTTGGGGGTCTTTTTTTCCTTTTACCTCTTGTGAAAATAAATAGTAAAGGGCAACACCAGCATGTTTAGTGTAAATTTTTTTTTTTTTTACACAAATTCTGGTGTAGACCCCAACTTTTCCTTTTCATAAGGGGTAAAAGGAGAAAAAGCCCCCCAAAATTTGTAGTGTAATTTCTCCCGAGTACGGAGATACCCCATATGTGGCCCTAAACTGTTTCCTTGAAATATGACAGGGCTCTGAAGTGAGAGAGCGCCATGGGCATTTGAGGACTAAATTAGGGGTGGACATAGGGGTATTCTACGCCAGTGATTCCCAAACAGGGTGCCTCCAGCTGTTGCTAAACTCCCAGCATGCCTGGACAGTCAGTGGTTGTTTTGCAACAGCTTGAGGCTCCGTTTTGGAAACACTGCCGTACAATACGTTTTTAATTTTTATTGGGGGGGACAATGTAAGGGGTGTATATGTTGTGTTTTACCCTTGTTATGTGTTAGTGCAGTGTAGTGTTTTTAGGGTACATACGCACTGGTAGAGGTTTACAGTGAGTTCCCTGCTAGGAGTTTGCACTGCGGCAAATAATTTGCCGCAGCTCATACTTGAAGCAGAAAACTTACTGTAAGCCTGCCCGTGTGAATGTACCCTGTACATTCACATGGGGGGGGGGGGGGGCAAACCTCCAGCTGTTTCAAAACTACAACTCCCAGCATGTACTGACAGACCGTGCATGCTGGGAGTTGTACTTTTGCAACAGCTGGAGGCACACTGGTTGGAAAACCTTCAGTTAGGTTCTGTTATCTAACTCAATATTTTCCAACCAGTGTGCCTCCAGCTGTTGCAAAACTACAACTCCCAGCATGTACTGATCACCGAAGGGCATGCTGGGAGATGTAGTTATGCAACAGCTGAAGGGATCGCAACTACAACTCCCAGCATGCTGGGATTTGCAGTTTTGCAACATCTGGAGAGCTACAGTAGAGAGACCACTGCAAACTGTGGCCCTCCAGATGCTGCAAAACAAATCTCAGCATGCCCAGACAGCAAACAGTTGTGTGGGCATGCTAGGAGTTGTAGTTTTGCAAGATAGTTCAGAGACTACCATATAGTGGTCTCAAACTGTAGCCCTCCAGCTGTTGCAAAACTACAACTCCCAGCATGCCCAAACAGCTGCCTGGGCATGCTGGGAGTTGTAGTTTTGGAACATCTGGAGTGCTACAATATAGAGACCACTATATAGTGGTTTTGGACTGCAGCCCTCCAGATGTTGCTAGGCAACTTACCGGCTTCAGTCGGATCCAGGGAGCCTGCCGTCTGCCGATCTCCGACGCCGATCGTCGCCCGCAGCCTCCGCAGATCGGTAAGTGGACTCCGGCGCCGGTCCTCTGTCGTTTCCCCGTTCTGCCCCGCCTATTGTGGGTGGGCAGAACGGGGAAAACGAAAGTTAACCCCCCCGCCCCCGATCTGCTATTGGTGGTCGCGTCTAGACCACCAATAGCAGGGATAGGAGGGGTGGCACCCCTGCCACCTCACTCCTATCTCTTCAGGGGGATTGTGGGTGTCTTAGACACCCGCGATCCCCCTTATATTCCGGGTCACCGGGTCACCATAGACCCGTAATGACCCGGAATCACGCAAATCGCAAGTGTGAATTCACTTGCGATTTGCGGCGATCGTCGACATGTGGGGGTCCCGGGACCCCCCTCGGCGTTTGCCTGGGACGCCTGCTGAAGGATTTCAGCAGGCGTCCGGTTTCGCAACCCGCCCGGCACGCGGCGGGTTGCAAAATTCGCTGTGACGCATGAGTACGTCCCTGGTCCTTAAGACCCAGGGCGCAGGGACGTACTCATACGTCCGTGATCCTTAAGGGGTTAAAAAGTACCTGTCAGATCACAAAAAAAAAAAAAGCTTATATTTTGCTCAGTATCTCATCTTGATCATGTACATATAGGCCCAGATTTATCAAAGTTTGTAGAGCTTATTTTGCCGTATATTTGGCGCAACTTTGGCGCAATTCCGCTTATTTGCGACTTTCTTTTTGTTTACATCCCATTGCTGCTCTTGACATCTTGCTCACGTAGACGTTTTTTTCACTTTCCAGTGCACCCTGATTTATCAACCACAACTGTCGCAGATCTAGGCACATCTGATTACAAAGCTCCAGGAATCTAGACCAGCTTGAACCTTGCTTATGTTTCTGCTTTTCTGACTACCTGATCACGGATCACACTGATTTACATCCCTACCTCGTCTCCCACCTGCCCGCGCCGCACATCTCCCATCTGTCGGCTACCTATTGCAAGACTACAACTCCCAGCATGCCCATACAGTGAAGGCATGCTTGGAGTTGTAGTCTTGTAGCGAGCGGGAAATGTGCGGCGCGGGTGGGAGGGTAGCGGGGATAGAATCAGATGGATCCCGGGCGGCTGCAGAGTGATGCCAGCCCGGGCTCCTTTAACATTCCTCGGCGCCGTGGAGTTTCTGGAGTCCCTAAAAGGAGCCCGGGGTGGCATCACTCTGCAGCCACCCGGGACTCCTGTAGACGGGCTGGGAGATGTGCAGGAGCCATCCCTGTCATCCCTCAGTGCTGCGGTACATGCTGAGGGATGGCAGGGATGGTTCCTGCACATCTCCCGGCCCGTCTGCAGGAGTCCAGGGCGGCTGCAGTATTATGTCAGCCCGGGCTCCCTTTGCTACGGCGCTGCAGTTTACTGTCATTTCAAATTTATCACCGGCTTCCGTGTCACGGGATCCAGCGGGAAATATAAAACTACAGTGATTTTCTGATCACCACCTGCCAGGGAGCAGAGCGGATTACCACCCGCTTCCCTGGCTTGCACGACTACAACTCCCAGCATGTCCTTATAGTAAGGACATGCTGGGAGTTGTAGTTGTGTGGCGGGGCGGGTGTCAAGCTTGTCACTTGCCCTCCGCTGCACAACTCCCAGCATGCCCTTACTGTATGAGCATGCTGGGAGTTGTAGTTGTGGGGCTGGTGACAAGCTTGTCACCTGTCGCACTATTACAACTCCCAGCATGCCCTTACTGTAAGGGCATGCTGCGAGTTGTAGTCTCGTAGCGGAGGTAGGTGAAAAGCTGGTCACTCACCCACACATCTCCCGCACAACATGACTACAACTCCCATCATGTCCTTACTGTAAGGGCATGCTGGGAGTTGTGGTCTAATTTCAGATCCGTGTATCCTATGGACTACTTCGGATTCGGTGGACTGCGTCAATGATCAGCGTTTTTTTCCTTTCTGTTTAATGTTAATAAAATGGTTAACAAGGGCTTGTGGGGAAGTGTTTTTTTGGAATACATTTTTTTAAACTTTTCATTTTTTTATTTACTTGACAGGCTTAGTAGTGGAAGCTGTCTTTTAGACAGAGTCAATTACTAAGCCTGGGCTTAGCGTTAGCCACAAAAACAGCTAGCGCTAACTCCAAATTATTACCCCAGTACCCATGCCGATACAAACATGCCCGGAGCGTCAAAAATGGCACTCCTGGGCCTAGGCGATAACAGGCTGACGTTATTTAGGCTTAGGAGGGCCAGTAACAATGGTCCTCGCCCACCCTGGTAATGTCAGGCTGTTGCTGCTTGGTTGGTATTTGGCTGAAAATAAAAATAGGGGGGACCCTATGCGTTTTTTGTTTATATTTAATTATTTATGCAAAAAAAAAAAAAAAGCATATGGTTCCCACAATTGTGGTGGGTACCGGGGTAATAATTGTGGTGGGTACCGGGGTAATAATTGTGGGTTAGCGCTAGCTGTTTTTGTGGATAACACTAAGCCCAGCTTAGTAATGGACTCCTTCTATAAGACGGCTTCCGCTACTAAGCCTGTAATGTAAATAAAATAAAAAAATAATATGTTTAAAAAAAAATGTATTCCCAAAAAACACTCCCCAAAACCCTCGTTGACCATTTTATTGACAAAAAAAAAAAAAAACTGGTCACCGTAGTCCTCTGAATCCAAAGTAATCCACAGGATACATGGATCTGAAATGAGAGGTAAAACAAAAAAACTAAAATGAGTTAGTACATTTAGGAGGGGGGTGGTAAAAAAAAAAAAAAAATGTAATAAACACATATATATTACACATTTTTTCAAAGCTGCAAATTGGTGTTCTGAAGTCATTTATTGGTTTTTTGCTTATGTGTGCTAAAAAAAAAATATGGTATTCAAAAGTGATTTATTGGTTTTTGCTTACGTGAGCCAAATGTATCAACCCCCTGTGATAGTATGATAAATGTGCCATACATAAGCAAAACTAAAGCAAAAAAAGCCTACAGAACTTGCTTACCAATGCAACGATGATAAATGTCCCCCATAATCTTTATGTGCCTATGCCCAATATTTCTCTTAGAATTCTCTTTATTTGCTTGGAGTTATTGTCAAGTGAAAGTACTTTTCATTTACAGTAAGGGGGTGGGTCCATTTTTGTGATAGCCACTCCACTCCCTATCTGCGCTCTGGGAGCAGTAACCCTTTCCTTTCTGGTTTTATGTTATTCACAAACACACACACACACACACACAAGCTGTGTGCCTACAGCTTTTGCAAAACTACAGCTCCCAGCATGCCCACACATCCTTTTGAGTTGTAGTTTTGCAACAGCTGGAGGCATATGATTGTAGTCCCTCTGTATCACACACATTCACTTCATATATTCACTGATATACACACATACATGTACATATATATCCACACACACACATACATATATGCAGGGACACATAATTTTTAAACAAATAAATACTCTATTCAATGGCTGCAGTGTGTTTCTGCCCCTCTCCCAATCTCTTCACAAAAGCAGACAGTCAGTGAGAGCCCAGCTGCAGTGTGTTCCTGCCCCTCCCCTTTTCTTTACATGGTAGACAAGTAAACACAGGCAATGATGGAGCTAAGAGCAGAGAAGTAGGTCCATGACATCGTGACACAGCAGTGTACACTGCCGTAGTAGAAAACATCTCAGGAAGCGGGGGGGGGGGGGGGATGGGGGGGCGTTCTTTGGCTTTTTCAGTATGAAATACTGAAATTTTCTAATGAAAATAATTGCAAAACATATTGGTTTTGCATGCTTTACAACATATCAAAAGTTTTTATACCTGACATTGCCCATTTAAAGGAACTGTGTCATCAGAAAATTACCTAAAAGTGACACCAAAATATACAAGATAGCTCAGCCTCCCCATCCCTGTAGAATGACCTCTGCACAGATCTTAGGTCTACATATTTAATTACATCATGCCTACATATTTCACCAATAGAAAGAATAGGGTTTGGAGATGTTCACTGCATCTATATCCATGGGGCTTGCCGTAAAGTATATCACTAAGTGCGGTTAAAAACAGTTCAGACGAGATGGCTGCCTCTATAATAGTGTACAAAAATGAAATTACTACAATCAGAAAATAGAAACAGATTTTCTGGTTCTAATCAGTAACAAAAAATAGGCAACACATTTGCTTTAAGGGTAGGGTCACACGGAGCGCATCTACATCATATTTAGTCTTAAGAGCAAGCGCCCTGCTGCAGCTGGGTAGCTCTGTGCATTCACTCGCAGTGGCGGATTTACTTCTGCGCATTTGCTACAAACAGGCACAATGGAGAATACGCCACTATGAGTGGACATAGGGCTACCCGGCCGCAGTAGGGAGTTTGCTCTTGTGACTGCCAATCCACAGCATGAAATGAACTGTAGGTGCGCTCCGTGTGACCCTACACTAAAGCACACTCACTCAAAAACCTTAATGCATTACTAGGCTCTTCATCACACTGCTTCCATAAGGATCTAAATGATATCCAAGATATAGTACATTGCTAACATTTAAACACTGTAGTTTATTGCACCTGTATAAATTATCTTTCGAAAGACCTATGTATAACCTTGGAAACTAGTACTGAAAAATGTCCAAGAAAAGTGGAGGCAGTCATTTGGCTTTTGTAGCCTACAAGTGATTACATGAGTTTAGGTAAATCCATTCTGTGTCTCTAATGCAATATTTTATACAACACAAGGTACAAAAAGACAAAGTAATCCAATTCACACACAGTGTCAGCATCATTATCTATTGATACCTCCATTACATTTTGTAAGCTTGTTTCCAGGGGTCTTTTTCTTCTTGGCCCAATTGCAGCCAGTGCTGTAAGGTTTGCTTCTCTGTATTGCATTTGTTCCAGTTCAAGCTGCTGCATCTGAGTAACAGAAAATATTTAACATTAGTTCACAGATGGCAACTCTCATTTTCCGCTCTGCTTTAATTTATCAGTAGATATTTCTCAGGTCAAGGATGCTCTTTATGTGCTGGATTGTAGCCATTCATTTTAACAACCTAGTCATAATCTAGTGTACTGAGCAAGTGCTCACCTCACATTGCTTTCACTAAGTCTAAACTGTGTTTTAGGTAGAGTGTATTATATTATACAAGAAGAAAAGTTGATAAGTTAAATGGACACTGTCTTTTGCTAAATCTTTTTAAATAGTAACATATGTATATTTGTAAAATACATTGGTTAAAAAATGTGTCTATTTGGTTGAAAAAAGCTTGTCCTGTCCCTGCAGCTATTGTCTGTGTGTCTCTGTGTGAAGAAAAAACAATACAGGAGGTGTGGGCGGATAAGCAGGGCTCTGCGCACTGAGGACAAGCAGGGCTCTGCGCACTGAGGACAAGCAGGGCTCTGCGCACTGAGGACAAGCAGGGCTCTGCGCACTGAGGACAAGCAGGGCTCTGCGCACTGAGGACAAGCAGGGCTCTGCGCACTGAGGACAAGCATGGCTCTGCGCACTGAGGACAAGCAGGGCTCTGCGCACTGAGACAAGCAGGGCTCTGCGCACTGAGGACAAGCAGGGCTCTGCGCACTGAGGACAAGCAGGGCTCTGCGCACTGAGGACAAGCAGGGCTCTGCGCACTGAGGACAAGCAGGGCTCTGCGCACTGAGGACAAGCAGGGCTCTGCGCACTGAGGACAAGCAGGGCTCTGCGCACTGAGGACAAGCAGGGCTCTGCGCACTGAGGACAAGCAGGGCTCTGCGCACTGAGGACAAGCAGGGCTCTGCGCACTGAGGACAAGCAGGGCTCTGCGCACTGAGGACAAGCAGGGCTCTGCGCACTGAGGACAAGCAGGGCTCTGCGCACTGAGGACAAGCAGGGCTCTGTAAAATGAGGACAAGCAGGGCTCTGTAAACTGAGGCTCTGTGACATAGCCCCTGGCACACAATGCAGGATAATTGACAGGCCAGAAGCCTGCACAGAGCCCTGAGTGTACTGCCCGCACTTCCTGTATTTGGTCCCCTCACAGAGATACACGGGCAATAGCTGCAGACACAAGATTTTGTAACCAATGTATATTACGTATAATACAAATTATATATATATTATATATATATACATAATGGAGACACAAACGGGCGCCCCAATGGATCCCATTGTCTGTAATGGGGTCCATCTGGTGTCCGTATTGTTGTATTTTTTTCTCTGTTCAGGTCCCGCTGTCTCAATGCACTCAGTGAACTGAGCTCCCCTGAATGGAGATGAACACTGATGTGCACTTAGACTTAGATGGGCAGTTTTAAATAAAATGTGCCAGGCTGATTGATATATCTGGGAAATGTTTAGACTGCTTAATCGAAATTTGTACTTCTGTTCTAATTTTACAGCATTTGTTTCCCCTTTCTTCAGGCTAAAACAGTTCTGCAAATTTTTTGGCACATTTATGGTGCACAGCATTGCAATTTAAGTCATGCCTCTTTGAGCCCATATCACACTTCTTTTCCAGAAAGCTTTGCCTTGTCAGGTTAAGATCATTTTCTGGTTTTTGTGTGAACTCTGCATTAGTTTATTTGCTGTGCACCACAATTTTTACACATTTGAAATGCAGGGATGTGGAAATCCTATCGCCCGACGCCCGGGACAAGTAGTTTTGGGCGCCGGGCAGGTGAATTATTTTTATAGATTTAGCCCTGTATCAGGCAAGCAGGGACAGACAGACTTCCCCCTTAATTTTCTTTAATGGCGGTGTGAGGTGCAGGAGCCGATGCAAGTCTGCACCTCACACCGGCGCTCAGAGTGTATGGAGGGGGCAGTGGCGGCCCCCAGCTGATTTCCCCCCCCCCCCCCCCCCCCCCCCCCCAGTAACAAAGCGTTGTTCAGTGTTTTCCAATCAAATGTCTCCATATATAAGTCCCTATGAAGACTGAAAAATAGTGATTAAATTATTTTAAGAAATGCGTATATATGTGAATAAGCCCCTTTCCTAATAAAAGTTCCGATAAAAACTACAGATCATGTCACACAAGATTACCCTCATCCCTGTATATGGAAAAATTGGAGTTATAGGGGTCAGATGGGGGGGGGGGGGGCTTGCCTTGGGTGTAAAAGGAGCCAGCTACAGCTCTCCCGCCGCTAATAGCCTGGCATGCTGCGATCACCATGGTCGCTGTTAAACCATTAGATCACCACTGTTAAAGTTGATAGCAGTGTCTAAAGGAATCTTATATCCATCCCTGGTGGTCTAGTGGGGGGGGGGGGGGGGGGAAATCGTACTATTTTGGTGGAAATTATTTTATCTACCAGGACAAGTGGATTGTGTTCTGCTTTAGTCCCTTGGACAAGTAGTTTTTTTTTTTTTTTATTTCCATACCCCTGAAATGAATATAATCTGGCGCAACAGCCTTAGTAAATCTGGGCCAATGTTTTGAAAAGTGTGTCCCAGTAAATCTTAAAGGGGTATTCCCATTTTCTAAAGTAATGACATATGTAATTGCTTTCATTTGTGGGAGTGCAACCTCTAGGACCATTGGGTTGTGGTTTCACTTGGCTGTTTTGGAACAAAAGGCATTCCTTTTGAATCCACTTCTTTGGCTTTGACAAAAAAAATAAAAAGTGGAAACACAGCATTACCGATCCTGACAAGAAAGGGGCTGCAGTGCAGAATTAGCAGATGTGGCCACAAGAAATGGTGACGCACAACTCAATTAAAATGAATGGGGCAGCATGACATTTCTGCCTAGTCCTGTGGCTGGGAGTGCCACTGTACAATTTAAAATTGAGAACATAAATAGATACAGAACAAAGGGGATGTGCAGCTCACAATTAACTAGTCGAGGTAAGGAGGTTGTACACCTACACCTGGTGGTTTGAAAAATAAATGTAAACAGTAACCAACCCCTCAAGACTAGTACTAGTTGCCTGATACATAGATGAACAATATGAAAATAATAAATACCTTGATCGTGCTTCAATTACAAGATACAAATTTGGAAAAAATATTATTATTTTATTTAAAATATCTGATAGTGTATTTTAACCTCATAGCACAGGGCACTTGTGCAGAGGAAAACAGATATAATAATTAGAACATAAAATCAAGATATGAACAAACACCGATATCTAACATTAATAGGATGATATAAAATTTGATGACACTTTCGGCAATCCAGCAACTGATAGTCCAGAAAAGATCTAAAGTCCCGTAAATAATATGGGATTCTGTTATACTGAATGTAAATGGATGAAGTATAGTTACCCAACATAATGTCACCTGAGGATAGATGGTGAGGTCCGCAAGTCCTGGATAGCAAAAACGCTGGCATGCGTCACCGCAGCGGTCTGCCTGCCACAGACCAGATTGAATAGAAGCCACTTCCAAGATCGTTCGCTGTGGATGGTATCAAGCGATGGATTAATGCAGACCTCGTGGTATCCTGATGGCGTGTGACGTCACATGTGCTGGGTGGTGTATCCAAGCTACCTTTACACCACCGATACCTAACCACGCACTTACCTGAAGATTCTGACCAGTCTCTAATACTTTGTGCTAAACCAGCAACACCATCTGAGTCCAACTTCCAGGCAGCATTGCCAAGCGCCTGTGACGTCACACGCCATCAGGATACCACGAGGTCTGCATTAATCCATCGCTTGATACGATCCACAACGAACGATCTTGAAGCGGCTTCTATTCAATCTGGTCTGTGGCAGGCAGACCGCCGCGGTGATGCATGCCAGCGTCTTTGCCATCCAGGACTTGCGGACCTCACCATCTATCCTCAGGTGACATTATGTTGGGTAACTATACTTCATCCATTTACATTCAGTATATAATGGAATCCCATATTATTTACGGGACTTTAGATCTTTTCTGGACTATCAGTTGCCGGATTACCGAAAGTGTCATCAAATTTTATATCATCCTAATAATGTTACATATCTGCGTTTGTTCTTATCTTGATTTTATGTTCTAATTATTATATCTGTTTTCCTCTGGACAAGTGCCCTGTGCTATGAGGTTAAAATACACTATCAGATATTTTATATTTTAAATAAAATAATTATATTTTTTCCAAATTTGTATCTAGTAATTGAAGCACGATCAAGGTATTTATTATTTTCATATTGTTCATCTATGTATCAGGCAACTGGTACTAGTCTTGAGGGGTTGGTTACTGTTTAAATTTAAAATTGAAAACATGACTGAATCAGCACTGTGGCCCTTTTATTCTAGGTCTTGGAAAGGGTCTGAATAATTGCTGGCATTTCTCAGGGAATACGGATATGCATATTCATTTTATAATATGTCTCTTCAGAGACTGAAGCTATGTTTTTTTTTATTTTTGATCAAAACGCTTTAACTTCCTGTAAGGCTAAATATACAATGAGTTTAGAAAGGCTTCAAACCCTTTTATTTTGTTATGCTGTGGCCTTGTGTTTAAAGGGGTACTCTGCCCTTAGACATCTTATCCCCTATCCAAAAGATAGATAGATCCAAAGATGGATAGATCCAAAGATTGCAAGCGTCCCGCTGGGGACCCCCGGGATCTCGGCTGCAGCACCCCGCTGTCATTACTGCACAGAGCAAACTCGCTCTGTGCGTAATGACGGGCTACACAGGGGCCGGAGCATTGTGACATCATGGCTCCGCCCCTCGTGATGTCACACACTGCTCCACCCCCTCAATACTTGCATTAAGGGGATGGGCCGTGACGTCACGAGGGGGGCAGAGCCGTGACGTCACGATGCTCCGGCCCCTGTAGAGCGAGTTTGCTCTGTGCAGTAATGACAGCAGGGTGCTGCAGCCGAGATCCCGGGGGTCCTTTGGATAGGGGATAAGATGTCTAGGGGCGGAGTACCCCTTTGAATCAAAATAACAAAGTTTCCCTCCATTATTGTGCCTTCAAAAGCCCATATTGAGAACGTAAAACAGAATGTTTGCTAATTTATTTAATTATTTTATTTAAATTACTTTTCTATGATACTTGAAATTTATCTCTATGGGCAACTGGTCAGTTTTAAAGGGGTACTCTGCCGCTCAGCGTTTGGAAGATTTTGTTACAAACGCTGAGCAGCGGAGTTCCCCTTTAAAACTGCCCCACCCCCTCAACTGTCCCAAACCCTCATGATGTCACAAGCTCCCGGCGCCGCCTGCAAGCATTCAGAACATTTTGTTCCAAACGCTGAGCGGCGGAGTACCCCTTTAACTTTGCACAAGTATTGATAAATCTCCCCCAAAGACCATAAGCACACAGCCAAGACAACACAGAAATGGCTTAGGGAAATATCTGTAATTGTCCTTGAATGGCCCAGGCAGAGTCCTGACTTGAACTCAACCAAACATCTCTGGAGAGACCTGAAAATGGCTTTTGATGATGGTCCCCATCTAACCTGAGTGATTGAGAGGATCTGCAAAGAATGGCAGAAGATCCCCAAATCCAAAAGTTCATACCTTGTGGCATCATAGCCAAGAAGACTGGAGGCTGTAATCACTGCTAAAGGTGCTTCAACTAAGTACTGAGCAAAAGGTCTAAATACTTATCGCAACACAATATTTTAGTTTTTCTATTTTTATAAATGAGCAAAGATTTCTACCATTCTGTCTTCACTTTGCCATTATAGGGTATTGAGTGCAGAATGATGGGGGAAATCTTTTTTTTTACTTTTGCACATAAAATGGGAACATACCAAAATGTGAAAAAGGTATAAAGGGTCTGAAGACTTTCCAAATGCATTTTATTAGGAAATTAATCAGCAAACCTGATTGGACTTCAAAGCAGGTGTATAATGTTACAGATATACCTTATCACTTATGACGTGAATCGAAATCCAAAGTATCTAGCGCATTATGTGACCTTTTTGTTGTGGAAAGAGTACAGTATATTTCAGCTTTCTTTTATAGAGCCCTTTTATTCCTCTTACAGTTACCAATGCTTCTATAATATTCCACAAGGTATAATGTCACATCTATGAATAGAAACCTATAGTTACAAGAGGCCCAATCTAAGTGCATTACTTTTAAAATCAGGGAAACCTAGGTAGAAAAATCTCTAGCCAAGGATAGGTTCTCGCAGGGATTTCTGCTTGTTTTCCTTCAGCCTCTACATTAATAGCAATAATAAAGTTCTTTAAAAACATTCATAAACAATCTGCTGCTGACACCTTGGAGCAAAGTGTAGCAGTGTTCAGCAACAACAAATTTCATAGTTCAGGAAGCGCAGTTAGGAAAAGGAAGGGGGGGGGGAGGTTGTTCTTAGTATCTGAGTCATTTAGTACTAAGATCCTCAAAAATTGCATGAAATCAGTCTTGTAACTATAGAAACCAATTTCTTCAGCTCCATATCACACGTCTCACACCTCAATTGTCTTTATTATCGTCTACTGTCAGATCCTTAATCAGAAATGTGAACAGGCTTGATGATTTATTCAGCAGGGGAATGAATCTGTAGGTCAAGTGAAAAATAAAATGTATATCGTGCACACACCTAACTCTCTGCAGCCTAAGGTACTTTCATTTCATTCTGTTCCCACTACCTCTGGGCCAATTGCAGCAAGCGCCAATATTAAGGCTCAATTAAAATAAGCTCTAATTAGCGCAGCTCTTTTTCCTCTCCGGCTACAAAAGTCAGGAAATGGATATTGGGAAATGTTAAAAAAAAAATAAAATAGCTAGCGAGTGAAAGGCTACAGACATAAATGAACGTATTTGTTGATTTGTACAGTTGCTATGCAGAGGCCTCTGGGAGCAAAAGCTTAACCAGCCTAAGCTATAAACTAAAACCCCTGCAGCTAAACATGAACTGAGTGAAAACAAGGGCTCCATCTCAGAGCTGAAAACTGCTGGGCTCAGAAAATTAAAAGCCTGAGGCATTTTCCATTTAAAACGAAATCCCAGTACCGCCTCCCAGCCAAAGAATTATAAGCAGTATCAGATTTACAAAACGAACAATTACCCTGGAAAAATGTAGCCTATTGTACGGTCCCAGATGCTGGATGTAAAAGTGCTTTCCCTCTTATTTTAATATCGCTGCTCTTTATAAATAACCGTTACAGACCTGATAAACCCAAATATAATATGCACATGTCGGCTGAGGAGAACTTAAATCAATGCAGACAAAAAGAGAGAGAGATGTTCTTCCCATGCCGGTGTCTCGTTTGAAACGTTCTCCTTGCCTCCAGCGGCTTCTGTCCTTCCTGTAGGCCTATATAAATGGTATGCAGCAGCAAAATACACTCTGACCTAATTGCCAAGAGAAAGCTTCCAACTTTTCCAAACCTCCTCCACTCCAGCAGGGACCTACACACTAGCAGAGATGGGGATCAAGAGTTAGTCATTTAAGGAAAGAGCAAGTCCATCTAGGCTTCAGTGGCTTACCTCTTTGGCTTTCTGCTTTAATCTCAATTGCTCTGGATCTTCTTTATTCGCCCGGCTCTGTCAAAATGCAACAAAAACCTATTAAATACCCTCTGAACGTTAACTATTGCTTCACACTGCTGATCTTTGCGTTTAAAGGGTTACTCTAATTTGGCTGCATTCTTAAACATGCAGCAGGCATTAAATATTTAATGCATAATAATAAGCTTTGCTGCAGGGAAAAGTGCCTCAATCCAGGATTTTTAAGACTTCCCCTCATGCATTTTCATTTTCTATAAAGGTTTGATGCCCCAGTACTTGCCTAAGGGAACTATGAGTGCCAGAACGGCTACTTAGGCCAAGTCAATCATGACCTCCTCGCTATTTAAATTTATATGGTTCGGCATAATGGAGTCATCAAAACTGGCAATGATAAAAATGCAAAACAAAAGCATCGGCAAGATATACAGTATATTCACATATTTTAATGTTCATTTGTTCAAAAATGTGAAAGGCAATTGCATGCCAATCCTTTGTACATCAATATCAGAAATTTAGGATTACTACTAGTTGTAGTCTACACTTTACACCCACATATGGGGTAGTTCCATACTATGGAGAAGTTGTGTTACAAATTTTGGGGGTCTTTTTTCCCCTTTTACCGCTTTTGAAAATGAAAAGTATGGGGCAACACCAGCATGTCAGTGTAAAAAATAAAAAAAATTTACACCAACATGCTCGTGTAGACCCCAACTATACCTTTTCATAAGGGGTCAAAGGAGAAAAAGCGCCCCAAAAATTGTAACGCAATTTCTCCCGAGTACGGAAATATCTCAAATGTGGCACTAAACTGTTGCCTTGAAATACGACAGGGCTCCAAAACGAGAGACCGCCATGCATAGTTGAGGATTTGCATACGCCACCAAAATACCTTACGGCAGTGTTTCCCAAACAGGGTATCTCCAGCTGTTGCAAAACACCCATCATGCCTTGACAGTCAGTGGTGGTCCGGCAATACTGGGAGTTGTTGTTTTTCAACAGCTGGAGGCTCCATTTTGGACCCCTCCAGGGGTTTGCACGGGGTGCCTGCTGAATGATTTTAGCAGGCATCCCAGTCCACTCCCGGCGGGGACCAAAATTCCCACTCGCGTACAGGTATTCCCTGGGTCCTTAAGTACCAAGGAGCCAGGGCGTACCCATACGGGTTAAGGACAAATCCCATTTTGGCCTTAAATGGGCACAGTAAGATCAAAAAACTTTTTATATGCTGTTACTGATGAAAATTTAAGACCTTTTGTAATATGGTTGTTTAAAAATGTTTTAATATTTTAAAGAAAACAGACCGTGAAAATCCCACCACTAGGGGTCCTCATACCTACTGGGACACTAACCAGTCCTGTAGCTACATCAGGCTTGTCCATGAGTCATGGACAAGAGATGACTCATGGACAAGGCTGTAGAAGTTGAAACAGATAGAGGCATAACAATAAGATGTACATGGTCTGGATCAGGTACTGAGTTACATTTTTAACCCCATAACGACGTGTGGCGTAAATGTACGGCGCTGCTTAGAGCTACTTAGCACGCAGTGCCGTACATTTTACGGCAATGCATTCCTTGATCACCGGATCTCCGGATGTGGTGATCTGAACGGGGTGACTGCTGATATCTATCAGCAGCCATCCCAACATATCGCCCAGGGGGGTCATGAGACTCCATTCTGGCCGGCGGGTGTTAAGGCTCACTGTAACCCTTGTTATGTCCCTTGAGGGGTGTAGTTTCCCAAATAGTGTGCCATGTGTGTTTTTTTTTGCTGTTCTGACACCATAGGAGCTTCCTAAATGAGACATGCCCCCCAAAAACCATTTCAGCAGAATTCGCTTTCCAAAAGCCCAATGACACTCCTTACTTTCTGGGTAACATTTTCACCTATTAACCTTTGAGAAAATGAAAAATTTGGGGTAACATCTGCATTTTGGTGAAAAAGAAAATTTAATTTTTCATTTTCACGTCTCAATTTAACGAAAGTTCGTCAATCATGTGTGGGGTGTTAAGGCTCACTATACCACTTGTCATGTTCCTTGAGGGGTGTAGTTTCCCAAATAGTGTGCCATGAGGGTGCTTTTTGCTGTTATGGGGGCTTCCTAAAAGCGATATGCCCCCCAAAAACCATTTCAGCAAAATTTGCTCTCCAAAATCTTATTGTCGCTCCTTCCTTTCTGAGCCCTCTACTGCACCCACAGAGTACTTTACCTCCACATATGAGGTATTTCCTTACTCAAGAGAAAGTGGGTTACACATTTTAGGGTGCTTTTTTCTCCTTTTACCCCTTGTAAAAATAAAAAAAATATTGGTTTACAAGAACATGTTAGTGTAAAAAATGAAGATTTTGAATTTTTGACTCCATTTTGCTGCTATTCCTGTGAAACACCTAAAGGGTTAAACTTTCTGAATGTCATTTTGAAAACTTTGAGGGGTGCAGTTTCTATAATGGTGTCATTTATGGGGGATTTCTTGCAGAAAGGCCCATCAAATCCACTTCAAACTTAACTGGCCCCTGAACAATTCAGATTTAGAATTTTTCGTGAAAATTTGGAAAATTGCTGCTATACTTTGAAGTCCTCTAATGGGTTCATAAAGTAAAAACATGTCAACTTTATGATGCAAACATAAAGTAGACCTATTGTATATGTGAATCAATATATAATGTATTTGTTATGTCTATTTTCCTTACAAGCAGAAAGTTTCAAAGTTCTAAAAAGGCTAAATGTTCTAATTTTTCACCAAGAAATGATGCAAGTATCAATGAAAATTTACCACTAACAAAATAGAATGTCACGAAAAAAAACTCTCTCGGAATCAAATTCATAAGTTAAAGCATCCCAGAGTTATTAATGCTTCAAGTGACAGAGGTCAGATTTGCAAAAATCTGCGTCCTTAAGGGATTAAAGGGGTACTCCGGTGGAAAACTATTTAAAATCAACTGGTGCCAGAAAGTTAAACAAATTTGTATATTATGTCTATTTAAAATTCTTAATCCTTCCAGGACCTATCAGCTGCTGTTTACTCAGGAAGTTCTTTTCTTTTTGAATTTTATGTCTGACCACAGTGCTCTCTGCTGACACCTCTGTCCATGACATGACCTGTCCAGAGCAGGAGAGGTTGGCTATAGGGATTTGCTCCTGCTCTGAACAGTTCCTGTCATGGACAGAGGTGTCAGCAGAGAGCACTGTGGTCAGACAGAAAATAAATTCCAAAAGAAAATAACTTACTCTGTAGTACACAGCAGGTGGCAAGTACTGGAAGAATTAAGAATTTTAAATAGACGTAATATACAAATCTCTTTACCTTTCTGGCACCAGTTCATAAAAAAAAATAAAAATAAAAGTATTCCACCAGAGTACCCCTTTAAGATTGAGTACTTGGAGAATATGTCTCGCCGGACTAATATTAGGATCCCCGGCCTGACAGAATCTCATACTGACCTCCCTTTGGTGGTCACTGGACTGTTTAAGGCCCTCTAACCTCAGGCGGACCCCGGCCTCTTCCGTATGGGCCGCATTCATCGGGCACTGACACGTCCGAAAAACCCCGATACTCCTCGAGATGTGGTACTCAGACTACATTACTCTGAAGTACGAGATCGCATTCTACAGGCAGCCAGAAATATTGATCCTTTGCCGGGTCTCCCACCTTCAGTTCACATTTATGCCGATCTGGCTCCCTCTATGCTAGAAAGAAGAAGACACATGCGCCCTGTCACTCTAGCCCTGCAGAAAGCGCAGATACGATATCTGTGGGATTTCCCTTCAGCTTGCAGTTTCAGCTACAATCCACCTTCTTCACTGCTCGCCCACCCCAGGAGGCTATGGAGATTCTGCGCATGGAGAATGTACTGTCCGATTATCCAGTGCCCCTGCCACAATGCCTGGCCAAGGTTCGGAAGACGTGGCAGAGAGTGGAATTTCCCTACAAGCGCCTTCGTTTCGTCCACTACCGCAGACACCTGAATGAGTGACTCAACTTGGTATAGTGCGCTATTTTTCTTGTACGGGATGCTATCCTGTTGTAATTGTTTTCCAGAGACCCTTGTTTCTCTCCTCGTTTTTTTGTTTCTAATTCGTGTCCTCCAAGATGACACAGATGTTTTTCTTTTTTTTTCTACCAGCTTAGGCCTCTTTCACACTATGAAATATCTCCGTTTAGGAACTTCCGTCAGAAGTTCCGTCACTATATCGGCAAAACCCGTCCGTTACAAAACCCCTGACGGCCGTGACTAAATTGCATTGCAGCCTATGGGGTTTTGTAACTGCCTTTTAGCACCCGTATATGCCCGTAATTCATTACAGGCGTTATATAGTGACGGGACATCGTGGCGGAAAGATTACTGCATGACGGAAATTCCTAAACAGAACTATTTCACAGTGTGAATGCAGCCTTATGTACTTGCTTCTGTATTGTACTCTCTCTACCAGCGGTTATACAGAGTACATGGCTTCATTATATGTGGCCCTATGTTTAGTTCTTACTGTGTTGCACTTTTATGTACTGCTCCCATGTACGGGTCAGTTCCCTCCTATTTTTCATTATTATTGGAGGTTTTGTCCCACTCCATTGATAGCAGTGTTTCACTTGTCTAGAGGGTGATCCCGACGGTGGACTATCATGTTGCCCTACTCCCTGAGGTGTTGGTGGTCACGGCGGACTAAGTGCCCTTTGGGGTCCCCCTGTCTGCCTCCTTCGGGATTTTACCATCCGATTACCTGATTGTTCTAAACTTCTTTTTGTTGTTTCTTGCTTTTTGCTTGTTCCCATTCCTTCTGTCCCTTTCCCTGTCTTGTGCTCCTCCCCACCCTTCCTTCTCCTCTCATGTTTCTATTGCTGGCATCCTGCATCTGGTTCTTCTTTGTTATATGTCGTGTAATGTCCCATAATGTCCGTGGGCTTAACTCTCCTACTAAACGTAAAAAGGCTATGTTGGATTACCTTGAACATAACCCTGACGTAATATGTTTACAGGAATGGCACTCCACCACAACATATCCACTCTTAATTACTTCCGTTTCTATATGGCTACTAAGTCTAGGGGTGTGGTTGTTTTGTTACATAACTCATTCCCATTTACTTTGGTTAATCTCCATACTGATCCGGGAGGTAGATACTCAATTCTCGAGGTTCTCTATCAGGAGTCTCGGCTGTGTATCATTAATTCATATGCACCCAATGATAATCCACTGGATTTCTTTGTAACCATAGCATTTAAACTGCAGGCTCTTTCCTATGACAACCTTATTTAGTGCGAGGATTTTAACATGGTAATTAATGGATTGCTTGATAGATCTCATACTAGGGCGTTTCGCCGATCAGGTACACAGCAGAGACTTCTCTTAGACACTTTTGCTAATCATGATCTGGCTGATTCATGGAGGGAGTACAATTTGGCTCAGAATGGGTATACGTATGTCTCTCCTGCTCACACTCTATACAGAATAACACTAAACCATGTAGCTAAAAATTCACAATTTTATTAAATCCTCGTAAAAAAACCCAATAACAATACTATAAATAGTTAGTATCAATACACAAGAAAGAAGAAGTTCTCCTATGATGAACAACTGTGTATCCCAACGCGTTTCCCCGTGTATCTTATGATATACAACGGTTCATCAGGGGATGACAACAACAGTATACAAATATATACCTAATAAGCACACAGATATGGAGGAACAATATATATAGATAGCGTGCAACACATGGACAAAGGCACAACCTAATGCACAGAAGATGGGAGGACAATTAGAACTATACATATTTATAATACATCAAAGCAAACATATATACAGTACAAAGCACATGAATGCAGACAGACGATAGCAAGGCTTATTTGTGGCTTCATTTGAATATCCTCCGACTGATGTAGCGACCTCTAGGTAGTTGGATAGCAAAAAACGAGGTCACTGACAGAGTGAGGACCCTAAGATAAGGGCTCCTCCACAAAAAGAGAGAGAAAGGCTTAACAAATGGCCCCCTGGAATAAAGACCTGATAATAGTTGCTTCTTTACTACAGATAGCTCCAGACCACAATTGTCCAATCACCAGGATCCTATATGACCCTCCAAATTTTTAGATAAAGAATTCAGATAATAATACCACCTAGGTAAAAAAGCAACCTCTATGATGTCCACATAACCACAGTATTGTCCAAAAGATGTCCAGCCATTATCCATGTGTAGTGGATCGCCAGCCGCAGACGGACGTATCATGCCTATGGCATTCTGATATGGGGTAACTACACATGGATAATGGCTGGACATCTTTTGGACAATACTGTGGTTATGTGGACATCATAGAGGTTGCTTTTTTACCTAGGTGGTATTATTATCTGAATTCTTTATCTAAAAATTTGGAGGGTCATATAGGATCCTGGTGATTGGACAATTGTGGTCTGGAGCTATCTGTAGTAAAGAAGCAACTATTATCAGGTCTTTATTCCAGGGGGCCATTTGTTAAGCCTCTCTCTCTCTTTTTGTGGAGGAGCCCTTATCTTAGGGTCCTCACTCTATCAGTGACCTCGTTTTTTGCTATCCAACTACCTAGAGGTCGCTACATCAGTCGGAGGATATTCAAATGAAGCCACAAATAAGCCTTGCTATCGTCTGTCTGCATTCATGTGCTTTGTACTGTATATATGTTTGCTTTGATGTATTATAAATATGTATAGTTCTAATTGTCCTCCCATCTTCTGTGCATTAGGTTGTGCCTTTGCCCATGTGTTGCACGCTATCTATATATATATATTGTTCCTCCATATCCCTGTGCTTATTAGGTATATATTTGTATACTGTTGTTGTCATCCCCTGATGAAACATTGTATATCATAAGATACATGGGGAAACGTGTTGGGATATACAGTTGTTCATCATAGGAGAACTTATTTCTTGTGTATTGATACTAACTATTTATAGTATTGTTATTGGGTTTTTTACGAGGATTTAATAAAATTGAGAATTTTTAGCTACATGGTTTAGTGTTATTCTGGTAGAAAATAGCTATAGGACACCATTGTGTCCAACTGTCAGTGATATTGTCACACTCTATACACTAGGATCGATTGGATCCTTATGTTTACCCCCTCTCTCCCACATTTTCTGTATGCCAGAAATATTCCATGTGCGTGGTCGGACCACAATGTAGTTTTTGCTCAATTTTGGTATTAGGTGTTGCACTCCTTACTTTTGGAGACTTGAGGAGGCTCTTTCTTCTTACTTTTCTACTAATTATGTTTCCTCTCCTGATATTGGCTGGACCTGGATGGCCCATAAGGCTAAGTTTATTGCTTTGGCTTCCAGGTAAAAAAAGAAAGGACTAGGACCCAATCTGCTTTAGAGCATAAATTAACTAAATGAATCACTGCCCATCAACTGAATCATCAACCTTATCTCCTCCAGGCTATCAAAACCACTACACTTCAGCTTGATGCTGTCCTTACAGATCGCACTGAAAAAGCACTGCGCTGGATGCAAGCTACCTATTATAGGTGGGCTAATAAGCCTGGCCAATTGCTAGCCTCTGTTAAGCCAGAAACTGCGACTTAATAGAGTACAGACCATTCAAGTGAAGCCTGGAGTGCCCACCTCCAACATTCCCGCATTTATGAGGTTTTCCATTCTTTCTATTCCTCCTTATATAAAGAACGTGCCTCACCTCCCTCTGCTACTGATGTTTTCCTTGCCTCTACCTCTTTACCTTCTCTTTCTTCCTCTGCTAAGGATTCATTAAATCTTCTGATATCGATTAAGGAAGTGGATCAGACTATCTCAGACATGAAGACTGGTAAGGCGCCATGCCCAGATGGTCTTTCCTCTTTATATTATAAAGAAATTAGTCCAGTTCTTCTCCCACATATTGCTTCCTTCTGTAATAAACTAATGTCTGACTCCCCCATGCCCCCAGAATTTCTTACGGCCTCCATTGTGGTCATCCCTAAACCTAATAAAGACCCTCTTCTCCCATCCAACTATCGCCCCACCTCCCTTATTAATCTTGACACAAAAATCTTTACGTTCATTTTGGCCCATAGGCTAACTCACTTCCTACCGGATTTAATCCACAACGATCAAGTGGGGTTCATACTAGGTCGACAGGCTCCTGATAGCATACGTAAGGTATTGGATATAATCCACTGGGCTTCCACTACTTCCACCCCCCTGACTTTGCTGGGTCTTGATATTGACAAGTCCTTCGACACAGTTTCATGGCCCTATCTATTTGGAGTTCTGCGGGCCATGGGCTTCTCCGGCCCCTTTGTGGCAGCTCTCCACTGTATATTCTGACCCCCGAGCTTACCTAAAACTTCTCTCTTCCTCCCCTGCTCCCACTGAGAGGGGTACTCCCCAGGGATGCCCTCTTTCTCCAACTTTATTTATTTTTTATTTTTGTTTTGGCCATGGAGCCCCTGGCTATTTTCCTGAGTGGAAATCCGAATATTTTGAGAGTCTCTATCGCTAATTCGGTCAATAAAGTAAATTTATTTGCGGATGATTTATTACTTACCCTTACTAAGCCCCTCATATCCCTATCTAATATTTTCTTTGTTCTAGACAGGTTTTCAACTGTCTCGGGTCTGGTGGTTAACAGGAACAAGTCGGAGATTATGTTTTGCAATACTCCTCCATCGGTACAAAGTCTGATCCATCACAACTTTGACCTTCGACCTTCTACTTCCTACCTTCCCTATCTAGGTATTTCTCTCCCTATGTAACTTTTCTCTATAGACTGAACTATCCCCCACTTTTTAAAACTATTCATGCAGATCTGGCACGCTGGAATCTATCACACATATCTTGGCTGGGTCGCCTCCACTCAGTCAAGAGGGTGATCTTGCCCCGCCTGCTTTACTTTTTAGGACATTCCCTATTCCAGGACGATTGGCTGACCTTAGGGCACTCCTGGCTGACCTCTTCAGGTTTATATGGCAAGGCCTACATCCTAGAATCCCATGAAATATTATGTACTACCATAAGAGTGTTGGGGTCTATCTGTGCCTAATATCCTGAAATATTATAGGGCCGCACGTATAGCTTAACTCCTAATTTGTAATGTTGGCTCCTCTGGTCCTCAGTGGCTCACCCTTGAAAATGATCTATCATCTTCATATACGTTGTGTTTCCTTATGTGGTCATCCAGCCCGGTTTGCTCTCTACTCCCTTCTCCTGCCTTACTCTCTCGCTATTCTCTACAACTTTGGCGTTCTGTTCGATTTAAGCTCAATCTACAATCTCCCCTGTTCTACCTCTTTTCCATCACCCTACTTTTCCACCTGGACTGTGTCCCTCTGCTTTTAGTTGGTGGATTACCAATAAACTTACCTGTATCAACCAGCGGCTTATGAGCAAAGAATCATTTCTGTCCAAATTTAGACCCCCCCCCCCCCCTCAGAAACCTTCCGGCTTACACAATTTTTTTCTTTTCTGTCCTCACTCCAACACACTTCTTCTCGATTATTCCACGCCTCTTGAGGCAATGGCTCTCTACACTCCTGCCCGACATGGGGCGTTAGCTCACATTTACTCCATGCTTAATAGTCCTCCTGGTGATACTAAATTGAAGTTTATGTCTCAGTGGGAGGAGGACCTCCGGGTATTTATATCCCTGTCTGACTGGCACAATTGTTGTTCTCAACTTAGTAAGGGAAGCTGGCAGGTCACCCTTGCCGAAACGGCTCTTAAATATTGCACAGAACGTACTATGTTCCAGCCCTCCTACATACTATTTACCCGGAGGTCTCTCCTCTATGTTTTCGGGGTTGTCTTGAGATTGGGTCCGTGCTCCACATTTGGTGGTCTTGTCCACTGGTTTCCACTTTCAGGACTGGGGTTATGGACCTCATATCCTCGGTTCTTGATCAACGGATACCCCTCTCTCCTGATATTTGCCTCTCTCCTGAAACTTGCAGTTTTATCGGTCCCCCTGGTCGAGTCAAGGGTCAATCAGATCATCATCTCGGAGAAGCTAAATGCCCTAAGGGCAGATGCACTGGAGCTGTTTAATAAAGTTTGGGAGCCCTTGCTTTCTTCTCCCCATGCCCCGGACATGTCAGATTATCTCTCTGATTATATGGTTTAGTTTTTATTCACCAGATGCTCCTGTACAGTATGCCTTGCTCATGCTGTATTATTATGACTGCTCATACCCATTCCCATTCTCAGCCCCCTCCCCTTTCCATATCCCTTCCTTGTTCCTGGGAATTGATGTTATTGCGTTTTCTTTTGTTCTTATGTAAATTTTTAGCATATGTATGCTTGTAATGGCATATCATGGCTATGTACTGTTGTTTTTGTCAATAAATATATATCTTTTGACACTAAATTTAAGGAAGTCAATGGCTGATGAACAGGTCAAAAAGTAATCGCCTGGTGAACGACTGATCCACCGACAAAAACAAACATTTCAGATATATTGGCTGTTACAGTCGTTCATACATTATCAGTGAATGCGGGCAAAGAATGAACTTTCTGAGATCATTCTTGGAACAGTCTGTCAATTGTTGGCTAAAACAATCAGTTAAATATTACCCAATAAACAATGATATTTGGTTCAAATCGGACATTTTTATAATTTTTTTTATGTTTATGGGTACTTTGGACTGGATTAACACAAATAGAGAAATATAGCCACACATCCACCACTTGTATTTTGATCTACTTGCTTCTAAGCATAATTTAAAAAAAAAAAAACGAACAGGTTGTTAGTATACATTTTGGTCAAAAAGTACAAGCCCACTTGCCGCATCAAGGCCACCTAGTCAGAGTGGGTCCCTAACCTTACACTGGCGTAGTGCCAGGTGGTGACCACTGCCTCCGAGACACCAGGCCCACAGGGGGAATGACCCGGTGGCCAGGCAGCCCCACTGCTGCCCGACCAAGCCCCTGGCTCTGGGCCGCACCACCCCACAGACAAAGCATCACAGAAACAGTGGCTGCCACAGAGAACCACACCAGTGTGAACACCTATCATGTGCCCACTGCCAGAGGGCTGGGAGAATTTAGGAGGAAACCCCAACTTTGGGCTGGATTAACAATCGGTTGTTTAATTACATGACAAGCTGAGTCTAATGTTGGCCATAACCAAGCTGAGTAACCACTTCCTCCTCTTAACCTCAGACATGCATCCTCTATTAGGCTGAGCATGAATGTATATTTATTTCAGACAGGATTAGAAAGTTAAAATCCAAAGGGACTCTCCAAATACACAATAGCTAGTTTTTCTTTTTATGCTCATTTAATAAGCTAGGATCAGTCATATGGTGAAGTGTATCTGCTCTGTACAAGACAATATGAGAACAATTTACTGCAATGACCTAAACAGTCAACCAGTAAGATTATTTTCCTTTCAGAATACTTAGTCCTATAGTTCCTGAAGTATGTGAAATTACTAGTTTACCTTAGCAGCACGAAGAAGCATTTCTCGTTCTTCTTCAGTTTTGCGTTGTTTCTCCAGATGCTCAAGTTGTTCAAGAAACTTAAGCTGTGCTCGAACATCACTACACTGGACATAGCGATCATATTGCTGAAAAAAAAAAATTACACCAACACTTAATAGTTAAGTAACAATAAAATGTGATTTTTGCACACTGACTGGGGCTACCACTAAAACAGAGCTCTGAAAACCCACATAAAGATAATGTATACTAACTGAAACTACGGTAATTGGCATAGACCGATTAACCTAAAACAAAGATATAGAGAATAAACAAAATATCAACTAAACCTTAAAGGAAACCTGTCATCAGAATCACCGGCACTACCCTATTGGTAAAGGTTTGTAGTGCGAGTGATGCTGATGACAAGGATACTTACGGTCTGCTGATTCTTAGCTTCTTTCTTCCATTAATGAAGAAGCTTAGTGCATGCAGGGCATTTCCAAGCCCTGAGTGCACCATGACGTTCAGCCTGGATCTTCATAGTAAACGCCCTCCTCCTCTGTGAAATCTCTGTTGCAAGTGCACCATGCAACTTCATTTACGTATGAATGAAGCCACGTATCGGAAAACATTGTCACCAGTATCACCTGCAATACAAGCCTATACCAATAGGCACATGCGGGTAATGCTGATGACAGATTGCCTTTAAAAACATTTGTTAGTGGGGCTATAAAAAAAAATCATAAGAAAAAAAAACTAGCAGCTATAGTAATTGTTTTGTAAGATAGGAAAATACTTCTGATTTAAGGGAAAAAGGAACTATGTCCGCAAATATAACAAATTAAAATGCCATAAGGAGATATTAGCAGGTTAATCAAACAGCCGGATGGATTAGTCAAAGGTAATAGTAAAAAGTTCCAGTACAGTCAGTCAACTAAAACACAAAGTAGTCAGTCAATCTCTTAAGCTATGTTCACACAGGTGAATGTCTGCACAGAAAATTTCCTTCAGACATTCCCCTGACAGCAAAGCGCCAGCAGAACATGCCAGCTCTAGGACCGTTTGGAAATGTGCCATCTCATAGACAGCAATGCATTTCCACACAGATTCTGCAGAAGGAATGGACATGTCTATTCTTTCTGTGGGCTCTGGATTCAATATTTTTCCACGGCAGAAACATCTGCGCAGAAACTCCCCCATGTGCATAATGCAGCAGAATCCCACTGAAATCAATGGGACTCTGCTGCAGTTAAATGTCCGTGTGGAATTCTTCTGCAGAATTTTGCACAGAAATTCCATCATGTGAACATGGCCTTAGAGAAATTCCTTGTAGAGCAGAATGAGAAGACAGATTACTAAAGTATTTAACAGCATCTAAATGTCAACCCCATTGATTCCAGAGAATATTTTGCTGAGGGGGCTATGGGTGACTGAACTGTAAAGATATATCATTAGGAGATTTCTCAAATTCTATATAGAAGTTGTAGTATGACATGGGTTGTAATGCATGCATGTAATGTATGTAAGCGATTAATAGCAAAAATAAAAATACATATAGCTGTTGCATATGAAACATTCACACAGCACTGGGTAATTTTTTATGACAATAGAAAACAGCAAAAACTGAAATTTTTTTCTGATGTTTTTGCCTTTTACTACATAGAAAATTAGGGAAAAAATTTCACGTAATTCTCTCAACAAGTTCTAAGGTGAATAGTGGCCTGCCAACTCTCCACGAAAAGAGGTTATCAGTGAAACTAAGGGACAAGTTCAATAGAACCAACCTTGTATCTTAGTGTGATTAATATTTGGGACCCCACCATATTACCCTATTTACAATAATTATCCAAACCTTAAAACAAAAACAAAAAATGAATCCATCTTCTTCCCTTTTTCACAGATAGATTAAAAGTACAATGCTTAGTATTCAAGGAGGTGGTTTCATTTACCCTGCAGTTTGTGGATCTGTGCTGTGCTGCCACTGTCAGTTTTTCAATGAGGTCTCGTAATCTCTCCTGTGTCGCATGGGAGACCAAGTTCATAACATCAGAGTTAAGTTCCTTAATGTCATGCCTTTTACCTGTGGAAGCAGAGAAAATCCATTACATGTTTTAGTGGAAGCTGATAATTGAAATAATTAGCACAGCAGGTATTCTGTTCCCTCCAGAAGTCATACCCATTAAGAATAGAGGCTTGTAGATTATGATTTTCCTGCTACACTCACAACTTCAAAGATATTAGACACTGCATTAATAAAACTTAGCCTGGAGCTCTGGAAAGTATAGGCAATGTTCACTTGGCCTTCAGAATATATCAGCTCGCAAGGTCAGTGTTAGGACACCAATACTAAGCAGACAAAATAAATGATGTTACAAAAATGGTATTTTAAATACGGTACATTTAAAATTTTACACATACCCCCGGTACATGATGATACACAGTCAAGGTGAGGACCATATAAGCGGTAAACACAATGACAACTAACATATCATTGGCAATTAGTGTAGTGTTTAAAAAAACTATATATAGTAATTATAATAATATTTTATTTATATTTATATATATATATATATATATATATATATATATATATATGTAGAGGGTAGGCAGCACAACCACGTATTCTGCAAATCTTGGGGTGCAGGCAAGGATAGCAGTCCCAATCGCAGACAGCTCAGATAATCCAAGATGCAGAAAATATAGCAGCACACCCAGTAGTAAAGTGCAAAAATTGGGATTTATTGACCCATATCAGATGCGACGTTTCGACGGCATCCCGCCATCTTTTTCAAGCATGCTTGAAAAAGATGGCGGGATGCCGTCGAAACGTCGCATCTGATATGGGTCAATAAATCCCAATTTTTGCACTTTACTACTGGGTGTGCTGCTATATTTTCTGCATCTTATATATATATATATATATATATATATATATATATATATATATATATATATATATATATATATAATGAATAAATTGTTGACACTACTGCTAGCACTGCCGAAATAGAATTTTTGCCAACATAATGTCACTCATTTTTTTTCGCTCATTTGTCCTAACTACTGATAAGTTGTATTGTAAATTTTATTTAAGTTTCATTATTTTAGTTTTCATCAAAAAAGTGTGATAGTGTCCACATTATACACTGGATACATTAGCGTCTATTACACAGCTTTTCTGGTCACAGTATTTTTATTATTCTCTAACAAAGGTTAGTTTTAACCCTTACTGGGGTAAGGATAACCGGATTGGCATTTTGGTGATTTTACATTTGATGCATATTTCTATGACCTTTATTAATGACAGGTTGGAGACTTCCTATATTTGATTCAGTTTGGTAAAGGGGTTGTCTGCAGAGAAGAAAAGGTTCTACCTGTTCTGCTCCCTGACATTCCACTTCTGCTTCCTGATTGTCTGGGAAGTATACGGTTATCATGCTGCTACTGGACATTGCGTGTGGGCATGGTTTCCCCTGAATGAGATGATCGTGACAAGCACCAGGAGGCAGAATTGGAGAGCTGGGTAGCAAAACAGGTAGGTTCTTCTCTGCTCCTCGAACAACCACTTTAATTATTCGTTTTTTAATTTCTATTTTCTTAATATGAATAACATTTTCTTTGAGTATTTGTTATCTGCAATTCCAAAAAGCTTATTTTCCCCTTAGCTACATAATACGTTCACACAGGACAGAAATGCTGCTTGTTTCACATCATATTTAGCCTGGAAGTCACCGGTGTAAATCAAAATACCAAAAAGGTACAATGAATTCAGGAATATTTCAGGATTTCTTCTTTATATTTTTGAAAACAGAATTATAGACATTTTTTGCAAATTTATTTAAATAAAGAAAATACATTTTTACATGAACATAAGTATTCAGATATTTTACTATGACACTTAAAATTTAGCTTTGGGGGCCTTCCGTTTATTTTAATCAACTCTGCACGTTGATCTGAGTCATCTGTAGTATTGTCAGCTAATTGGAAAGAGCTGCCTGTAGAGCTCAGAGACAGGATTGTATGAAAGCAGTGAGAAGGGTACAAACAATTCTGCCTCTGTGAAAGTTCTCAAGAGCACAGTTGTCTTCATAATTTTAAAATGGAATAAGTTTGGAACAACCAGGACTCTTCCTAAAACTGGTTAAGCCGCCAAACTTAATAATCAGGGGGACAAAGGCCTTGGTAAGAGATGTGACCAAAAAGCCACTCTGCCTGTGCTTTAAAGAACCTGTATGTAGGTATGTCCAGAAGGTCAACCATCACTGCAAAATCCATAATTTGATATTTATAGCAGAGTGGCCAGAAAGAAGCGTCTCCTCCGTAAAAGCCACAAAAAAGCAGACTGGAGTTTAAAAGAAAGCACCTTAAGGACAATCATTACATGGCTGATATCATCCCTACAGTGAAGAATGGTGGTGGTGTCATACTGTGAAGTTTTTCAGCCATCTGGGGCAGGGAGACTGGTCAGGGTTGAGGGAAAGCATAATGAATTAGGTTAAGGGACAACTCTGTGATTATCCCTGAGTGGCCTAATCGGAGCCCTTACTTGATCCCAATCAAACATCTCTGGAGAGACCTGAAAATAGCTTCCAACAATGGTTGTCCTCCAATCAGACCAGGCTTAGGAGGATCTGCAGATAAGAATGGCAGAAAATCCACACATCCAGGTATTCAAACCTTCTAGAATCATACCCACAAAACTTTCTGCCAACTGTTGAGTAGTAAAAATGTTTTAATATTTTATGTTAAGATTATATAGATCTAATTTTTTTTTCTTTAGCAAAAGGCCGCAACATAAACTATTAAAGTGCAAAAGGTTTGAAAACACTCCCACTTACTGTATGCCGATGTATACTGCACCATACCAGTAGTAAGCTTTATTAACTTTAACCCCTTAAGGACCCAGCCAATTTTCACTGTAAAACCCGACCATTTTTTGCACATTTGACCACTCACTTTAAGCATTAATTACTCAGAGATACTTTTACCTTTAATTCTGATTCAGAGATTGTTTTTTCGTGATATATTTTACTTTATGTTAGTGGTAACATTTTGGCAATACTTGCATCGTTTCTTGGTGAAAAATTGCAAAATTTGATGAAAAAAATTGAGAATTTTGCATTTTTTTTTTTTAGCTTTGAAGCTCTCTGCTTATAAGGAAAATTAATATTCCAAATAAATTATATATTGATTCACATATTGAACATGTCTACTTAATGATTGCATCATGAAGTTGACATGTTTTTACTTTTGGAAGACATCAGAGGGCTTCAAAGTATAGCAGCAATTTTCAAATTTTTCACAAAACTTTCAAAATCGAAATTTTTCAGGGATTCAGTGGATTTGAAGGGCCTTCTTATTAGACATACCCCACAAATGACCCCATTATAAAAACTGCACCCCTCAAAGTATTCAAAATGACATTCAAAAGGTTTGTTAACCCTTTAGGTGTTTCACAGGAATAGCAGCAAATTGATGGAGAAAATTCAAAATTTTAATTTTTTACACTGGCATGTTCTTGTAGACCCAGTTTTTGAATTTTTACAAGGGGTAAAAGAAGAGACATCTTCCTAAAATGTGTAACCCAATTTCTCTTGAGTAAGGAAATACCTCATATGTGCATGTCAAGTGTTCGGCAGGTTCACTAGAGGGCTCAGAAGGGAAGGAGAGACAGTGGGATTTTGGAGAGTGAGTTTTTCTGAAATGGATTTTGTGGGGCATTTCGCATTTAGGAAGCCCCTATGGTGCCAGAACAGCCAAAAAAAAAAAAACACATGGCATACTATTTTGGAAACTACACCCCTCAAGGCACGTAACAAGGGGTCCAGTGAAGTGAGCCTTAACACCCCACAGGTGTTTCCTGACTTTTTGTTAAAGTTGGATGTGTAAATTTTTCGATATTTTTTTTTACTAAAATGCTAGTTTACCCCCAAATGTAAAATTTTTTACAAGGGATAATAGGACAAAATGCCCTCCAAAATTTGTAACCCCATCTCTTCTGAGTATGGAAATACCCCATGTGTGGACGTCAAGTGCTCTGCTGGCGCACTACAATGCTCAGAAGAGAAGGAGTCACATTTGGCTTTTGAAAAGCGAATTTTGCTGAAATGGTTTTTGTAGGGCATGTCCCATTTACTTAGCCCCTATGGTGCCAGGACAGCAAAAAAAAAAAAAAAAAAAAACACATGGCATACTATTTTGGAAACTACACCCCTCAAGGAACACAACATGATGTACAGTGAGCCTTAACACCTCACAGGTGTTTGAAGACTTTTTGATAAAGTCGGATGTGTAAATGGAAAAAAAATTTTTTTTCACTAAAATGCTGGTTTCCCTCCCAAATTTTACATTTTTTTTTACAAGTGGTAATAAGAGAAAATGCCCCCCAAAATTTGTAACCCCATCTCTTCTGAGTATGGAAATACCCCATATGTGGATGTCAAGTGCTCTGCTGGCGCACTACAATGCTCAGAAGAGGAGGAGCGCCATTGAGCTTTTGGAGACAGAATTCGTTTGGAATAGAAGTCGGGGGCCATGTGCGTTTACAAAGCCCTCGTGGTGCCAGAACAGTGGAACCCCCCCCCACATGTGACCCCATGTTGGAAACTACACCCCTCACAGAATTTAATAAGGGGTGCAGTGAGTATTTACACCCCACTGGCATTCGACAGATCTTTGGAACAGTGGGCTGTGCAAATGAAAAATTACATTTTTCATTTTCACGGACCACTGTTCCAAAAATCTGTCAGACACCTGTGGGGCATAAATGCTCACTGTACCCCTTATTACATTACATGAGGGGTGTAGTTTCCAAAATGGGGTCACATGTGGGGGGGGGGGGTCCATTGTTCTGGCTCTATGGGGGCTTTGTAAACACACGCTGCCTTCAATTCCGGACACATTTTCTCTTCAAAATCCCAATGGCGCTCCTTCTCTTCTGAGCATTGTAGTGCGCCAGCAAAGCACTTTACATCCACATATGGGGTATGTTCTTACTCAGAAGAAATGGGGTTCCAAATTTTGGGGGGCTTTTTTTTCCTATTTTTCCTTGTGAAAATGAAAAATTTTGGGTAACACCAGCATTTTAGAGAAAAATTATTTTTTTCATTTTTCCATCCAACTTTGAAGAATATTCATTAAACACCTGTGGGGTGTTCAGGCGCACTATACCCCTTGTTACGTTCTGTGAGGGATGTAGTTTCCAAAATGGGGTGACATGTGGGTATTTCTTTTTTGCGTTTATGGCAAAACCGCTGTAAAAACAGCCACCGTTGTGAAAATCACCAATTTAGGCTTCAAATGTACATAGTGCGCTCTCACTCCTGAGCCTTGTTGTGCGCCCGCAGAGCATTTTGCGCCCACATCTGGGGTATTTCCGTACTCAGGAGAAATTTTGTTACAAATTTTGGGGGTCTTTTTTTCCTTTTAACACTTGTGAAAATAAAAAGTATGGGGCAACGCATGTTAGTGTAAATTATTTTATTTTTTTACACTAACAGGCTGGTGTGGACCCCAACTTTTCCTTTTCATAAGGGGTAAAAGGAGAAAAAGCCCCCCAAAATTTGTAGAGCAATTTCTCCCAAGTACAGAAATACCCCATATGTGGCCCTAAACTGTTTCCTTGAAATACGACAGGGCTCCGAAATGAGAGAGCGCCATGTGCATTTGAGGACTAGGGATTGCATAGGGGTGGGCATAGGGGTATTCTACGCCAGTGATTCCCAAACAGGGTGCAACCAGCTGTTGCTGAACTCCCAGCATGCCTGGACAGTTAGCGGCTGTCCGTAAATGCTGCGAGTTGTTGCTTTGCAACAGCTGGAGGCTCCGTTTTTGAAACACTGCCGTACAATAAGTTTTTCATTTTTATTGGGGGGGGGGGGAGGGGGGGTACAGTGTAAGGGGGTGTATATGTAGTGTTTTACCCTTTATTATGTGTTAGTGTAGTGTAGTGTTTTTAGGGTATGTTCACACTCGCAGAGGTTTACAGTGAGCTTCTCGCTAGAAATTTGCGCTGCGGCGAAAAATTTGCCGCAGCTCATACTTGAAGCAGGAAACTTACTGTGAACCTGCCCGTGTGAATCTACCCTGTACGTTCACATGGGGGGGGCATACCTCCAGCTGTTTCAAAACTACAACTCCCAGCATGTACTGAAAGACCGTGCATGCTGGGAGTTGTAGTTTTGCAACAGCTGGAGGCACACTGGTTGGAAAACCTTCAGTTAGGTTCTGTTACCTAACTCAGTATTTTCCAACCAATGTGCCTATAGCTGTTGCAAAACTACAACTCCCAGCATGCCGAGACAGCTGTTTGCTCTTTGGGTATGCTGGGATTTGCAGTTTTGCAACATCTTTAGGGCTACAGTTAGAGACCACTGCACTGTGATCTCCAAACTGTGGACCTCCAGATGTTGTAAAACTACAAATCCCAGCATGCACAGACAGCAAACTGCAGTGTGGGCATGCTAGGAGTTGTAGTTTTGCAAGATCTAGAGGGCAGTATAGAGATCACTGTGCAGTGGCCTCTAAACTGTAGACCTCCAGCTGTTGCAAAACTGCAAATCCCAGCATGCCTAAACAGCTGTTGGGCATGCTGGGAGTTGTAGTTTTGCAACATCTGGAGGGCTACAGTCTCAGACTGTAGCCCTCTAGATGTTGCTAGGCAACTCACCGGCTTCCGTCGGATCCAGGGAGCCGTTCTCTTCTGCCGCATGACATCGCCGCCCGGGCCGATCACCGCAGCCGATCGCGTCCAGCAGCCTCCACCGACGGGTAAGTGGATCTTCGGCGCCAGTCCCCTTCGGTTCCCCGTTCTTCCCCGCTGTCAGGCCCAAGGCCTGATTATTAAAATCCTATATGTGTATTATAAATTATGTCTGTGTATAAACTAAGACCTGGGGGTGAGAGGTCATTCAGACTGTGGGTTTGTGTATTGCATTCTATTGGGGGTCTGGCTGTTTGTTTACATCTCCTTTGAAGTCAAAGGCTCTTTTGAAGCAGCAGGATGTAAGGTGAACTCTGGTCCCATTATATAATCACACAGATAAGAGGGCCAGGAAGAGAGATGCCCCATCTGGTGGGATCAGAGGGGAGGGGGGAATGGAGTTTCCCTCCAAAGAAGCAGTTAAGACTTAAAATGCTGGACTCAACTGTTGTTAAAGGCTGTGCCCAAAGCTGACAAGAGCTGGACTCTCACTCACAAGGACGGCTATAATATCATGCAGTAAGAACTTCATTTTTTGTTTTCTAAACTTGCCTTGCAAAACTCATTTTTTTACCTGTATGACATTTGTTTCTGTATTTTTATATATTTAGCACTGTGATACCTCTTATCAGATTAAATGTTTAATTAATCAGCTCTGGTCTTTGATCTCTAAATATATGAGCTCACCTTTCTGAAGACACGTTTATCTAAGGGTGAATTTGGTGACTTGCTGGGACTAGTAGTGGATACCCAGAGGTCTGGTGGCCTTAACCCTTGCACCATCACACTCTCTCTAATGTCTTGGCTGGACCTATAGGGTGTGATCGTGACACTCGCCTATTGTGGGTGGGCAGAACGGGGAAAACGAAAGTTAACCCCGCCGCCCCGTATCTGCTATTGGTGGTCGAGTCTAGACCACCAATAGCAGGGATAGGAGGGGTGGCACCCCTGCCACCTCACTCCTATCCCTTCATGGGGATCGTTGGTGTCATGGACAACCGCGATCCCCCTTATATTCCTGGTCACCATAGACCCGTATGAGCTGGAATCGGCGCAAATCGCAAGTGTGAATTAACTTGCGATTTGCGCCGATCGCCGACATGGGGGCGTCTGATGACCCCCCTGGGCATTTGCGCGGGGTGCCTGCTGATATCAGCAGTCACCCTGGTCCGGTCCCCGCCCATATGGATACGCCCTGGGTCCTTAAGACCCAGGTACAGAAGGCGTATCCATACACCCTGGGTCCTGTACCGGTTAAAAGAAAGAACAGCCACTAGTGACTAGGTGCTGGCTATTTCCTGAACATATACCATATTTTTTTTGTGGGGCACAAAATCAATATTTATTTAGAGCACCATTACTACCAGGGCACTTTATATGATGAAGGGTAAACATACAAAACATAGCATAAAAACCAATATAACAAACATGAATGCCGTAAATGACAGACCAATACAGACAGAGAAAAGGCCTGCCTGCAAGGGCTTGAAATCTACAAAAGCATAGTTCCAAGGATTGAAAAACTAGACTGTGTTCTTTCCTTCATAGTTCATGGACAAGCCTTGGTATGCTGGCATACATTTTTACTTAAATCCCTACATAGGCGGGCACTGTACAAAACATGCTGTGTGTCCTTCAGACAGAGCAAGAGAGCTTGTTTTTATCTGTGTTTCTGAATTGATGCCTTTGGATAGGCAAAAAAGGGATTTAGGAGCACCTCGGTATAAATATATAAACATTCCCATACACAGACATGTGCACAGATGAGTTCATGATATAAAATAGAGACAAATAGCATCCAAATATTTTGACTTCTTTAAATCTTTAGTCACGCTTGTGCTATAAAAAGAATACAAATATTAACCAAAAACAATTATTCCAAAATAAACTCAAAATTAAATGCATTCATGTTAGGCTTTATTCACATGGCCACAATGCTGAAGGCACTGGAAAAAACAAAACCTATGCTGATTTCACACACACAATATTTTTTGAGAAAAAAAACAAACAATATTTTTCATTGAGTTTTGTGAGCCAAAGCCACTGAATCCAGCAAAAAGAGAAACCTATTGTATGTACTTAAAGGGTACTCCAGTAAATCAAATGGTGTCAAAGTAAAACAGATTTGTAAATTACTTCTATTAAAAATTTTTAATCCTTCCAGTACTTTTTGGTTTTCTTTTACATCATGACCACAGTGCTTTCTGCTGACACTTCTGTCCATGTCAGGAACTGTCCAGAGCAGTATATGTTTGCTATGGGGATTTTCTCCTGCTCTGGACAGTTCCTGACCTGGACAGAGGTGTCAGCAGCGAGTACTGTGGTTGTGACAGAAAAGAAATCCAAAAAGAAAATAATTTCCTCTGTAGTATACAGACTAATAAGTACTGGAAGGATTAACATTTTTTTTTAATAGAATTAATTTACAAATCTAAAAAAATTGGGGTATGTGCAGCTCACAATATAAATTAATCGAGGCTAAATGGAAAGTATTTACACCAAAAAAATACTAGTACAAAATAATATAAAAGGAAAAAAAGGGGGGGTACCAAATGCCTCTAGACTAATACCATAAAATGGTACATGATGATGGAATTACAGAAAAAATAAATAAATCGGACTGTGCTTCACTTTAAATGATGTACAAATTTAATATAAAAATTACAAATAAGACATAAAATAAATAATGCAAATCTAATACATAAATGCCTCCTACCACAGGGCCCTTGTGGGGAGGTATGATATTTGAATACAAAGCATATATTAAAAAATTTTTAAATATAGCATGTGAATTACGTTCTACCGCTATCCCAATATATTGCAAACCGACATAGTGTACTTTTGTGCGGTACACTCAGTCTCATGTGATTTAGAACAGTTCACAAAGTGATATAGTTACCAACTCCTAAGGGTAGTTTTGGCTGGACGTCCGAGAGATGGATATGTGAGGGCTGTATCCAGCGCTAGCGTGAGCATACGGTGACGGGCCCGGATGCCACAGGCCAAAAAGGTCACCGGTCACGGAGTAATTGCATGCTCGATGGCAGATGTAGTGGAGGCTGTGTCCAGCGCTGGCATGCGCTTGCGGTGACGGGCCCGGTTGCCGCAGGCCGAAGAGAAGTCACCGGTCACGGAGTGGCTCCGGAGGTGGAGATATACTCGGAGATAGATGGATCTTGCTCCGGAAACAAGGAAAGGAAAGCCTCGTGGAAGATCTCTCGGCGTCTGGTGGAATGGCGGATGAATTACAGCCAGGTGTAAAATCAGCAGATGATGGAGTTGTGTCGGAGGTAAATGATGGCGGTTTGTGGATTGCGGTGGTCATGTGGTAAATATTTCTTTCTCTAGACGCGTTTCAGGGTACTTTATATATGACCCTTTCCTCAGTAGAGATAACATATCTCTACTGAGGAAAGGGTCATATATAAAGTACCCTGAAACGCGTCTAGAGAAAGAAATATTTACCGCATGACCACCGCAATCCACAAACCGCCATCATTTACCTCCGACACAACTCCATCATCTGCTGATTTTACACCTGGCTGTAATTCATCCGCCATTCCACCAGACGCCGAGAGATCTTCCACGAGGCTTTCCTTTCCTTGTTTCTGGAGCAAGATCCATCTATCTCCGAGTATATCTCCACCTCCGGAGCCACTCCGTGACCGGTGACTTCTCTTCGGCCTGCGGCAACCGGGCCCGTCACCGCAAGCGCATGCCAGCGCTGGACACAGCCTCCACTACATCTGCCATCGAGCCTGCAATTACTCCGTGACCGGTGACCTTTTTGGCCTGTGGCATCCGGGCCCGTCACCGTATGCGCACGCTAGCGCTGGATACAGCCCTCACATATCCATCTCTCGGACGTCCAGCCAAAACTACCCTTAGGAGTTGGTAACTATATCACTTTGTGAACTGTTCTAAATCACATGAGAACGGAGTGTACCGCACAAAAGTACACTATGTCGGTTTGCAATATATTGGGATAGCGGTAGAACGTAATTCACATGCTATATTTAAAAATTTTTTAATATATGCTTTGTATTCAAATATCATACCTCCCCACAAGGGCCCTGTGGTAGGAGGCATTTATGTATTAGATTTGCATTATTTATTTTATGTCTTATTTGTAATATTTTTTATATTAAATTTGTACATCATTTAAAGTGAAGCACAGTCCGATTTATTTATTTTTTCTGTAATTCCATCATCATGTACCATTTTATGGTATTAGTCTAGAGGCATTTGGTACCCCCCCCCCCCCCTTTTTTTCCTTAATTTACAAATCTGTTTAACTTTCTGGCATCAGTTGATTTAAAAAATAAATTAATTAAAAAAAAAAGTTTTTCACTGTAGTACCTCTAAAATTTCCAATTCCAACGAATCCACTTCTGGCTTTTGCTTATAAATGCAGCAAAAACTGCAATGGCAACCGCCCTCTCACCACCTCACAAAAAACATTGTATGTGGCACCACTGTTATGTGTATAAACCATGAGGAGATCAAATCCACTACAATTATTTTTATCAATTTCATTACCTAGTGGGACCCTTTCTCTCCATTCTTTTGCATATTTGTGTATAATCTCTAAATTTGCCCATAAATTCTGGGGTAAACCCATTCTGATCTTTATGAATTATTTTACTAATTATTTTTTGAAGCCTATTTGCTAATAGTCTAGCATATATTTTATTATCGGTGTTTAGAAGTGAAATCAGTCTATAAAAGACTAAATTCGGTCAGATTTTAAGATAAGTATTATTTTAGCTTGGAGCATTGATCTTGGGAGAGTACTATTTTCCAATACGTCTGTCAGTACTCTAAAAAGACAGGGGAGAAGATGTTCCTTATATTTCCGGTATACTTCATATGGAAATCCATCCCGAAGAAGAGTTCCCTCTACTTGATTCGAGAGCACCATTTAGCTCACTTAAAGTTAGTGAAGCATCAAGTTCTATTCCATCCTCTTCCGATATTGCAGGGAAATATATCTGCTTTAAATATGACCGAACCTCGATCTCAGAGCAAGATACTTCAGAGGAATATATTCTCTCAAAATGCTCAGCAATACTAGAGAGGATTATCTGTGGATCATTAGTAAAATTTCCTTGTTTCGTTTTTAACGCAGTAATATCTTTCTCATTTTTGATCAAAGATATGAGACATTTGTTCATTTTACCCCCCCCCCCCCTCCAAAACCTTTGCTTCCCTGCAAAAAAAATTCCCCCCCCCCCCCCCCCCCCCCGACACCTTTCCCACTGCTCTTTATTTTTTAATCTCTGGGATGCTTTTACCGTTCATTCAAATTCCGAGATAGTTTTTTTGTGACATATCCTACTTTATGTTATTGGTAAAATTGTGTTGATAATTGCAAAAAATTTTAAATTTAGCATTTTTCTAACTTTGAAGCTCTCTGCTTGTAAGGAAAATAGACATTCCATATAAATTATATTTTGATTCACAAATACAATATGTCTACTTTATGTTTGCATCATAAAGTTGACATGTTTTTACTTTTGGAAGACACCAGAGGGCTTCAAAGTTCAGCAGCAATTTTCCAATTTTTTTTTTTTAAATTCAAAATCGGAATTTTTCATGGACCAGTTCAGGTTTGAAGTGGATTTGAAGGCCCTTCCTATTAGAAATACCCCACAAATGACCCCATTATAAAAACTGCACCCCTCAAAGTATTCAAAATGACATTCAGTAAGAGTGTTAACCCTTTTAGGTGTTTCACAGGAATAACAGCAAAATAAAGGAGAAAATTCTAAATCTTCCTTTTATACACTCGCATGTTCATGTAGACCCAGTTTTTAAATTTTTACAAGAGGTAAAAGGAGACAAATCCTCAAAACTTGTAACCCAATTTCTCTCGAGTAAGGAAATACCTCATATGTGTATGTCAAGTGTTCGACGGGTGCTGTAGAGGGCTCAGAAGGGAAGGAGCGACAACGGGATTTTGGAGAGTGAGTTTTTCTGAAATGTTATTTGGGGGCATGTCACATTTAGGAAGCCCCTATGGTGCCAGAACAGCAGAAAACCCCCCACATGGCATACCATTTTGGAAACTACACCCCTCAAGGCACATAACAAGGGGTCCAGTGAGCCTTAAAGGGGTTGTGCACTGCCCTGCCTTTTGGAGCTCCTCACGCAGCGTCCGGAAGTTCATTGCTCCGAACGCTTTGTGCGGGCTTCCGTGTTCGCGGACGCCGGGCTTGACAACACACCCGCCCCCTCTACCAAAGTCTATAGGAAGGGGGCGTGACAGCGGTTGCGCCCCCTTCCCATAGACTTTCGTTGAGGGGGCGGGCGGGCGGGCGTGACGTCACGCCCGGCGGCCGCAAAAACGGAAGACCGCACACAGCGTTCGGAGTAATGAACTTCCGGACGCTGCGTGCGGAGCACCGAAAGGCAGGGCAGCGCACAACCCCTTTAAAACCCCACAGGTGTTTTATGACTTTTCATTAAAGTCAGATGTGTAAATGAAAAAAAACATGTTTTTCACTAAAGTGCAGTTTTTTCCCCAAATGTACCATTTTTATAAAGGGTAATGGGAGAAAATGCCCCCCAAAATTTGTAACCCCATCTCTTCTGAGTATGGAAACACCCCATGTTAGGACGTAAGATGCTCTGCGAGCGAACTAAAATGCTCAGAAGAGAAGGAGTAACATTTGGCTTTTTGAAAGCAAATTTTGCTGGAATGGTTTTTGGGGGGCATGTCGCATTTAGGAAGCCCCTATGGTGCCACAACAGTAAAAAAACAACAACATGGCATACTATTTTGGAAACTACACCCCTCAAGGAACTTAAGGGGTACAGTGAGCCTTAACACTTCACAGGTATTTCACGACTTTTTGTTAAAGTTGGATGTGTAAATGAAAGAAAATTTTTTTTTCACTAAAATCCTGTTTTTTCTCCAAATTTTACATTTTTACAATGGGTAATAGGAGAAAATTACCCCCAAAATTTGTAACCCCATTTCTTCTGAGTATGGAAATACCCCATGTGTTGACGTCAAGTGCTCTGCTGGCGCACTACAATGCTCAGAAGAGGAGGAGCGCCATTGAGCTTTTGGAAAGGGAATTTGCTTGGAATGGAAGTCAGGGGCCAAGTGTGTTTACAAAGCCTCCCGTGGTGCCAGAACAGTGGACCCCCACATGTGACCCCATTTTGGAAACTACACCCCTCACAGAATTTAATAAGGGGTGCAGTGAGTATTTACACTGCACTGGCGTTTGACAGATCTTTGGAACAGTGGGCAAAGCAAATGAAAAATTACATTTTTGATTTTCACGGACCACTGTTCCAGAAAACTGTCAGACACCTGTGGGGCATAAATGCTCACTGTACCCCTTATTACATTACATGAGGGGTGTAGTTTCGAAAATGGGGTCACATGTGGGGTCCATTGTTCTTGCACTATGGGGGCTTTGTAAACACACGTGGCCTTCAATTCCGGACAAATTTTCTCTTCAAAATCCCAATGGCGCTCCTTCCCTTTTGAGCATTGTAGTGCGCCAGCAGAGCACTTTACATCCACATATGGGGTATTTATATACTCAGAAGAAGTGGGGTTACAAATTTTGGGGGGCTTTTTTCCTATTTAATGAAAATTCGTCAAACACATGTGGGGTGATAAGGCTAACTATACCCCTTGTTACATTCCCTGAGGGGTGTAGTTTCCAAAATGGGGTCACATGTGGGTATTTATTTTTTTGAGTTTCTGTCAGAACCGCTGTAAAATCAGCCACCCCTGTGCAAATCACCAATTTAGGTATCAAATGTACATCACTTCTGAGCATTGTTGTGCGCCCGCAGAGTATTTTACGCCCACAAATGGGGTATTTCCGTACTCGGGAGAAATTATTTACAAATTTTGGGGGTCTTTTTTCCTTTTTACCTCTTGTGAAAATAAAATGTATGGGGCAACACCAGCATGTTAGTGTAAATTTTTTTTTACACTAACAGGCTGGTGTGGACCCCAACTTTTCCTTTTCATAAGGGGTAAAAGGAGAAAAAGCCGTCCAAAATTTGTAGTGCAATTTCTATAGAGTACGGAAATACCCCATATGTGGCACTAAACGGTTTCCTTGAAATACGACAGGGCTCCGAAACGAGAGAGCGCCATGTGCATTTGAGGACTAAATTAGGGATTGCATAGGGGTGGACATAGGGGTATTCTACGCCAGTGATTCCCAAACAGGGTGCCTCCAGCTGTTGCTAAACTCCCAGCATGCCTGGACAGTCAATGGCTGTCCGGAAATGCTGGTAGTTGTTGTTTTACAACAGCTGGAGGCTCCGTTTTGGAAACACTGCTGTACAATATGTTTTTCATTTTTATTGGGGGGGGGGGGGAGGGGCAGTGTAAGGGGGTGTATATGTAGTGTTTTGTGTTAGTGTAGTGTAGTGTTTTTAGGGTACATTCGCACTGGCGGGTTACAGTGAGCTTACCGTTAGGAGTTTGCGCTGCGGCGAAAAATTTGCCGCAGCTCATACATGAAGCAGGAAACTTACTGTAAGCCCGCCCGTGTGAATGTACCCTGTACATTCACATGGGGGCAAACCTCCAGCTGTTTCAAAGTGCATGCAGTCCGTGCATGCTGGGAGTTGTACTTTTGCAACAGCTGGAGGCAACCTTGTTGGAAAACCTTCAGTTAGGTTCTGTTACCTAACTCAGTATTTTTCAACCAGTGTGCCTCCAGCTGTGGCAAAACTACAACTGCAACAGCTGGAGGTACGCAACTACAACTCCCAGCATGCTGAGACAGCTGTTTGGGCATGCTGGGATTTGCAGTTTTGCAACATCTGGAGGGCTACAGTTAGAGACCACTGCACAGTGATTTCCAAACTGTGGACCTCCAGATGTTGCAAAACTACAAATCCCAGCATGCCCAGACAGCAAACTGCTATGTGTGCATGCTGGGAGTTGTAGTTTTGCAAGATCTAGAGGGCCACAGTTCACTGCACAGTGATCTCTAAACTGTGACCCTCCAGCTGTTGCAAAACAACAAATCGCAGCATGTCAGCTGTCTGGGCATGCTGGGAGTTGTAGTTTTGCAACATCTGGAGGGCAACAGTGTAGAGACCACTGTATAGTGGTCTCAGACTGTTGCCCTCTAGATGTTAAGCAACTTACTGGCTTCCGTCGGATCCAGGGAGCCAGCCGCACGACATGCCCGCCCGCCAATCTCTGACACCGATCGTCGCCCTGATCGACGCCCGCAGCAGGGTAAGTGGACATCAGCGCCGGTCCCCTTCGCTTCCCCATTCTGCCCCGCCTATTGTGGGTGGACAGAATGGGGAAAACGAAAGTTAACCCCCTGCCCCCGATCTGCTATTGGACATCGCTTCTAGACGCCCAATAACAGGGATAGGAGGGGTGGCACCCCTGTCACCTCACTGCTATTCCTTTAGGGGGATCATGGGTGTCTTGGACAACCGCGATCCCCCTTATTTTCCGGGTCACCATAGACCCGTAATCGCAAGTGTGAATTCACTTGGTATTTGCGCCGATCGCCGACATAGGGGGGGGGGGTCCCCTGGGCATTTGCGCGGGGTTCCTGCTGATCGATATCAGCAGTCATTTCGGTCCGGTCCCTGCCCGGCGGGGACCGTAATTCCTACAGGTGTACAGGTACGCCCATGGTCCTTAAGTACCAGGGAGCAAAGGCGTACCTGTATGCCCTTGGTCTTTAACAGGTTAAAAAAACTGTTTAACTTTCTGGAGCCAGTTGATATATAAAAAAAAAGTTTTTTCCTGGATAACCCCTTTAAGTGCTGACTTCTGGCAAGTATGACTGCGGAGTTGATCTACTGCTATTTGTTTTTGTTCATATTAAGATTGGAGTTTTTTTTCTCTTTACGATTTTGGTAACACTTTCTAGTTCATATCAATAAAAGTTATATTTTAGACAATAGGTTTTGGTATTTATGTTAAATTTGCCTTGAAGATCCCTTTAATTTTGAGGTCCTCAGATTGCCTTAATCTATCTGATTTGTGTTAAAAAGCCAGAGACCTGCCAGCATGCTGAAATTGGGGTAGATTTACCAACACCTGTTTAGAAAAAAAAAAAGGAGTAGTGCAGTTGCATATAGAGACTAGTCAGATTTCTCTTTATTTTTTCATAGGCCTTTTTGAAAATGTAAGAAGCAATCTGATTGGTTGCTATGGGCAACTGCACCATTCTTCCCCGCAAAAGTTTTGATAAATCTCCCCCATTGGGCAAAAGTCAATATAGTCACCATACCAGCACATACACACCAACTGTGGTCATGGGATAAGTATATAAGCAATGCATTCTATCCTTTTTACTATCCAAACTGGAATTTCTGAACACTGGCACCTCAGGTATGCTAAATTATCAGAATTCTTCCTCATAAAGCTAATATGAATTCTGTATATAAATACATACACAAATGTCGTTTTTTTCAGAGAACCTTTCTTACAATTTCTTACCTATATCCAAGATGCGGGTTTGAAGAGCAGATGTAAATAAAAACGGTTCATCTTTACAAGATCGAATCACTGCACCAACCAGTTCAGAGTTTGTTGCTAATATACAGGCATTTTCTTCATTCAGATTAACACCGGCCATAGAGGTGACATCATTTATATCATCTTCTTCCCTAACATACAAAAACTTTGTAAAGATTTAATAAAATTTTCCAATAGACATGCATTGCAATAGGAAAAACACAGATCATAAAAACATACTTTTATTGGTGTATATTTAAAATATAGGCACACATAAATTAGAAAATTTAAACAAATAAGGATACAAGACAGAGTTTATATGATTAACAAACCCAGCTTATCCTAGTTAGTGGATAAATTGCTGGAGTTAGGCTATACTGGCCCCAATAGTCACATAGGACCCCATACCTGTTACTGCAGGGAGGCCTTCCTAGAGAATGCCAACCTGCAACAGGAACCTCCTATCTCTCCCTGGTTCTGGAGGAAATGGAGGCACCGGGTGCAGTACGTATAGCACGTCACCAGCAACAACTCAGCTGGATTATTCGGTGAGTATACAATTTGTAGGCACATCAAAATTGGTACAATGATTGCATACAAGTTTAGTACAGTTCAAGCCACATATTTCCAACGCGCTTCACTGCGGTGCAATTTGAAGCGGCCCAACTCTTCAGGGACAAGTGTGTAGAGGGCAGGAATATAGTTTCTCCCGTCACCTATCTCACTGAATAGTAGTACAATCGTGATGCGACATAGAGGTATAGATAAATATTCTGGTGTGCTTAGATAAAAAGGCCCAGATAAGGTTATGTAGGTAGTGGTCCAAAGCTTGTGTTCCCTCTTGTATTTAGATAGATACCATCCTTTGATTGGTACGGCGGGTGTATAGGTGCAGATGCGATAGATGTACGGATACAATTGCTTTGGCGTGGCATCTCGTACCCCTGCATACACTGACCATCTATTCCGCCAACTGCAGGTACCTGGCATCCCAATGGCCCCATAAACAATCCTAAGGACGTCATATGATATTGCCCTAATCTTTATGTGGGACCATCCTCCTGTGGGTGAATGCTCTGTGCCCTCACATACGAGGCTTACCTTTATCAGCCTAAAACAAGTGATTAGAATCAAACAAAGCAATTATATCCGTGCATCTATCGGCCTCTGCACCTATACCCCGCCGTACCAATCAAAGGACGGTATCTATCTAAATACAAGAGGGAACACAAGCTTTGGACCACTACCTACATAATCTTATCTGGGCCTTTTTATCTAAGCACACCAGAATATTTATCTATACCTCTATGTCGTATCACGATTGTACTACTATTCAGTGAGATAGGCGACGGGAGAAACTATACTCCTGCCCTCTACACACTTGTCCCTGAAGAGTTGGGCCGCTTCAAATTGCGCCGCAACGAAACACGTTGGAAAATATGTGGCTTGAACTGCACTAAACTCGTATGCAATCATTGTACCAATTTTGATGTGCCTACAAATTATATACTCACTGAATAATCCAGCTGAGGTTTCGACAAACCAGCTGAGTTGTTGCTGGTGACGTGCTATACGTACTGCACCCGGTGACTCCATTCCCTCCAGAACCAGGGAGAGATAGGAGGTTGTTGTTGCAGGTTGGCATTCTCTAGGAAGGCCTCCCTGCAGTAACAGGTAGGGGGTCATATGTGACTAGTCGGGCCAGTATAGCCTAACTCCAGCAATTTATCCACTAACTAGGTTAAGCTGGGTTTGTTAATCATATAGACACTGTCTTGTATCCTTATTTGTTTACATTTTCTAATTTATGTGTGCCTATATTTTAAAAGTACACCAATAAAAGTATGTTTTTATGATCTTAGTGTTTTTCCTATTGCTATTCAAAATTACACATAGGTCTACACGCATCATTTTCTCCCTCCTATTATATACAATAGACATGCATAAAATATTATACAATGCCCTTAACCAATTACATCCACACAAAAAAACTACATAATGAACAAACATGCGAAAATACCAGTAAAAGAAGATAATCACTGCTTTATTTTTACAGAAACTACTGTTAAAACACAACAACAATACAGTTTCAGCACTTCATGTCCTGTTCATAAGCTCTGTATGAAGGGTACCTATGATGAGTTTACAGACATTGTATCTGATTTAGGCTAGGGCTACACTAACTTTTTGTAGCGATACAGCTGCAGTCCAAAACAATACACTGAGTTGTATGCAATCTTGTCGAGTAAACCTGTCACTCAATAGTTAAAAATCAAACTTTGAATTTTAAAAAAAGCAGCTCTGGTTTAATTTACTTACATACAAGCATATCTAATAACCAAGCTTTAAAACACTGAACGCATCTACTCCTTCTACAACAACGTCTGCTGAATTGTCTATTGTATCCTATTCTTTTGAGAATATAGATATATTTAACAGAATTGTTAAATTGGCAGACTTTATGCATATAACTTACCCTTTATATTAGCCTCAAGGTGCTTTAGGTACTATAGGTGGGGATCGGGTTTCTGCGGAAATTTTTTTTGACTGGTATTTGTTTGGTAAGCAGCTGGGAGTTAAAGAATATAAAGTTCTCTAAACACAATTAGGTTTTGCTTGCAGCATTTTTTTGGGGGCTTTTTTTACTCACTTTTCACTCAAATTCAGTCTTGGAGTTTTTGTTATAGTGTACTTGTCTGTTTTGTTAAGTTTTTAAACAAAAACATTTTTCACACAAAAACAGTATAATTTACTTGTGTTAAAATACAGACTACAATATGAACACATAAAAACATTGAAAATATGCCTATATAAATAAGAAATGCCAAATAGCACAAAGAGGTCTCGTCAAGGTGTTGGGCCCTCAACAGAATTGGTAAATATGAATAGACGGTGGCACCTAAGGACCTCTTTCTGTAGATGTAGGCAGAGTTATCGCCATAAAAAGGGTAGCCCTGCTCTGGAACATGGTCCTACGGGCCTTATCACTTGCCTACGCTCTATTGTGAGCAATAGCTGTTAAGACAAAGTCTTCCCTAGCTACCTGACAAATATTGCTTACCCATCAGAAGAAATCAGATCTCAGAATACGGCAATGCAACCTGTACCCCAACAGAATGCAGCTAAGAATAATATTGACTGTACCATTACTTTTGTATTCACCTTCATTACATAGGAGGTACAAATAAAATTCTCTCCAAATGCACACACAACAAAGAGTCTTAATTTTAGCACGAATTTTGACCATAGGGTGAAACATGTTTCACACTAACAGTAAATATAGGGTTATAAATATACAAGTTTACTTCCAAAAAAAGGATGGACATAAATGGGAGTAGCTAAGCATAACATTATAGGTAAATCAAGATGCTCTTACACTGCATATAGTAAGTACTGTAACAGTTCATAAGAAAACAACAGTTTAAAAGAGTTATCTAGAGATAGAAAGTTATTATCTATCCAGAATATAGGTGATAATTAATGGAGATTCGACAGAAGGAATACGCTCTAGTCACGAAAACTGTGGTCCTTTATACCACACTAGAGTGGCAGCACACATGCTCAGCCCTTTTTACACTCTAAAGGATTACCAAAGATTGTCAAGTACTGTACACAGGTATCTTCAGAGATAGAGAGTGTGTGTGTTGTGAGGTTTGAACACGCACACTGCCGTTCCATTCAGTTGGGGGACAACAGACTCCATTCTTGTGATTAGTGTGTGTGTGTGTGTGGGGGGGGGGGGGGTCCAAGCTGTTGGTTACAGTTAATTTTAAGTGTGAATATTGAGACATAAATACCATGGTGCTTGTAGTATATAAGCATTGTGCACTTGATTTCACCAAAACCAGCTGACCATGAATGAGCATTCGGGTAACCTTGTGCAGTCAATCCAAATGGGCATAGCCGTAGTGTAAAGGGACAGAGTAGTAGTTTAACAGGAGGAGGAGCTACAGCAGACTGCCCTAAACTGCACTCAATAATCATAACTGTACTTGAGTTTTTTTGAGTTTATTGCTGCCCTACATTGAGATTAGATCGGGTCCTTTACTCAGGAATTCCTTTTGAGTGGGGAGACTGCCAATCCACAGTAGATGACGCAATCATGTATAAATAAAATATTGTTCTCATAATGCTGCATTTCACCTGGAAAAATGGGTGTCTGCCCACAGCGTATTGACTGATAAGTGATCATGGCGGTTTCAACTACTCATCCTGCAGAGATCCGCTGATCACCAGCAGAACTTTAGAAAGCAATCACCAAAGGCCAAGATTTGTAGGGCAATATCCCTTTAGCTCATTTACATAAAAAATGTAAAAAAAAAAAAAAGGGTTTAGATGGAATACATAATTGCCCTTCCCATAACTGATAAATGTCTGCAGCTTGACACTGGAAAATATAGCAAATTTCTTAAAATTACTGGCTTGAAAGTATCAGAGGTGCCTACAAGGAATATGTAAGAGTGCTAACTGGGATAGATACAGATAATAGTTTTAACTAGATAGTAAGAAAAGTTGTTACTAAAGTTAAAGCTAATTTAGACATCCATTTAAGCATTGGTAGGTAATACCTTGACATTGGTATAGTTGTTGTAAGTAGTGCTTTTTGGAGCTCATGCACACGGGCCATAAGCATGCCATGAGTCTCCTTATGGGTCTTTTCTATGCATTACAGAGGTAATGTTTTTAGAGGAATCCAGCTCTATGGAAACCCATATGTCTCAGTATAGAAACATAATTCACACAAACTATGTGAAGCCTGATCTGCATTCATACTTCCACCTCTCCCTATTTGTAGCTAAAATATAACTAAAAAGGTTAACAGAAAATGTAGGAGACAAATAGAGAGGAGTGGGACATATTTGTGCTTGAAATTTCTAAATGTAAATACATACATCATTCTACCTGTTGGGCACCAAATCAATGTATCGAGTACCATTAACCACTAAAGGCCAATTTTCATGCCTGCATTTTCCTTTTTTCCTACTTGTCTTCTAAAAGCCATAACTCTTATTTTTCCATCTAAAGACCCATATGGGGATTGCTTTTGTAGTCCCTAATATATTTTGTAATGACACCCTCCATTTTACCATAAAATGTACTGTGAGACATTAAAAAATATATATATTTGTTGGTTGAAATTCAAAAAGTAGTCTCTCATCCCATGATTACAATGATACCCAATTTATCCAGTAGCTTTGTTGTTGTATATATTTGCATTTCCATATTATGTTCTATTTTTTTCTGAAAATAATGTGACCAAAAAATAAAAAAACAGCAATTTTGGCACTGGCCATTTGTTTTTCATATACAGTGTTAACAAAGGGATCAATAATGTTGTATTTTAATGGTTTGGTTAGATTTTTTTTTTATTTGATAAATGGGAACGAGCATGATTTAAGTTGTTGCATATGTTTATTCTCAATATTAAAATGTATAAATTTATCCACAAGATGACTCCCAAGAGAATGGAATTGGAGCTTCCATTTATTTGCTATGGGACTTCCAAAGATAGAGTGCTGTTATTTTGCCATAACTACTAGAGTTTATCACTCAGGCTTCAGATTTACTAACTTTTACAGTGGAAAGAAAGGTATTTCAACTTGCAACACTTATACCCTATATCTAACGGGCAGGAGATCGGTTGAGATGCCGCCGGCCAGGGCTGTCTCCCGATTCTACGACATCTGCACAACCACACAAGCAACCTTGGAAGTGGAGTTCTAACGTATAAAGACAACGGAAGATATTTTTCAGGTACAGCTATAGATATTTAACTCTATACGGCACAAGAACTTTGCAAAGCATTGCGCTGTATAATAGACTATTGGGAGTATGAACGACACAACTTGCAACTACTTAGAGCATAGCATTTTTTGCAATTACTCTTGTTCCGTCAATGTGTTTATAACCTTATTCCTACAAACAGTATTTTACGAGCTAAACTTTTTCTTTACTGCAGTACAAATTGGACCACCCTGTGAACATATTCTATGCCATTACGGAGAATCTTATACCTTGAGCAGACATAGCGCACCTAGAATCAAAATAGATGAGAGTCTGCAGAACATTTCTCCCAGTGTAGCGATATTGGCTTTATTTATTTTGTTGTATTTTATACCTCAATAGCTGTTGCTTTGACTTTGTAGATATCTAACAATCTATACCCAGCGGATATTGGACACCCCTCGCAATGTCTCGCCCGCCCCCTCTACCAAAGTCTTTCCATAGACTTTCGTTGAGGGGGTGGGCGAGTCACGAGGAGGCGAGACGTCGTGAGGGGCCGGCGTGACGTCACGCCCGGCGGCCGCGAACACGGAAGCCCGCACACAGCGTTTGGAGTAATGAACTTCCGGACGCTGTGAGCGGAGCTCCTAAAGTCAGGGCAGCGCACAACCCCTTTAAATAGCTCCTCATGTTCATATTTTTATAGACACATCTGGAGGATCCCAGTTGAATAGCATTGCAGGAGGTACACGAAAGTAAGCACTATGGGGGAGAGTTATCAAAACTAGTGCAAATGAAAAGTTGCCCAGTTGACAATAGCAACCAATCAAATCGCTTCTTTCATTTTGAAGAGACCTTGTTAAAAATGAAAGACGCAATCTGATTGGTTGGTATGGGCATTTTTTTCCTCTGAACAGGTTTTGATAAATCTCCCCCTATATATAGACTTTTCTCAATTTTTTACCCTGTGGTTCAAGGATATTGAGGTTTTTTCGATGAATATTTGTGCACAAAATGTTGCGCAAAGCATCCCCTTTTTTTTGCGCGCAGTTTGATAGAATTCTTCATAACGATGTCTACATCCATGTTTACCGTAGAGCACTTTATCCTATAGATATCCTATATGGATTAACTGCGTCATTTGATTTTACTGCACCAAAAATTTGCAAAAGTCCTTTTCTAGCGCAAATATACACCACCTCGGAGGACACGTACCTTAGTGTCAGAAAGCATAAGAGAATTGTAAACGTGTATTCCTCTTTAACATGTAACATAGAAGAGATGAGGTGATCTCTAAGGGTACACACAATTTACCAAGACACGTGCGCATGCTTAGTAAACTGAGAGTAGCAACATGGGGGATAGACGAAGCAATAAGGGGTATATATAGCTCTACCTTTACCAGATTTTGATAAACTCCCCTCTTATACCTTATCCACAGGATAGGGGATAAGTGTCTGATCTTGTGGGATCAAACTGTCCAGGTCCCACCTCGGTACGCGCATGCATACCTCTGCTGTTTTCATTGTCTATGGTATTGCTGGAGAAAGCCAAGTACTGCACTTTGCTCTCTTCATCAGCAGTGAATGGGGTGGCAGCAAACATGCCTGACTTACTGCTCCATTCTGTGGGGAAACTGCTCCCCCATTCTCGAGATCACAGTGGTCACTGTATATCCTTATAGGGGTAATGAAGTCCCTAAAAATGTATTCCCTATCCACAGGAGTCACGACAACAAAAAATCCCCAGGGATTCCAGGGCAAATTATATAGAACAACAACCTTTTTAGGGGTCGCCCCCCCCCCCCAAGGGGTTAGCCCTAAACTAGAAACCCCCCTTAAAACTGAATTTTATTAAGTCGCTTAAAATATATGAGCTCCGGTAATGGATTAGCCTCTGTACCTTGATAAAGTTTGTCTATCCAACGAAACGTCGGGAAGCAGAGGGCTATTCATGTTTTAACTAGCAGCTATCAGTGTCCATCTGTCACTGCAGCGGCATCCGCACAATAGTGCTGTTAAAGCACAGCATCACTATTAAAGAGTTACTGGATGCACACATATTATATAGGCAACTACTAGCTGTATTTTTAACCACTATACCGGAGCTCATATATTTTAAGCGACTTAATACAATTCAGTTTTAAGGGGGGTTTCTAGTTTAGGGCTAACCCCTTGGGGGGGCGACCCCTAAAAAGGTTGTTATATATCCACAGGAGTGTCTGAATGGGGTGGGTCTGACCTTTGTGACATTCGCAATTTCCATAACTGGGTCCCAAATATCCCCGCTGAATGAAGTGGATGACGTGCGCTCAATTTAATGTCTATAGGAGAGCCAGAGAGATAGCCAGAGATATGCCTTCTCTGTAAGTCTAAGTAACTAAAGGCCCATTTACAAAGAGTGATTATTGGTGCGGCTGTTCACTCCCAATATTTGGACTGTCTAAAGAAGCCCTTTTAATGAGCACTGACTGACCTGTACATAATTGACAGTGCTCATAACGAGAAGCCGTGTAAAAAGTCCCATACTCACTCAGTAAGTAGGAGTTAAATTACAATTTTTATTGATATAATGCATTAGAATGCAAAATAAAGCAACTGCAAATAATGCTACCTTTTTGTGTCTACATGCAGACTTTTATGACTCGGTGGTAAGGGAAGGTCCATACCAATATTAAGTTTTTGGTTTATACATCAGCTGTCGACGTATATATGTGAACGGAGAGCCACAGCCCCTATTTACTTCAATGGCAGGAATGCAGTCAGTTAGTGACAACGTTTATGTGATTTCCCGCACATGCATATATTTTTACTAAAAATTTAAAAAAAAGTGTGCATACGGGAACGGACCAAAACGTAGTCACTAGCTGCCTAGTGGTCCTATGCTCTACGTGTACATATACTTCGGCAGCTGATTTCGACAAGCTGCCAATGTAAACATGCAACGGAGGGCCAAATTGTGAACAAACCCTAAGAAGACTACTAACAAACCTCTGTAGTCAAATGTTTCAGTATTCCTTTAACTATCTGTCTCATACTATTTAGAAGATCTACAAAAAGTAGGGGAAATTTATCAAAACCTGTGCAGAGGAAAAGTTGACCAGTTGTCCATAGCAACCAGATTGCTTTCATTTTTAACCCCTTTGTATGTTAGCGTTTAAGTTATTTCCTCCTCTCTTTTTAAAAGGCATACATTTTTCCATCTACAAAATCATACGAAAGCTTCTCTTTTGTGACCAATTGTACTTTGTAATAAAACTTTAACTTTACCATAAAATGTACAAACAAAACCAAAAAATTATTATTTGTGGGGGAGAAATTAAAATGAAAGCTGCATTTTTGTGCATTTTTTGCGACATCTGCATTTTTAATTTTTTTTTGCTTTTACACAGTGCCCTTTATGGTAAAAAGTACACGTTCCCTTTATTATTTAGGTCAATACAATTGAAATGACACCCAATTTATATAGGTTTATATTACTGTATATTATATTACTCAAACCTTTTTTTTAGAAATCCACAGCACAACGGGCTATATGCTGCATATTCTCCTATGAGCAGACAGGGCCACCCAGTGGCAGCCATGTGTGCGCAGTGAGGTTTGTCCCGCCCTGTGTGTCTGCTCATTGGAGAATATGCAGTGTACTTCTCGCTGTGCAGTGGATTTTGCGTAGCGTGAAATACACTGCGTATAGGCATGGCCTTAATGGGACTTTTTATTCATTTATTTTTGGTACATAATGTGACCAAACATCAGCGTTTTTGGCATCTGGTATTTTTTTTTTTTACACATTTACTTAATTGACTGCGCGAGATCATTACTATTATATTTTTATAGTTAGGACAATTACGCACATAGCAATACCAAGTATGTTTATCATTTTTATTTACTTGTTTCGGCACTCTACTAATACAGCTTGGCTCTCCCAGGCTACATCAGTGCATCATCAATCTGGTGGTGGGTAAGGGGACTGTGTCATTTTAGGTCATCAGACTGCCTTAAATGACATCAAGGGGGTCCGACGACCTCTACTGAGCTACCGACATCTTTTGATTTCACTAAGACACAGTGATCAGCATTGATCATGGCATCTAAAGGGTTAGGAGTTATGACGACAGGGGTGGGATTGGTGCTGCCCGTCATTAAATGAGCACTGTCAGATACAAAAACTTTTGATATGTTGTAAAGCATGTATAACCAATAGGTTTTGCAATTGCTTTCATTAGAAAAGTTTCAGTATTTTAGACTAAAAAAGCCAGTCAAACAACTGCCCCCCCCCTCCAACTGTTTGGACACATGCTAGTCATGCTGTGCCCATGCATCATCACCTATGTCATGGACACACTTCCTTGATTGACAGCTGTGGGTGCAGGGCTCGCACCTGGAGGAAAAATCCTCCCACTGTCATCTTGTGTCCCGCTACTGTCAGTGAGGACAAGCTGGGAGCTGTAGTTTTGCTAATGCAAGGGGAGATGTGAGCAGACAGCATACTGAGGGTGGGGGCGGAGACCTGCATAGTGAGGCCACGCCCCCCCTTTGAGAGGAATTCAGACTATTGAGCTAAATTAAAAGAGTAATAAAAAAAATGAAAATAAAGGTGCTAGACACAAAAATTAGATGTACATGGTCAGGATTAGGTACTGAGTGATATAAAAAAAAAAAATTTTGTTGGATCTGACGGGTACGCTTTAACAGTGAGGTCCCAGCTACTGTTACTAGCCATCCCTCATTTCCTATAAAGCAAGCACAGCCCTGGTGCTTTAAGTCCCAGACGGAAAGGGTGTACATTTACTCCCTGCGTCATCTAGGATTTAAAAAGGCCTCTGAAAAATAAGCAATATGATTGGTAGCTATGGGCAGCTGTGACACTTTTCCTCTGCACAGGTTTTGATAAATCTCCCCCATAGGTCTAAATTACATGTTACGAAGGTAAGCTTTTCTATCCTAAAAGGTGTATCCCAGAATGGGGCCTTATGCTTAAAGCTACGTTTAAAGGTGTACTCTGCCCCTAGACATTTTATCCCATATCCAAAGGACAATGTTAAGTTTTCATTGTAATGAAGACCAAACTGATGCAGAAACAGCTGTGTAAATGTTTCTTTATACTGTAAGCCCTGTTCTGGAAGCATGTAACATGGGACTGTTTCCTTATGGGGGATCATCTATTCCAGAATAGCGCATAAGATATTTTTTGACATTGGAATCCAATATAAATGGTAATGTACACCCAATATTTGCGGAGCTGTTGTAGGTGGATTTCTTCAACACACTGTAATATATAAATTCATGGCATTACAATTCATGAATAGCTCCAAAGTGTATTCCCAATTTCCTCCAAGATATATATATATATATATATATACACACACACTTTTTTTTTTGGTTGCAGGTCACCACCACTGACCTCAATGTAAGTCGTATGCGAAGACAACTTTCTTGCGGCTTTGCTATTATGTTAACAGCCAAGCTGCAACTGAAATAAAGCCATTTAACTGCAAGTCATACAAAATATTTTGGTTGCGCAACTTGGATGAGTCTTGCTGTCACACAAACAAAGTTGCCGTGTAGCCCTACAGAACAATAAGCTGGCGCTTCTGGTGATACTTAAAGGCCTATCAAGATTACATAGGTATGTTTACCTTTGTGGGCTATACCAGACTGCAGCACTTTGGAAACTTTCCTATTCCTGAAAGCTTATGCTTCACTACGTTATTGGTTGACTTCCCATATAGTGAAGACACACCACAAAAGGTCTTGAAGCCAATTCCACATACTAGAAGGAACATCACTGGAAAGTTGAGTATGGGGTGGGTGCAGCTCACTTTTTCTATATATAGCAGAGGTTACTGAGGTGGGCTCCCACAGCCCGGGAGTGTGCAGACAGAGTAAAGAGGCAATAGGTATCTCAGTCCTATAGGCTTTACATACACTATATATATATATATATATATATATATATATATATATATATAGGCAATGATAAGAGAAAAAAAAATACAGTCATGGCTGTAAATGTTGGCACCCCTGAAATTTTTCTAGAAAATTAGGTATTTCTCACAGAAAAGGATTGCAGTAACACATTTTTTGCTATACACGTTTATTCCCTTTGTGTGTAAACAAAAAGAAATTGTACATAATGTCACACCCAACTCCAAAAATGGTCTGGACAGAATTATTGGCACCCATAACTTAATATTTGGTTGCACACCCTTTGGAAAAAAAATAACTGAAATCAGTCGCTACCTATAACCATCAATAAGCTTCTTACACCTCTCAGTCGGAATGTTGGACCACTCTACCTTTGCAAACTGCTCCAGGTCTCTCTTATTGGAAGGGCACCTTTTCCCAACAGCAATTTTAAGATCTCTCCACAGGTGTTCAATGGGATTGAGATCTGGACTCATTGCTGGCCACTTCAGAACTCTCCAGCGCTTTGTTGCCATCCATTTCTGGGTGCTTTTTGGCGTATGTTTGGGGTCATTGTCCTGCTGGAAAACCCAAGATCTCGGATGCCAACCCAGCTTTCTGACAATGGGCTGTACAGTGCAACCCAAACCTCAGATTTCATGATGTTGCACACATTCAAGGCACCCAGTGCCAGAGGCAGCAAAGCAACATCAAAAGAATCTCCACCATATTTCACTGTAGGTACTGTGTTATTCTCTTTGTAGGCCTCATTCAGTTTTCAGTAAACAGTAGAATCATGTGCTTCACCAAAAAGCTCTATCTTGGTCACATTTGTCCACAAGACATTTTCCCAGAAGGATTTTGGATTACTCAAGTTAATTTTGGCAAAATGTAGTCTGGCTTTTTTTTTTATGTCTCTGTGTCAGCAGTGGGGTCCTCCTGGGTCTCCTGCCATAGCGTTTCATTTCATTTAAATGTCGACGGATGGTTCGCACTGACACTGCTGCTTCCTGAGCCTGCAGGACAGCTTGAATATCTTTGGACCTTGTTTGGGGCTGCTTATCCACCATCTGGACTATCCTGCGTTGTCACCTTTCATCAATTTTTCTTTTCCGTCCACACCCACGGAGATTAGCTACAGTGCCATGGGTTGCAAACTTCTTGATAATGTTGCGCACTGTGGACAAAGGCAAATCTAGATCTCTGGAGATGGACTTGTAACCTTGGGATTGTTGATATTTTTCCACAATTTTGGTTCTCGAGTCCTCAGACAGTTCTCTTCTCTTTCTGTTGTCCATGGTTAGTGTGGCACACACAGACACACAATGCAAAGACTAAGTGAACTTCTCTTCTTTTTATCTGCTTTCAAGTGTGATTTTTATATTGCCACACCTGTTACTTGCCCCAGGTGAAACAATCTTATTTATCCACAATTTTGAACGGGTGCCAATAATTTTGTCCAGCTCGTTTTTGGAGTATGGTGCAACATTATGTTCAATTTGCTTTTTTTCCCTCCCTTTTTTTTTGGTTTAGTTCCAATACACACAAAGGGAATAAACATGTGTACAGCAAAAAGTGTTTCTGCCATCCTTTTCTGTGAGAAATAATTCATTCTCTCGAAAAATTATGGCCATGACTGTATATACATCCTGTTATTCATAAAAAAAAAAAATTCTCTCATCACTAGAAAGTTGACTATACTGAACGGCAACCCAAAATACTGCATTTTTTAAAATTTTTATAAGGCTTAGCAAATAATATAGCATAAAAGTTTATTCCTCTATAACTCACATTATTTGCATTGTTTCCCCATTTAAAGTCTTATCCAAGAAGAACCCCACGTGGAAATCTTCCTATCCCAAAACTGAAAAATATATGCGGAAGCTTTCCTACACTGTGAGTTAAGTCCATGAATAAAAGTCCTACTGCCCTAAAAGCCATTTCATAGACTATTTTTGGAGACTCATCCAGGTTGTGAATGACAATGTAAGGTTTTATTTTAGTAGACTTAAACAATTGTACCATTTCTGGCAACTCATTTGTATTGAAGCTGTACACACAAGTACATGCTATTTATTCCATAGCAGAATACACCTTAACACCTAAGCTTTGCATATTTCATGAGAAAAACACTGACACAAACATACCAGTTTTTTCAGCTGCCTTTACAAGGCAAAAAAACCTGTAATCATACTTTATTGCACATTTGTGTCATAAAACATCTACGAGTAAAGAATGAAAGAGCATATTCCCCAAACGTGGAGCCTGAATTTAAATGAGTCTAATAAGATGTAGGTATTATTGTCTTATTTTAATGTTCCAATGCTTCAAACCCCTCAGGAACCTCTGTTAAATTAGGTACTACACCTAATTGAAGCCACCCTGATGGGGATATAAAAATGAATGAGCTGTCCAGTCATGTGTTGGAGAATAAAATGAGCCTCTGGCACCCCCTAGTGTTCAACTGTATCAAGGACCAATCATTACATTAAACAGTAACAAAGAATAGACAGTGCCTTGTTTTTTTTTTTTTAAATATTAAAAACAAAAGATATACAAGAAGAAATACATAATTTTCGGTTTGAATTGTACAAATTCACGTATTTATGTTCTCAATTTCTGTTGATGGTTCCAAACAAGCACTCAATAAGCGGCTATGGCAAGTGCCTTTTAAAAGCTCTAAATAAACATTGCCATTTATCGGCTATTTTGTAACAAGCTAGATAAATCTTATTCAGAATTCTGTGCAGGAACAATTCTTATCCATGATTAATTTCTATGAGTAACTGTTATTCTACTGCCAAGGATATCTCCAGCATGAAAAATAAAAATTATAGTTTACCAAATAGAAAAAAAAATCATTGTGTGTACAAAACAAATACAAAGAAACAAAAGATATTTATATCAATATGATCCCATTTTAAGTCACATTTGGCTATAGAGCGCTATCAAGGCTGGCAGAGCAGATAGATGCCACAGGGGATTCCCTTGATGACTTGTGGTTCGGGCAGCAGTAAAGGGATGATAGGTTCATTGTAATTAAAATTACTGCAAAGGAAAAGTTGCACGCAACAAACAACAAATTCCAGCTAAATGAAAACAATGAGCTAGAAGGTTAATGTTGACAACATCACTCCTCTACACAGGAGACAGGAGGGCCCATGTGTACACTCAACCTATGGAAAGGGGGTAATGTGGCTTTTGAAGTAGTGCTGGGCGGTATATCGGTTCATACAGAATACTGGTGTGTTTTTTTCTGTACCGGTTCATACCGAATACCGGTGTTTTTTTCTGTACAATATGAAGAATTTTTCCCTATACTGCAATACCGGTCAGGCCCCTCCCCCCTCAAATTAATTAACTGAATGGGCCGCGGCTTTTTGTGCTTGCAGGGGGAGGTGACCGCTTTCGTTCTCCAAACAGAAGTCCTGCGCCCGCGGTTCACAACTCCTGTGGGTAACATGATTAGTCCCCCGACGTTGGGACAGCGCTGCAGGGGGAGGAAAAGCAGAGCAGTGCCCCCGGGTCATATGATTAGTTCCCCAGCCCACTGCGGCTGATAATTCATTTGAGGAGGGGGGGGGGAGGTTAGGGGGAAAAGAGAGGGAAAAAAAATAGTCAAATACCGTGGAACCGCCATGAGTTTGAAAAATACCGTAATACACATTTTTGGTCATGCCACCCAGCACTATTTTGAAGTAGCACATAAGGTACAACATATAGTAGAAAAGGGAATCTATGTATAGCAGGGGAAATCCTTAGCACAATTGCTAGACCTCTAGAAAGAATAGCAGGTATAATGGGATGGGTGACCAGTGGCGGAGAAAAGCAGGCAGAGGACTAACTGCTGTCCTGGTATTCTCTGGGGACATACAAGCAGCATGATCGCTCACGATGAAGACTTCCCCTATTAATGCACATCTGCTGAAGTCAATTGGAAGATTTAATGAGAACCTCAGAAGAGGCCAGAGACAGCTGCCCATTGAAAAGTTACTGAAGGCATTTTCAGCTAACCAAAGCTCCAAAAAAGGAGACCATGGAGCTGAATACACATGGAGATTATGTACAGTTCCAATGCCATCAAATACCATTGTGCTGTAAATGCTACTCCAGCCACTAAGGGGACCTAATGTACAGCTCCAACAGCCACATGAGACTGGGAAGCAGTACATGCTCACTGAGCAGCAGAGGGAGGGTGCTTGTGACTGGAAGCGGAAAGCACCAATAAGCATGAGCGCCAACAGCAGGCAGTGGAGTAAAGCTGTGCTGGGCTAAGACCACATCACTTTTTTCTTTAATTATTGTTTATTTATACAGTGCTCTTGGTTCCAGGGAACTTTACATTTTATAAAGGGTTAAAATATATAATACAAACACAGGTACAGTGAACATGACACACCGTAAATGACAGACTGGTATTAAGGGCCCTGCCCGCGAGGGCTTACAATCTACATCCCCAATAGAAACTGCCTAGTAGGGCCCTTTATGGCAAAAGTTATTCATAGAATGCTACTGTGAGGTGAATGCAACAAATAGTGAAGGATTCTAGAGGTGGCTGAAGGGAGTAATGTGGACTGTGGACACTACTACTTGCTTTCCACCTCTCATACCTCCCATGGATAAGTAACCCCTATAGAGAGAATTGTCCAGGGAGGGAAAAAAAAAGGAGTCAAACCCTAGGGGGAGGGATAACTACTCTCATAGAATTTTGTCTCATCTGATAATACTCCTCTTTCTTCAGGCGTACGGCGGGCCGTTAGAGAAAGGAAAGCATAGCAGCACACCGCCTGGTTTCCTATTCCTAGCAACCTAATTGGGATTGAGTTTAGTGTAGCAGCCCATTCTACAATTTTTACGTCCCCATAGGGGACTATTTATATAACATGTAGCTCAGTGTGATCAGCTTTCTGCTAATAGAGTCTGCCTTGGCAGACTAACAGCAGATCGCACCACTCCGCACGGAGCAAGTGAGGGAGCAGCGAGCCCCCGCAATCTCCTGCCAGCACAGCTGTTTCTCCTCAGTCTCTCCCATAGACTTGAATGGTGTGATGACCACAGTCGCTCTGAAGCCTAGCACAGCCGGCGTTCTGAACATAAATGTTCGGTTGCTGGGACGGAGATCCTTTGGATAGGGGATAAGATGTAATTTTGCTGAGGGGCACAGTGATTTCTAGTTATGCCCTTTCCAACACAATATTTTTCTCAAGAAAGGCTCAGGTTGTTCTGTTTAACATTTTTATTAACCTCTTAATCTCCATGTTCTCTCATGATGATAAAGATCACAGTTGCCAAGTATCATGTAAATCCATTTTATTCACTCATGTCAGAGTGCTGATGCTCAGAGCCGAAATCTGCAATAGTGTGCACCAGATTATTGGAGCAATGTTAGTTGTAGTCGTAGTGCAAATAATTGCTCATATTATCTGAAACCAGATTTTAAATCGGCAGCCTCTGTCAGCAGATCACTAAGTAATGCTATACTATTGTGCTAGTGTTTGACAATTTTGGACCTTGTGCCCCCCACCCCACTCTTGCTTATTTAGATACAATACTGCAGTGATATTGTCTGAATACATGTCCACATCCTTCCCTGATATTTGTGTAATTATTTTCAGGACCAATTGAGGACCACAATTAGACACCCAACCCTAACGGCTATCATCATTGTGATGTTGAATTACCGACCTGGGAGATCATGGGACACGTCTGGAGAGATTTTGACGGTGAACCACCAGACAAGAGAAAGCCTGACATGGCTTTCCAGAAAGTAGTTCTGTGGGAAATAATTTTTTTTTACTGAGGGTAAGGAAGAGATCTGGGGGGGTGGAGTCCTAGAAAAAGGCACTGTCTTGTGGGGACAATATTTGACTAAGTTTACACAGCAGGTGAAATAAGTATTGAACACATCACCATTGCTACTGACATGAAATTTGCACCAGATGTTGGTAACAACCCAAGTAATATATACAAACAAAGAAAACAAACCAAATTAGCTAAGAAATTAAGTTATCTGTAATAATGTGAAATGACAAGAGTATTGAAGATGCTTACTGATTCAATAGTTTATACAAAAGGCTTTGCTGGTAATGAGAGCTTCAAGACTCCTCCTGTATGGAGAAACTAGTCACATGTATTGCTCTGGTGTGATTTTGGCCCATTCTTCCACACAAAATCTTTTAAATCTTGAAGGTTCCATGGGCATCTTCTAGGAATTATGATCTTCAGTTCTTTCCATAGATTTTCAGTGGGATTTAAATCAGGTGATTGGCCATTCTAGTAGCTTTATTTTCTTTCTTTGAAACCATTTGAGAGTTTGGCTGTGTGTTTGGGAGCATTGTCTTGCTGAAATCTCCACCCTCATTTCATCTTCTTATGGTAGATGGCAACAGATTTTTGTAAAGAATGTCTCGGTAAATTTGCCCATTCATCCTACTTCAATTATTTGATATTTGCCAGTACCAATTGCTGAAAAGCAGCCCCACACCATGATGTTCCAACCAAACTTCACTGTTGGCATGGTGTTTTTAGAGTTATGTGCAGTGCCATTTCTCCTTCACACATAATGGCCCAGATTTATCAAACTATGTGAGCGTAAAAGTGGAGCGATTTTCCGATAGCGACCAATCAGAGCTCAGCTTTCACTTTACCAGAGGTCGTTAGCTGAGCTGTGATTCACTGCTGTGGGGAAATCTATAAAAAAACGTAGAACAATATGAAGGGGATCTACGCCACACCCATGTTAACGAATAATACATCCAGCATAAATAATATGAGGGAAAGGACTGCTAGTGTCCAGGATGTGCTCTAAAAAACTTACCTTTTAATATCAAAATTATATTATATAACAAGTGTCTATGTATTATGACAAGATTTGGAAACAACTCTGTCTTGTTTGAGACATCAACAAGGTATACTCGGGGCTCTGCAGGGCCCAGCCAGTCCCAAGCAACCTATCACTAGAGGATGCAGTTAATTGCACACCTATAGTGAAAAATAATCAACACCCAATGTGTTTCTGCTCGCTTGTGTATAGCGAGCGTCCTCAGGGGGTACAAACAAAAGAATAAATCGGGGACCGAGAGGATATAAATTACATAGTTAATCATCCATATCCATCAACTGTTAAGAGAAAGAGCATTTCCATATATGCGCAATAGAGATGTCAAATAAGTACAAAGTGACATCAATAGCATAATAGGTAAATAAATACAGTGACCCAGGAACCTAAAAGAAATTTCGATCCCTAATAAAACCTGAAATGTAAAATAGTATATGCAAGGTATTTATTTATTCCTGTGGGGAAGAAAATACTATCCCTAGGGTCACTTAGGCACACAGTGGTATGATGCAGTCGGTATGAACCAGATCCACGGTTAGCCGAGCTGCAGACTGTATGCAGGCGCAGTCCCGCAGCGGCTGCATACAGTCTGCAGCTCGGCTAACCGTGGATCTGGTTCATACCGACTGCATCATACCTGTGTGTGCCTAAGTGACCCTAGGGATAGTATTTTCTTCCCCACAGGAATAAATACCTTGCATATACTATTTTACCTTTCAGGTTTTATTAGGGATAGAAATTTCTTTTAGGTTCCTGGGTCACTGTATTTATTTACCTATTATGCTATTGATGTCACTTTGTACTTATTTGACATCTCTATTGCGCATATATGGAAATGTTCTTTTAACAGTTGATGGATATGGATGATTAACTATGTAATATATATCCTCTCGGTCACCGATTTATTCTTTTGTTTGTACCCCCGAGGACGCTCGCTATACACAAGCGAGCAGAAACGCGTTGGGTGTTTATTTTTCACTATAGGTGTGCAATTAACTGCATCCTCTAGTGATAGGTTGCTTGGGACTGGCTGGGCCCTGCAGAGCCCCGAGTATACCTTGTTGATGTCTCAAACAAGACAGAGTTGTTTCCAAATCTTGTCATAATACATAAACACTTGTTCTATAATATAATTTTGATATTAAAAGTTAAGTTTTATAGAGCACATCCTGGACACTAGCAGTCCTTTCCCTCATGTGGGAAAATCTCTCCACTTTTTCTCACACAGTTTAATAAATCTGGGCCAATGTGTATAATCCAAACTGTTCAATTTTGCTCTCAACTAAACACACTATAGTTTACCAGTATTTCACTAGCTTTTCCAAATGTTGTGCAGCAAACTTTAAATAAGCTTTTTATTCAACAATTGAGTCTTACACCGTGAGCTTGCATACAGGCCATGGCAGCTCTCTGCATTACTTACTGTCCGCTAATGCCAAGTCTTTCTAAAGTTCTCTAGAAGTGTCCTTGGCTCTTAGACAACTCTTCGGATTATTCGTTTCACTCTTCTGTCAGAAATCTTTCGAGAAGCATATAGCCCCAACAGTGCTCACTGGAACATTCAGCAGCTTAGAAATGTGCCTGTAAACAACTCCATTGGTTGCAAATGTCTTGAGGAAGCTCTTTTGTTCTATTCATCATGAGGTGTGTCTTGTGTGACAACTTGGCAATTAAACCTTTCTGTAGGCCATCAGTTAAGACTAAACCAGCTGATAATTTGAACTAGCTGGCTTGCAATTTAATTACTGATATATTTCAGCTGTTGTCTTGGCTTTCCATGCCTTTTTGCACTTCCATTTCTTCATATGGTCAATACTTTTCCCTGTGTACCATTACCCATTACTCCTAACTAAATTTCTAAGATTTTTTAAATGGGCACGGTCGGATACAAAAACTTTTTATATGTTGTACATCTTACATGAATTGATAAACAAAATAAATACATAAATATGTAAATATATAAATACATAAAAGTAGCACGTTATTTATCTTGTCTATCCATTTATTGGTCATGTGATAGGGTTCATTGGTGGTTACCTTCTATCTACTTAGGACCAGGTATTGTACCGCTGGCATATTGTGATGTTAGCATCTGCTTTCCATCTGGTCCGGACCAGGTATTATGGTGTGGTGTTGTATGCTCTGACACTGGAAAGAGTCATCATTGCATCTTTTCCACGTCCCGCTACCGGTGATTATGCCATGCTAAACTGGGCTCTATGCCATTAATAATTTTCCATGACTAAGAGCTGCTACCAGCTTGAAAGTGTCAGTGTTTCACACCATGTTTTAATTTTGCTTTCTTTAGTATCCACAAGTTTTTAATTGTGTTATAATTAAAGGTGACGTTTTAACCAATTGTAATCCTTGGACAAGCTGGAGGCACACCTTGTTCTTTTGTCTACTGATCAGCACACTGCCCATGATGTACCTTAAAGGGTTGTTTTTTTAGAGCTGGATTTAGAACTTCACACAGACCCCTAAGAAAGAAACAATAAGCCACCATAAGGCAAAAAATATAAAGAACTACCTTGGCTTGCCAAAAGGAAGACCACAACGCCTTCCCCTGGTATTGGTCTGGAGCCTCTAGAGCTAGCCTTTCCAGTACTTCCTTTAACTAATTTTGCAGGCTCCTGACTTGTCAATCATCCTGATATGTGAGCCGGGAGCATGTCACAGAGCCTCACTACACAGAGCCCTGCCTGTCCATTTGTTTTACTTGTCACTAACACACAGATTTACAAACATTTTCATTTTATTTTACATTGTGTGCCCCCTATAACATTTTTGGGGGCATTTTCTCACTAAAATATTATTGCTGGTAGCCCCAGTTAAAGAGGAAATACAGCCCCTGCAGAGCTAATATGGGTCTCCTAAGATCCAGGAGCTCCTGCAGATACCCGGAATTGGCATTCAAATGATCACCTGGCTGGGATACAACAAGCAGTATTGCTTCCTGCTGAGTTGCATACACAGAATTTATTAACCCCTTAAGGACCAGACCCATTTTGGCCTTAAAGGGGTACTCTGGTGAAAACCTTTTTTCTTTTAAAATCAACTGGTGGCAGAAAGTTAAACATATTTGTAAATTACTTCTATTAAAAAATCTTAATCCTTCCTGTACTTAGCTGCTGAATACTACAGAAGAAATTCTTTTCTTTTTGGAATGCTCTCTGATGACATCACGAGCACATTTCTCTCTGCTGATGTTATTATAATAATAACACTTTATTTATTGTTGTCCTTAGTGGGATTTGAACCCAAGTCCCCAGCACTGCAAGGCAGTAGTGCTAACCACTGAGCCACCATGCTGCCCTTAGCATGCATCTGCTATGCATCTGCTATGCATGGTTGCTAAAATGGAAAGAGATGTCAGCAGAGAGCACTGTGCTCGTGATGTCATCAGTGTTCCAAAAAGAAAGGAATTTCCTCTGTAGCATTCAGCACCTAATAAGTACTGGAAGGATTAAGATTTTTTAATAGAAGTAATTTACAAATATGTTTAACTTTCTGCCACCAGTTGATTTAAAAGAAAAAAGGTTTTTACTTGAGTACCACTTTAACCCCTTAAGGACCCGGGCTTTTTCCGTTTTTTCATTTTCAATTTTTCCTCCTTAACTTTAAAAAATCATAACTCTTAAAAATTTTCACCTAAAATTATATATAATGGCTTAATTTTTGCATCACTAATTCTACTTTGTAATGACATTAGTCATGTTACCCAAAAATCTACGGTGAAACGGGAAAAAAAAATCAATGTGCGACAAAATTGATGAAAAAACACTTTTGTAAGTTTTGGGGGCTTCTATTTTCACGCAGTACATTTTTTGTCAAAAATGATACCTTATCTTTATTCTGTAGGTCCATACGGTTAAAATGATACCCTACTTGTATAGGTTTGAATTTGTATCACTTCCGAAAAAAATCATGAATACATGCAGGAAAATTTATACGTTTAAAATGGTCATCTTTTGACCCCTATAACTTTTTTATTTTTCTGTGTTCAGGGCGCTTTGAGGACTCATTTTTTGCGCCGTCATCTGAAGTTTTTAGCGGTACCATTTTTGTTCTGATCAGACTTTTTGATCACTTTTTATTCACTTTTTTGTGGTATAAAAAGTGCTCAAAAATGCGCTATTTTGGACTTTGGAATTTTTTTGCGCGTACGCCATTGAACGAGCGGTTTAAAAAGCGGTATATTTTTATAAATCGGACATTTCCGCACGTGGTGATACCACATATGTTTATTTTTATTATTATTTACATAATGTTTTTTTTATTTTTGGAAATGCCGGGTGATTTAAACTTTTATTAGGGGAAGGGATAATTGAAAGGGTTAATGATTTTTTTACACTTTTCTTATGCAACATTATAGCTCCTATAGGGGGCTATAACATTGCATGTACTGATCTTTTACACTGATTGATCCATCTCCATAGGAATGGATCAATCAGTGTTTTCGGCGATTGAATGCTCAAGCCTGGATCTCAGGCTTGAAGCATTCATTCGGCGATCGGACAGCACAGGAGAAGGTAAGAGACCTTCCTCCTGTGCTACAGCTGTTCGGGATGCCGCGATTATACCGCGGCGATCCCGAACAGCTCCCTGAGCTAGCCGGGCACTTTTACTTTCGTTTTTAGCCGCGCGGCTCAGCTTTGAGCGCGCGGCTAAAGGGTTAATAGCGCGCGGCACAGCGCGGGTCTCGGCTTCACTATGACACCGGGCCCGCCGCGATATGATGCGGGGTCACCGTGTGACCCCGCGTTATATCGCAGGACCGGGACCCATGACGTATGCATACGTCATGGGTCCTTAAGAGGTTAACCCCTTAAGGACACATGACGTACTGGAACGTCAAGTGTCCGCTCCCAATCTATAATGCGGGGCCACGGCGTACCCCGCATCATAGCGGGTCAGGCCCGGCCTCTAACAACGGCCGGGACCCGTGGCTAATAGCGCGCAGCAGTGATCGCTGTGCCACGCGCTATTAACCCTTTAGACGCAGTATTCAAAGCTGAACGCTGCGTCTAAAGTGAAACTGAAACCATGCCGGTTAGCTCAGTGGGCTGTTCGGGATAGCCGCAGCGAAATCGCGGCATCCCGAACAGCTTACAGGACAGCCGGAGGGTCCCTACCTGCCTCCTCGCTGTCCGATCGCCGAATGACTGCTCAGTGCCTGAGATCCAGGCATGAGCAGTCAAGCGGCAGAATCATCGATCACTGGTTTCTTATGAGATGTCTTATGAGAGTCCCTATGGGAGCTATAACACTGCAAAAAAAAAAAAAAAGGGAAAAAAAAAGTGAATAAATATCATTTAACCCCTTCCCTATTAAAAGTTTGAATCACCCCCCTTTTCCCATAAAAAAAACAAAAACAAAAAAACAGTGTAAATAAAAATAAACATATATGGTATCGCCGCGTGCGGAAATGTCCGAATTATAAAAATATATCGTTAATTAAACCGCACGGTCAATGGCGTGCGAGCAAAAAAATTCCAAAGTTCAAAATAGTGCATTTTTGGTCACTTTTTATATCATGAAAAAATTAATTAAAAGCGATCAATAAGTCCTATCAATGCAAAAATGGCACCGTTAAAAACTTAAAAGTTATAGGGGTCAGAAATGACAATTTTAAACGTATTAATTTTCCAGCATGTAGTTATGATTTTTTCCAGAAGTACGACAAAATCAAACCTATATACGTAGGGTATCATTTTAACCGTATGGACCTACAGAATAAAAATCATGTGTCATTTTTACCGAAAAATGTACTACATAGAAACGGAAGTCCCCAAAAGTTACAAAACGGCGTTTTTTTTTTCAATTTTGTCTCACAATGATTTTTTTTTCCAGTTTCACCGTAGATTTTTGGGCACAATGACTGACGTCATTACAAAGTAGAATTGGTGGCACAAAAAAAAAGCCATCATATGGATTTTTAGGTGCAAAATTGAAAGAGTTATGATTTTTTTAAAGGCTTAGCAGTTGGATCCCCCCATGATCTATAACTTAGCCACTATCCTTCAGATAAGGATAAGTTATATTCCACTACAGTTCTCCTTTAAGTATATTGGCAAATAGTGCTACAAAGTATCAGGTCTGCTTACAGATCACCATAGTAAAGGTAAACCAAGAGTTAGCCACAATGCACAGGTTAAGTTTATTACAGTAACCAGCTAATGCAACTCAGATTAGAGGTCAAATTAATGCTTCACTAAGTTCAAGCCACAACAAATATTTACTGCGTCAGTCAGGCATTCATGGTAGAACGGCTGCTAAGAAATCACTACTAAATGAAAGAAATGGAGACTGAGCTAAGGAAAACAGACAAGGAACAGAAAACCACTGGAATTCTGTTACTTGTATATGATAAACTAAATAATATTTGTTCCCAACATAAAGCACTTCATACAGAAGAGAAGGCACAGTAAGGCTGAAACGACATGTTTCATGGCCATTTTGTTGTGGAAAAATCTACTCCATGCATTCCTATATACAGCAAATATGCTACAATATCTGCAACATTAATTCTGCAGCAATTCACATTGAAGTAGGGATGTTGTGTCTGCACAGTTAACACAGCATTCAGCCGTTCAGTTGGCCACCCCAACCAGTATGCAGCGGGACAATTATCGAAAACACTCATCTCTGGAAGTACAAGGAGTGCTATATACCTACACTAAACACATGTAGTTCTGGATGAGCAGAACCAAACAAAGAATGAATTTCAGACAAGACAGCAGGAAAAGCATTCTGGCTAGTGGACAGACTACTACCAGGTATGTGCAAAACTGGAAAGGGTAGCTACCTTGAAAGAAATGACACTGTCCGAGATTGTCCCTTTTTGGCATCTTATTCATAAACAATTAAGATTGTTTTCTACACTATGGGGGAGATTTATTAAACCATGTGCAGAGGAAATGATGAACAGTTGCCCACAGGAACAATCAGATAGCTTCTTTTATTTTCCTGGGGAAACTGGAACAGAGTTACAAAACCACAACCAACCTGTAGATAAATGTTGTGCAGTTTTTTTTTTTTTTTTTTTTTTTTTTTTAAAGAAATCAGCTCTGTTTTTCTAATGCTGGATAACCCCTTTAGCCTTTTTAGCACTTATAATTTTAGATATTTAATTAATTTACCTAAACTGACCATGATTCTAAAATATAGAAAATCACCCATGTAAAGGAAGAGTGGTGCAACTGCTGTTGGCTGTAAAATTTGCTTCTCCAAGATTTTTCAAACAAGAATTAGATATTTATAAAAACATAGAGAGATATTCAGATGATACAGTACCCACTCACTGCACGATCTAAACGTTGTAGTGAAAGCAATGTATGACCTAGGGCATCAGTGTTGAGGGGGCGCCCATAACCCCTTAACAATGGACGTAATTGCACTTTACGCACCGGGACGTACATTTGCATCCTGTAAGTGATGCGAGCACCGGAGCAGTGCACGCATCATACAGGGCAGGTCCCGACTGCTATCAGCGTTATGGCCGCTAAAAAGATCAGAGAAGTTCTACAGAAAGAGCAAACAGTACAGTATCTAAAGGGTCAGCTTCTGTGTGCTCCACAGGTTGTGTGGTTCTTTTCTGTCTGACCACAGTGCTTTCTGCTGACACCTCTGTCCGTATCAGGAACTGTCCAGTGCAGGAGAGGTTTGCTATGGGGATTTGCTCCTACACTGGACAGTTTCTGACATGGACAGAGGTGTCAGTAGAGAGCACTGTGTTCAGACTGGAAAGAACTACCCAACTTTCTCTTTAGTATACAGCAGTTGATCAGTACTGAAAAGTATTAAGATTTTTAAATAGAAGTTATTTACAAAATCTGTTTAACTTTCTGGCAGCCTTTAAGTTGCTCTCCATTAAACCTAAAGGGGTACCACCGGAGAACCATTTTAAGTTCAATGGAGAGCAAAGGGTTGTATTCTGGGCCTTGACCTTGCAGTAGCTCTAATGAATCTGGTAACCCAGCTGTTTTCCCCTCAACTTAAAGGGGTTGCAAAAAAAAAAAAACTTCTACTTACCTCCCTTCAAAGTTTCTAGTATGGGAGCCCAGTCTCTAATGCTGTTGTACTTAAAAAAATTGCAATCAGAATGTAAGATCGCTGCTCACTCAATCAGTGGCCACAGCGATGTCCCACCCCATTCAGTGATGAGCGCTGATGTGACATGCTGTCTGCAGCTTCCTTAAATGCAGTGGCACCAGGCACGATACCAGGTTACACGAGGCAGTGAAGGAGGCGAGCCTGGGCACATTGGTTAATTAAACATTTTCAGTGGACATGCAATTTAACCTAATAGAGAGCACTAAGGGCAAATATCCTATTAACTTTTAAGGTACTAGGGAAAAGACCCCTGGGGAAAATTTTTGTGATGTTAGAACAGCCAAGAGAAAAATCAGACCCCCCGGGAAAGAAGGATCACTATAATACAAGGGAAAAATTACCCCATATGTCCCATGGACATGGTTCCTGGACCAGGCTGCATTTTTAGTCTCTGCATTCTTTGCAGCAGTGCTCATGGCAGCGAAGAATGAGGCATTAATCTGAAGCATTACTTGTGTGACCTGAGGTGCCTTAAATAGTAAATGTGGCTCAGGAAACGCAAATCCAGAAGAGAAGCCGGGCAGAAGTGGAGACAGACGCTTGAGACCATCTGGATGTGATGGCAGATGCCCGGGATCCCTTTAGCTGGAAACAGCAGAAGTTTGGGTCCATGTCATCAGCTCGTCCTGAAAGTCACATAGGTCATACCTATCAGCAAGTCCCAGCATCGTGACAGCAGCCCCAAGCCCCATCGAGAGACCACGCATGGGGCCGGAAGGACAGCAACATATCCTTGATTCAGTCCCCCCCACATTGGACATGGATGTCACAGCACCGGGCCAAACATGAAGGAGTCTACTCGAGCCCGATCCCTGTAAGGTTCTATCTTCTTGAAGGAGACCTCCAGAGCCTCCTGAACCTCTCAGGTATCCTTCCCTGATAAGGACAGCAAAAACACTGGGATGAAGAGGGGGAGATAGGGTTTTTAACCTCTCTGAACCGCTTTTCCTGTCCCAATCAGGCAGAGGCAATCTTCGGGGTGCCATTGTGCAGATGATGGGGAATTACAAATACTCTTGACATAGCTTCTGCCACCCTGCAGTGGCTTGGAGAAAAAAATGAAATTATAAATTTTCCCCCACTGATAGAATCCATGTGGGTCAGAACAGCTGCAAAATTTCCCTGCAGATTTAGAGCCACATCCTCTCATCATGCTGGGGAATTGTTATTCATTTCGCCATTTTTAATGTATAAGACTGCAACAAATTATGCATGCAGTTTATGCTATTTGTTACAGATTTGCATTAAAAAAAATTCTGACACGTGGAATCACCCTAATAGTATGTGTTCAGTCCAAGTATCGAGGGAAGCACAAGCTATAAATATAACTGACTGCACCCTGCAGCTTGGGTCGACTTAGGTAATGTGTGCTGGACCCCTAAGGGATTTACTGCAGATTTAGCGTTTCCATTGCTGAAAATGCCCTGCAAAATGCAGAGAATTTAGAATACACAGCAAAGTCAATTTTTTACAACAGCATGAGGATTAGATTTGTTAATACCCCATTGACCTTACCCCATTGACTCATTACTTACAAAGTGATGAGTATGCTTTAGAAATCTGCAGTGTACTAACATGTAATCCAGCGTTTGTCTTCCACCCATTCTACAAAGATCGGGCAGAGAGACGCAGCTCGCGCTGGGTGGTACGGTTGCCGAGGCAACCATACAAGGCCCAGAAAGTTCTGTGCATGAGTCCCTTTCATGTGAAAACGACTTGTTCATAGAACTAGCTGAGCGTTGTACGGCTTCCTTGGCAATTGTACTGCCCAGCTTGAGATGCGTGTCTCCGAACAGATCTTTGCCAAACGAGCTGGAGACCAATGGTGGAATTACATCTTAAAGGGGTATTCCAGGCCAAAACTTTTTTTTTTTTAAATATCAACTGGCTCCGAAAAGTTAAACAGATTTGTAAATTACTTCTATTAAAAAATCTTAATCCTTCCAATAGTTATTAGCTTCTGAAGTTGAGTTGTTTTCTGTCTAACTGCTCTCTGATGACTCACGTTCTGGGAGCTGTGCAGTTCCTATGGGGATATTCTCCCATCATGCACAGCTCCCGGGACGTGACATCATCATTGAGCAGTCAGACAGAAAACTTCAGAAGCTAATAACTATTGGAAGGATTAAGATTTTTTTTAATAGAAGTAATTTACAAATCTGTTTGACTTTCCGGAGCCAGTTGATATATATATATATATAAAAAAAGGTTTTGCCTGGAATACCCCTTTAATACACAGTGGATAGGACGAGTATGCTTTAGAAATCTATAATGTGTAAACAAACCCTAAATCCTCTGACTAAATCCATGTTGAAATCTAAAACTCTTTCATTACAACAGCCACCGCCATATTTAAAGTACATTAGATCACTAATTTGCGATTGCTCACTTTTTTTGGTTGATTTTTAGAAACCTGGAGTTATGTTTTTATTACCTGAAACATGCCGAGCTATTCTCTTTAATGGGAAGAGTAGACGCTTGCAGGGATATAACTTTATTTCTTGGTACGGTGATTTGTTTCACAACTGATGCTTGAAATGGAAAGAAACAGATGAGATAAATTAAGTAATGCTTTAAAATGGCTGCATGACCTAAAGCACAAGCTCTGCATAAGAGTTACATGTATGAAAGTGGACCCATTAAATGGTTTTCTATATTTTCCCGTAAACTAAATTAAACAAAATGTATGTATGAAATCTTACATCTGCTGATATAATCACATCTCTGCATATCTTTTATGGGAATACCCTTATAATTAACATCTCCAAAAGTTTTCTCATATTCACAGCATTGTGGATAACAAGCTTATTGTGGGGGGCTGATTGCTGGGAGCCCACCAATCTCAAGACTGGAGGAAAATTGCCCCTCTCCCCCCTTGAATCAATATATCATGCATGGCCAGCATGCCATTCATTGTCTATGAGGAGTCTGAACACTTCCAGACTGCAATTTCTCTCTATTTTCATTATTGGTGGGGGTCCCAGTGAAGCGGTGGATAGGAAATAACTTTTGGAGATGGAAACAACCCTTTTAAGACATTCTTACATTTAACTCTTGTTAAAAGGGCTTTCTGTAACTTCTGATATTGCTGAGAAATCATAATATCCAAGATTACAGGCAAACTAACATAGTCCCCCAAATGTAGGAGATGGGTTTTGAATACCATACCATAATAAAAATCGGACAAGTATAGAAGAAAAGGAGACCATGAGAATAGCTCAAATAAGTAATTCAATGACTTTCACAAACAAACTCTCTGGACTGTAATCCCATTTCATATGGTTGGGATTGCTGGAAAGGACTGAGATCTGCTTCTACTCCTTTTAAAAACGTGCACCTGCTGCCAAAGCTGTTGCCTGATGGGTTGAGTATGGAGCATTTTTGGCACATTGTGAAATATGTTTTTTGAATTCTGCAAGTTGGGATTGCCCAATAAAGGTGGACCAATCCATTACTGAGTAGGTAATGCAGTGACCACTGTGTATCTCTTTTATGTTGTGTTTTTAATTGTCACTATTTTCTTTACCTCTCTATGTGCCTCTTTTGCGCTATTGTTTGGGGGTTTTTGGGTTAATTTTGCAATTGTTTCAAAACATAAAAATGCATAGGATTGTTCTTGGCAGAAGCAAAAAAAAATAATAATTTATATATATATATATATTTTTTTTTTCAGAATTTGTTTAGCTTTACTTTGCATAGTTTGGGAATTTATAAGGTTTTGACCTTGGTTGAAAAATAATCAATTTATTTGCACTTCCTAAGGTGATTTAGAAGGAGAATAATACTTTACATAACAGCAACATACTGTACCAGCCTTCCATTACTTCAGTGTGTGCTACTTTAGTTTAAATGTTTTTTTCTTCTTCCCCTCATTCAATGTTTTGGACTGGTCTAGGTCTGGTCAGCACTATGGGACCACAAAGAGGGTAACCTTTTAACGAGTTTGCAGGGATGAACAGCGTGAAATATAGGAATTAGAGATGAGCGAACTTGCAGTAAATTCGATTTGTCACGAACTTCTCCGCTCGGCAGTTGATAACTTTTCCTGCATAAATATAAATAGTTCAGCTTTCCGGTGCTCCCGTGGGCTGGAAAAGGTGGATACAGTCCTAGGAGACTCTTTCCTAGGACTGTATCCACCTTTTCCAGCCCACTGGAGCACCTGAAGGCTGCAGGAAAAGTCATCAACTGCCGAGCCGAGAAGTTCGTGATGAATCGAATTTACTGTAAGTTCGTTCATCTCTAAAAAGGAATCTTAAGAGTTGTCCAGAGGAGGAAGATACTTGGAAAAGCACAATCTTCATAAACTTGGGGGTGCTGTAAATCTTCCCCTATTAAATACTTCATATGACCTTCTTTAATATATACTGTGCTGAAACTACAGTTGGTTTTAAATAGCCATCTGCCTATTACAGGTAGCAGTTCCCCAGAAGCAGTCCTAAAAATTATTTTAATGGAACCTATGGACTCAAAAATTCTGAATGTGCTTAATACAATTTTACATATGTGTGCCAGACTATAAAACAAATGTTTATTCATAACAAGCAAAACAATACCGTTTTAGCTTTCGTCTTTCTAGGGGAAATACTGCGGAAACAGGCGCGCATACCTTGTGGCATGTGCCCTGTCTGTAGGAGGCTATTCAGAGAGATGTGTTTTTCTCCAGGTCTGTTAATGTTAAGTGCAGAGTTTGAGGGCATCGTGGTCACTTGCTTCACAATCCCGCTGGATGTCTGCTGAACTACCTGCAATGGTAACAGCAACATTAGTAGGTACAAACAGGTCCTCATTCCAAGCAGTCCATCAACATGCTCAATCAACCGAAACTGCTATGAGGCATCTGTGTCCAGCCCTGTTTACACACATCACGCTCATGAATCCTCAAGCGTAATTTTGTCTGGATATGACAACAAGGAATCTCGCCACTTGTTTACAGTAATATCTAACAACATAAACTTGTCCGGATGGCCTTAATCCCTTAAGACATGCAGGCCTATCAGACCGCAAGTCATGTAGGTTTCACGATTCATCATTAATGCAGTTTACTCAAATGTCATGAAATAAAATCGCCAACATTTTCTGTGCAGTTTTATTTCATATGGAATTAGATTGCAGTCGTCAAATGTATTGTGAATGTTCTCTCAAACTAATAAATAATCTGATTTCTGTAGAGACAAAATATTATGTAAAATATCTGGACACTACCGTATACATATATACAGTGATAGTAATGCAAAACCTCAAAAAAATAAATAAATATTTGATCGGTCACTGGGTGCATGCTAACTTGTAGCTAATATAATATAACAAGAAAATACATTGGGGGATATTTATTGTTGCTTTGGTAAGAGAGTTCTGTAGGCATTTTTTTTGCTTTGGGTTTGCTTGTGTGTGACATATTTATTATACAGTGATCCCCCAACTTACAATGGCCTCAACATACAATGGTCTTTTCTGGACCATTGTAACTTGAAACCAGACTCAACATACAATGCTATGGAATCTGTCAATGGCTGGAAGAACGGACATTTCACTGGTAAAACCCCTGTATTCCTAAAGTGCATGCACTGACTGGTGTCTGGTAGAGCCCCCTACAGTACAGGGAGGCACTAAATGTTCTGTACTCTTTACCTGGGCCAGGGTTAGCTGCTCCTTTGGACACCAGGTGAGGGTGGCTCCATGTTACTTTTTTAGGACATTGCGGGTTCTGTACAGGACCCTGAAGAAGCTACTGTCCTCTACATAGACAAGTGTTTCCCAAAGAGGGTGCCTCCAGGCACCGAAGGCTGTCCGGTGCCGAAGGCTGTCCGGGCATGCTGGGAGTTGTAGTTTTGCAACCGCTGCAGGCACCCTCTTTGGGAAACCCTGAAATAGACAGTGATTTACAGCTCCCAGCAGCTCTTTCTTTCTTACATATATATATATATATATATATATATATATATATGGAATTGCTTTATCTGTATTAGTAATCTACTTATTTTTCTTTAATCCTCACTTTTTCATATTTTTGGATGACATTTTGGGGCTTAAGAACCATTTACCAGGTTTCCATAGAGTTATGGTCTCAACATACGATGGTTTCAACATAGAATGGTCGTCCTGGAACCAATTAATATTGTAACTTGAGGGACCACTGTACTATCACAGAGGGGTTGATAAATTTGGCTCTCAAGCAAAAACCAGTAAAATCACTTTAGAATACCATTTTCTTAGCACACACAAGCAAAAAAAATTTGTGTGTTTATTCCTTTTTTTTTAACCACTTTTTCCCCCTAAATGTACTAACTCATTTTGTGTTTGTTTTTATCTTTTCATTTCAGATCAGTCTATCCTGTGGGCTTCTTCAGATTTGGTGGACTACGATGACCAGCGTTTTTTTGTTTAACATTAAAAACATTTTGTAATGAGGGAGGGCTTGTTGTGTTTTTTGGAATTAAAGATTTTTAAATGTGTTTTTTTTAACTTACTTTACAGGCTGAGTAGTGGAAATGGAGTGGAGTCCATTACTAAGGTGGGGCTCAAAAACAGCTAGCGCTAACCCCCGATCATTACCCCGGTACTCACCACCACAGGGGTGTCGGGAAGAGCCGGTACCAACGGGCCCGGAGCATCAAAAATGGCGCTCCTGGGCCTTGGTGGTAACAGGCTGACGTTATTTAGGCTGGGGAGGGCCAGTAACAACGGTGCTCGCCCACTTTGGTAATGTTAGGCTGTTGCTGTTTGGTTGGTATCTGGCTGAGAATAAAAATACAGGGAACCCTATGCGTTTTTCTTTATTTATAGGGGAAAAAAAACCACATAGGGTTCCCCATATTTTCATTCTCAGCCAGATACCAACCAATTAGCAACAGCCTGACGTAACCAGGATGGGCGATGACCACTGATACTGTCCCTCCCCAGCCTAAATAACGCCAGCCTGTTACCACCTAAGTCCAGGAGTGCCATTTTTGAAGCTCTGGGCCTGTTAGCAGCTCTTCCCTGTGGTGGTGGGTACCAGGGTAATAATCGGGGGTTAGCGCTAGCTGTTTTTAATGCTAACGCTAAGCCCAGGCTTAGCAATGGATTCTGTCTATAAGACGGTTTCCACTACTAAGCCTGTAAAGTAAATAAAACTAACAAAATGTTTAAAAAAAATGTATTCCAAAAAACTCCCTCACAAGCCCTCGTTAACCACTTTATTAACATTAAACAAAGAAAAAAAAAACACTGGTCATCATGGTAGTCCACAGGATACACAAATCTGAAATGAGAGGGGGGGAAAAAAAACAAAAAAAAAAAAACAGGAAAATAGGTTAGTGCATTTACTGTAACCCACCCGCACATTTCCCGCCTGCACCACACCCCATTACTACAACTCCCAGCATGCCCTTATAGTAAGGACATAATAGGAGTTGTAGTCATGCAGCAGGGTTGGGGGGAGATGTGCAAGTGGGTGAAAAGCTTGTCACCTGCCCCCACTGCATGACAACAACTCCCAGCATGCCCTTATAGTAAGGACATGCTGGCAGTTGTAGTTATGCGGCACAGGCAGGTGACAAGCTCGTCATCCGCCCGCCCATCTAACACACTCCCCCCATGCAGCACAACTACAATTCCCAGCATGCTTTTACAGTAAGGCCATGCTGGGAGTTGTAGTAGTTGTGCATGGGCAGGAGATGTGAGGGAGGGTGACAAGCTTGTCACCATCCTCTATATCTCCTACCCGCTCGTCCCATCGTGCCTATGAAAATGAAAGTATAGAAATAAAATAAAAATCGCACAAAAAGTCTCACCTGCGACTTTTTGCCCAGCTTTGCTCCCCGACCACATCTACCACCCACCCGCTAGCTAGCTATTACTAGCCCTTACAGTGAGGACATGCTGGGAGTTGTAGTCCCAACACCTTGCAGGCAGGTGGTAGATGTGAGTGGACCACTGGACCTGGACCACAGATTGGTATTTTTTGCTTACCCTCAAAAGTCACACAAAAATTGCTTAGGCGCACGTGCGACTTTTTGTGTAACTTTTGTAAGCAAAAAAAAAAGCTGTTTATATCCCTTGATAAATCTCCCTCATTGAACCAGTAGTACAATGGAAACCAATACAATAGTGCACAGTGGAACCCACCACCTTCTAATGAGGTTTGTCATAGAGACTGCATGCTGCATTATTCGTCACAGTAAATATGAGATTTGTGCACACAAAGTCTATGTAAAACCCTATTGGATGTTTAATAATGCAAGGTGTTGTAAAGAGGCTGGTTATGATTAGAAAATAATTAGATACTTCCAAATAGACAACACACTTGTTTAATTGGCTGCATATGTTTTTGCAGTTCATTACCTTTCACTTGAGCTGCAATGGACAAAAGTGGAGCTGTATGCATAAGTTCACGCTGAGGAAATTCTGCAAGGAAGTGGATCCTCGCCGTTCAAATCAGTCTTACTTCCTTTGAAATTTGCCACCAAAACAAAGTTGCAAAATTCGAAGTGAGTTTGAGACTTTGCTTGCAGATTTTGCAGAAAAAAAACGTGTTCATTCTTTCAGCAGACTCATATCCACGTCAGAAATTCCATGAACTGAAATTTTGCTGTGTGAATTGAACAGCAGCCTCCTATTGAAAGCAATGGGAGGCTCCTGCATGCTGAATTAGTGCTGAATTTATTTGTAGAAATTCAGTGCAGAACCTCTGTAGAGTGAACATACTAGGGAAAAAGAAGAATACATTCATACAACTTACTTTAGGATCACGTCTCACCTTCCTGAGAAAATGAAGGCTTTGTTTTTCCAGAATATGGACGAGAAAAGTTTTTCAGATCTTTTAGGCTAGGAGGACCCTAATATAGTGTTATGTTAGTTGGAGAATATATAGTCCTAAACAAAGTCAGAGGTATGAATGAAGAGGATTATCTAATATGGAAGAAAAAGAAGAATTTGAAAAAAAAGTAAAAATAAATAGTAAAGTGCCTTTGGTTGTAAATGTAAGGGGGATAGCTCTCTAAAATGCATATAGCCTAGCAGACTACCACCGCCACCTCACAAGGGACCTTAATGAACTGTATCCAATATACCACAGGACACTGCAATCAAACAATCATTATCATACATACAACTGCAACTAAAAGGGTGCACTCTGCCACTCCAAACACTAAAAGATCTGCTCACTGGGTGTCTCTCTTCAATCTGAAGTACGGGTTTCAACAAAACTGGGATCATCATCTATATCTGGTCTCCTTCTAGGTCACCTGTATGGTCGTCCCTCCACCAGTCAGTGGCCACGTACAACAGCTTGAGTGGGGAGACATTCATTACAGAAGACATCCCCAAGAATGACTTCTGCGTGAGCAGACTTCTGAATAGGTGAGCGCTGCAGTGCACCAATCCTTTCTCCAAATGGAATGATTTTCCACCTCGTTCCACAACAGCAATAAGTCTTTTTCAGCAAACTATTACTTATATGGAACATTTTAAATATTATTTGTTGTTACATTAGTTACTCTATTTCCCATCCCTTCCATATTAGATAGTTATCTTTATTCATTCCTCAAACTGACTTTAGGACTATATATTCTTTCACTAACGTTAAACTCAAAAGTAGTGTAACTAGAAAGTATGAAAAACTAAATTTTCTTGTGAGAATGCTTTTTCACCAGTGCTGTTTACCCCCCTTTTTTTTGGGGGGGGGGGGGGGGGGGGGGGGGTTGCAGAAAAAAAAAAAAGCTGGATTGAACTTTTAGCTTTAATTCTTTATTCCGTCCTTAAAATACTTAAAACCAAGATTTACAGGGGTGTGGCCTAGCTATGGCTCTAAGCGGAAGCATTGTGAGAGTTCCTGTGCTTTCCTCACTTCCCTGCCTATATGTAACCTGTCCCAATGAGTAAGGAAGCTGCCAATAAGCTTAAGAGGGGTACTCCGGTGGAACACATTTATTTATTTATTTTTAAACCAACTGGTGCCAGAAAGTTAAACAGATTTGTAAATTACTTCCATTAAAAAAATTTTTACCCTTCCAGTACTTATTAGCCGCTGTGTGCTACAGAGGAAATTCTTTTCTTTTTTAATTTATTTTTTGTCTTGTCCACAGTGCTCTCTGCTGACACCTGATGCCCGTATCAGGAACTGTCCAGAGCAGGAGAAAATCCCCATAAAAAAAATCCTGCTCTGGACAGTTCCTGATACGGACAGAGGTGTCAGCACAGAGCACTGTGGACAAGACAAAAAAGAAATTCTAAAAGAAAAGAATTTCCTCTGTAGCATACAGCTGCTAATAACTACTCAAAGGATTAAGATTTTTTTAATAGAAGAAATTTACATTTCTGTTTAACTTTCTGGCACCAGTTCAAAAAAAATAAAAAATAAAAAGTTTTCCACCGGCGTACCCCTTTAGGGGTCTTCGGACCTTCAGAGCGGTCTTATCAGAAGTGGGATTTAGTGTTTCTTAATGGTGAGTGCTCGCCATGCCATAAAGCTTCTTTTGCCTAACCATTTCAGGGACTCACAACCCTCAAAATCCTCCCTGCCACTTGAACTAAGTGCTGACCTTCAGACACTCTGTGCTCACGTGACTGCTATGGCAACCAAGGGTAATGGAGGGATACATGGCAGGCAGAGATCTAGTCTCTGAAGGAGGACTACCCTCAATTGCAAGGTGCTTTGCAATCTCTGGAGGGTGACTACTTGATTCAGAAGCAACAGGATGAACTCCAGCGTCTGCTGGAGCAACACTCCTAACAAAATTCACTAACTACATATGATGACGTTGAAAACTGCAACCGCTGAATCATCATCATCAGGGTTTGCGGTATACCAGAGGCCACAGGTTCTCAGGAGCTGATCCCAAACACTGCAAAGCATCTTCAATGGGAATCATTGGTTCTTGACAGGGTCCACCTCACTTTTAGTCTGCAGAGCACAGACCCGAATTGGCCATGCAACATTATTTGCCAAATCCATTTCTTCCTGTTTAAGGAAGACATTATGAGAAGGGTCAGGGAACAAGGTCCTATTGACCTTGATGGGGCTTTGGTGCAGTTATTTTAAGATCTTTACTGCACTTCTCTGGCCAAGGGCTCTGCTCTGGGCCCCGTTCTCATGGCCCTATGGGAACTCCCCAACTCTTGGGAATTACCTTTTCAGCTGCAAGTTTGTCATGGCATTTCAACTTACAATCTCTGTACTGCTGATTTACCGGACTTTAATGCTGCTCTGGATATGCCGAGAGTCTGTTCCTTACGCCCTTGCCATGATGTTCTTTCACCAGAACGAATGACCATGCTGCCTATCTTGCTGGCATTAGGGTCGGGCACTACCAACCAAGGCCTGCTACTGACCAGGAGCTGTAATTGTGGCCCTTCACACCTGGAAGTTTGCTGTTTTGTTGCCATTACGATGCACAATCTGTTTAGTGATGCTAGACTGTTTAAAACTGCCTAATTCACCACATTTGTGATGCTTGTCACACTTGTGTGTGAAGGGGGTTCCCATAGGGGAAAGCCGGGATTGTATAGAGAGTGGAGAGGTAAGAAATATGTAGTTGAGACCCATGATTTAGCAATGTTGCTCATATTTCTGCTTCTATATTTGTGTTGCTTATCTATTATATATCCCTTGCGTCTGTGCTTTTGCTGCTCCACCAGTTTCCTCATAAGCAGGTTCCCTTTGTTGGTTCATGGGTGGTGGGTTCTCTCTACTGTGCTTACTCTCTGCTTGCAAAATTTGCCAGAATTTGCACATTTTTGTTCTCCTTCTGGCCCTCTTTTCTCTTTGTTTTTGCACTGACCTCCTGGTTCTTGGGCAAGCAGAACAGTCTTGGGTTAAGTCCTCTTTATTAGATGGGGTTCTATTAACCTTCTCCAGTTTTCCAGTCATAAACCCCCCCCCCCCCGCCCCCCATTTTAGGTGGTTTGGTGGAACACTTTTATTGTAATTTGTGTTCTATCCTTAGGGGACAGCTGTTTAGTCGCATGGTTACGTGACTGTCCCTTTTTTCCCTCCCCATTTTCTCCTTTTAACTATGGCTTTGTTGCAGCTTTATTTTTATAACACATGCAGTGTTTTAAAGGGGTACTCCGGTGGGAAAAAAAAAAGTGTTCGAATCAACTGGTGCCAGAAAGTTAAAACAGATTTGTTAATGACTTCTATTAAAAAATCTTAATCCTTTCAGTACTTATCAGCTATAGTACAAAGAAAGTTATTTCCAGTCTAACAACAGTACTCTCTGCTGAAACCTCTGTCCGTTTCGGGGACTGTCCAGAGTAGCAGAGGTTTTCTATGGGGATATACTTCTAATTTGGCCAGTTCCTGACACATGTCAGCAGAAAGCACTGTTGTCAGACTAAAAAAAACCATCACAAATTTCTCTGTAGTATACAGCAGCTTTGAAGTACTGGAATGCTTCTGATTTTGAAATAGAGGTAATTTACAAATCTGTTTAACTTTCTGGCAAAAGTTGATTTGAAAACATTTGTTTTCCGGAGTTCACCTTTAATGCCCTTGAGAAGCCCTCACAAGTTCTTGCACATGCATAAGAAATAGGTCCATATGAGTCCTTTTGGGAAACACTCACAGCTGTTCTTTATGAGTTTTCCAACAAACCCGGTGAAGCCTTGGCCAAATCTGTACACCCTTGTACTCCACAGAAGTATGTGCCCTCTATTCAAGGGCTCAACCCACCATCCTTTGATGGCTATAGTTGAGATGTCTCATGACTATTACCAAGCTCTTTATAACCTTAGGGGTCCCTTGGTTTACATGAGTCCATCAGATTTACAGCATAAAATAGACAACTATATGACATCTACTGACTTTTCTTTCATCTCTAAAAAGGACCAGGCAGGTTTAGAGGATGAAATAACAGAGCATGAAATTGCCTCAGACATCAAGGATACGCCTTCAGGGAAGAGCTCTGGCCCAGATGAGTTCCCTAATAAGTTTTACAAATTGCTTGCCCCAGAATTTGTTTCCAATTCTGTCTCAGATAGTACCCCCTTTGCTTCTGCATCATTCTCAAGTCTAATAAAGATTTAACTGTCTGTGCTAGTTAATAAAACTATTGTTAATTAAATACTGACATCACATATTTCTCTTAAGTGTTGGCTAATTGGTAAACTAGCCCCCCCCCCCCCCCTCTATTATCCATACCAACCAAGTTGGTTTCATGCCCCAGCGGGAGGCTAACCATTCCTACCTGTCTGGTGTTGGTAAATGCTGAAAAAGCATTCACTGTTCACATAACGGGAGATTTATCAAAACCTGTCCAGAGGAAAGGTTGTTGAGTTGCCCATAGCAACCAATCAGATCGCTTCTATCATTTCTCAGAGGCCTTTTAAAAAAATCAAAAGAAGCAATCTGATTGGTTGCTATGGGCAACTCTGCAACTTTTCCTCTAAACAAATTTTGCTAAAACTCCCCCCTTGGTCTTTTCTGCAGTACACAATTTAACAGGTGATCTAGGCCCTTCTTTCCTATCCAAGATAACTGCCCACTATGCCAACCACACCGCTACAGTGCGGATTAATGCTGTATTTTTACTGGGTCTTGTTCAGCTTTTATCGTTAAACTCTATCATTGATCCATTCCACCTTCACCACAGCCGGAGCTGCTGTTCCTAATGCTGGGCCGAGATTGATCAAATGCTGCCTGTTCCAACACTTCCTCAATGTGGCCCATGCTGTAATTCCCAGACACTGGAAAACTACCACATGCTCTACGGTTGGTGAATGGGTTGCAGAGCTAGACCTGTTCCATAGAATGGGGTCTTTAACGGCAGAACTTGATCCAGCAAGAAATGCTTCCTTGCTTGCTTGATAGGATGGCTTGGGATGATTTTAAGAATGGCTCCTCCATTACTGCTTGCCTCTAGTGATCACCTGTATCAATATACCTCATGTTTTCTCACGGCTGGTCCGTGATACCTCCCACTGCTGCTCCCTGTTTCTCCCCAACTCCAATGCTTTCTTGATACTAGTTATTTCTATTTCTTTGTGCTTTCTTTGGCCTTGCTATCAAGGTTGATGGCGTCTTATTGCAGGTTGGGATCCTTTCCCTAGTTCTTCATTTTATTTGGAGGTCCTTCACACCATGTGATGGCTGTAATTTACTTTAATGCACATAATAGTGCATAATAATGAGCGTTTTGCTCTTTTGATTGTTATTTTTTTGTATTACCACTGCTATGTTTTTGTTTTCTCTATTACTTGCATTATTGTACATACATTTTTTTCTTGAAAAATGTAATAAACAGATTTCTGAGAGAAAACAAACAAGCTTAACAATGTATCAGCAAAGGGTATGGCTAGACGTGGTAGATAAAGCAGTGGGATTTGCTTGTGGAAAATAATGACAATGATAGCAAAGTGGATAAGATTTCCAAAATCTCAACCACACAGGAAAATTACCTGCAGCATGTCAATTCTTGTGTTGGATCAGCTGTGGATTTGTAGTGATCTGCAGGTGTTGTGACCTTTGTTGGGGACATGCAGCAAAATCTGCAAAGGTGGAATTAAAATACATAGACTTTGTTATCATTACAATATTAGCATGCTCATTCCAAGTTCCAGAGTGGGAAATCCACAGGATTTGGTGAAAACTTGTAACTGTAGAATTCAGTGTGGAAATTTCCGCAGCATGTGGTCCTGTTCTTATAACAAACCAACTCAAAACAAACCATATGGCAAACCTGAAATAACTACATATAGTATCAAAGATACTCAATGAGAGTAGAGAAAGAAAAAACATTTATCTTACCATCTGTTTTATGTTCACAGGTTTAAATGTACTTAGAGATGGGGGTACAGCAGGTGTAGTTTGGGGGACTTTCACAGTGCCAAGTGGCGTAAAGCCAACTGGTTTTACTGTCTGCATGGAAGAGGATGGTGTAATCTTTACAAATGAGAGCGAGTTTGCAGCAGCAGTCTGTGGTGGAGGGGTCTGTTGTCCACACTGCAAGATAAACTCCTGGGAACTTGGCATCAGACGCCGCAATGAAGGCAGACTTTTCTATGTAAAGAAAAACAATAAGATTATATAAATCATAAGGAGTATATTAGCACAAGAATGTGGTATATGGTTCATTAAGAATAACATTTAGGAATCTATGCTAGGAAAACAAAAAGAACATGACAGAGGTACTCTAAGTGCAGTTATCCCAATGGTGAATGGTGTAGATTAGGGCAAGTTGGATGTAAATTCACCTTGTTATGTTGGGCAGCATCAACACTGATGAGTAAATATGTGGAATGCATGGAGCAGCCTGCATCCACCTGCAGCTCAAAGAATTTGATGCATTAATGCAATCAAGTAAGGGGACCCTCGGGGGATCTCTGTTGGTCGAAAGACCCTCATGGAGCCGACAAAGAACTATTTATTATTTTATATATCTTGTGCAGAATTTCAGCATTAGATAATATAATTAAAAATTTAGCCAGGAGTGCCATCTCCAGACGTCCTTTTTTCTGAAAAATTTCCAAGGATCTTCTGGCCAGAAAAGGTTTATCTAACATTTTAGGATAAGCCTTTATGTGTTTAGAATATATGAGAAACATATCAGTATTTCTGGCCATATATGTATGACATTTTTCACCAGTTTCTCCTGCAGACTCATCTCTAATTTTCCGTCGACCCTGAACTATACATTAGCTGCTATCGCTTCCATTTATTGCAGAAAATAAATATAGTAGTCAGCTCACCACTCCCCATGTGTAGACCTCCATGTAACAGCGGCACACATCTCAGTTGGAAGCACGGACTCCTGCAGTAAAGCTGGGTATTTAGGCGTGGAGATCCACATGAAAGAAAATAGGTAGATATCCAGCTCCCAGGTAAAAGCACAGCATTTTTAATACAAACTCTTAAAAATAATTCTAAAAAAGGAAAAAATGCAACAATAAAAAGCACAAATGAAACGCGTTTCGACTTATCAAGTCTTAGTCATGGCATTTAGATACAACATCTAACCCCTTTATATACTATAACCGCTAAAGGAAGCATCTGGACTAATCACGCCCACATGAAGTCGCCATACTAATTATGTCTGAACACAGTCATAGAAAAATCCTTTTCTTGTATACTCTTGTTACACAGCCTAAGTATTACCAATATATTCACGTAATAAACTATATACAAAAGTACCATCAGATTTTTTTATTTATTCTTCTATCCGAGTTTCGTTTGTGCTTTTATCTCTGCATTTTTTGATCTGTCGGGAAGGATTACGAGTTTGTAATAAAAATGTAGTGCTTTTACCTGGGAGCCGGATATCTACCTATTTTCTTTAATTTGGATTCCATTTCGTGCACCATATAGGGGATCCTGTTCCCCCATATCAGTAAAGCACACACTTACAAGAAGCATGAAAGGCATTATACAGAAGAACTAGGCAGTTTAAGATGTGATACCAGCACTAAAATGAGATATAGCAGGCCTTCCTCTGTGCCTGTCTCTATTCAGAGGTGTGGTTTAAAAAAAAAAAAAAAAAAAAAAAAAAAAAAAAAAAAAAACACTTGTCCAAGGGACTAAAAGGGAGCACAAACTTCTTGTTCCTCTTGAAAATCCACTTGTCCTTGTACACAAAATAATTTCAACCAAAATAGTATGCATATAAGGTCTTTAGTTTATTTATTTAGTTTTTGCACTTTTATTTTTTCCTCCCCTCCCTTTAATAGCCATAACTCTTATTTTTACCACTACAGACCCATGAGGGCTTGTTTCTTGCGGGACCAATTGTACTTTGTAATGACACCTTTCATTTTTCCATAACTTATGCTCAGAGACAAATATATATATATATATATATATATATATATATATGTATGTATTTGTGAGGTGATAGCAATGCAATTTTGCAAATGTGGAGGGTTTCTTTTTTACACCATTCACCTTGTGGTCATACTTACATGTTACTTTGATACTTTAGGTTGCCCTGATTATACCAATACCAAATTAGTTTAGTTTCCGTCAGTTTTTACAAATTAAAAAAAATTAAAAAAACTACTCTTTTTTTTCTGACCCCTATAACATTTTTATTTTTCTGTATACTGGGCTGTATGAGGGCTAATTTCTTTGCGCCATAATCTGCTGTTTGGATTGGTACCATTTTGTTTTGATTGGACTCTTTTGAACACTTTTTACTTTTTTTTTTTTTTTTATATCCCAGAGAAAATAAAGTTATATATACCAGTGCATAGTGAAAGTATTCGCCCCCCTTGAACTTTTCGACCTTTTGCCACATTTCAGGCTTCAAACATAAAAAGATATAAAACTGTAATTTTTTGTGAAGAATCAACAAGTGGGACACAATCATGAAGTGGAACGAAATTTATTGGATATTTCAAACTTTGTTAACAAATAAACTGAAAAATTGGGCGTGCAAAATTATTCAGCCCCTTTACTTTCAGTGCAGCAAACTCTCTCCAGAAGTTCAGTGAGGATCTCTGAATGATCCAATGTTGACCTAAATGACTAATGATGATAAATAGAATCCACCTGTGTGTAATCAAGTCTCCGGACAAATGCACCTGCACTGTGATAGTCTCAGAGGTCCATGAAGAACAAGGAACACACCAGGCAGGTCCGAGATACTGTTGTGGAGAGGTTTAAAGGGGTACTCCGGTGCTTAGACATCTTATCCCCTATCCAAAGGATAGGGGATAAGATGCCTGATCACAGGAGTCCCGCCGCTGGGGACCCCCGGGATCATGCACGCGGCACCCCTTTTGTAATCAGTCCCCGGAGCGTGTTCACTCCGGGATTGATTACCGGCGACTACAGGGCGGGCGGCGTGTGACGTCACGCCCCCTCCCGTAGGCTTGCATTGAGGGGCGGAGCGTGACATCACACGGTGGCGGGGGCGTGACGTCACACGCCGCCCTGTAGTCGCCGGTAATCAGTCCCGGAGCGAACACACTCCGGGGACGGATTACTAACGGGGTGCTGCTTGCAAGATCACGGGGGTCCCCAGCGGCGGGACTCCCGCGATCAGGCATCTTATCCCCTATCCTTTGGATAGGGCATAAGATGTCTAAGCACTGGAGTACCCCTTTAAAGGCGGATTTGGATACTAAGAGATTTCCCAAGCTTTAAACATCCCCAGGAGCACTGTGCAAGCGATAATATTGAAATGGAAGGAGTATCAGACCACTGCAAATCTACGAAGACCTGGCCGTCCCTCTAAACTTTCAGCTCAAACAAGCAGAAGACTGATCAGAGATGCAGCCCAGAGGCCCATGATCACTCTGGATGAACTGCAGAGATCTACAGCTGAGGTGGGAGACTCTGTTCATAGGACAACAATCAGTCGTACACCACTGCACAAATATGGCCTTTATGGAAGAGTGGCAAGAAGAAAGCAATTTCTTAAAGATATCCATAAAAAGTGTCATTTAAAGTTTGCCACAAACCACCTAAGAGACACACCAATCATGTGGAAGAAGGTGCTCTGGTCAGATGAAACGCTATGTTTGGCGTAAAAGCAACAAAGCTCATCACCCTGAACACACCATCCCAACTGTCAAACATGGTGGTGGCAGCATCATGGGTTGGGCCTGCTTCTCTTCAGCAGGGACAGGGAAGATGGTTAAAATTGATGGGAAGATGGATGGAGCCAAATACAGGACCATTCTGGAAGAAAACCTGATGGAGTCTGGAACAGACCTGAGACTGGGACGGAGATTTGTCTTCCAACAAGACAATGATCCAAAACATAAAGCAACATCTACAATGGAATGGTTCACAAATAAACATATCCAGGTGTTAGAATGGCCAAGTCAAAGTCCAGACCTGAATCCAATCGAGAATTTGTTGAAAGAACTGAAAACTGCTGTTCACAAACGCTCTCCATCCAACCTCACTGAGCTCCCGCTGTTTTTCAAGGAGGAATGGGCAAAAATTTCAGTCTCTCGATGTGCAAAACTGATAGAGACATACCCCAAGCGACTTACAGCTGTAATAGCAGCAAAAGGTGGCGCTACAAAGTATTAACTTAAGGGGGCTGAATAATTTTGCACGCCCAATTTTTCAGTTTTTTATTTGTTAAAAAAGTTTGAAATATCCAATAAATTTTGTTCCACTTCATGATTGTGTCCCACTTGTTGTTGATTCTTCACAAAAAAATTACAGTCTTATATCTTTATGTTTGAAGCCTGAAATGTGGCAGAAGGTCGGAAAGTTCAAGGGGGCCAAATACTTTCACTATGCGCTGTGTGTGTGTGTGTGTGTGTGTGTATGTATGTACGATTATATATATATATATATATATATATATATATATATATATATATATATATATATATATATATATATATATATATATATATACACATATACACACACACACACACACACACATATATATATCTATATCTCTATATTTTTATATATCTCCATATATCTATATCTATATATATCTATATATATCTCTCTCATATAATTTTAATTTTTTTTTGGGGGGGGGGGGGGTTGATATTTTTTTATGTTAACGACATTGGCCGTACGGGATATATAATGTTATATTGTAATAGTTCTGACAATTACACACAGTCCAATACTTTTATTACGTCTACAAATTTTTTATATGGAAAATGGGAAAAGGGGAACTTTTAATATGGAAGGGGGTTTAATGTGTATTTTTTTAAACATTTATTACACTTTTTTTTTTACCACTTTATTAGTCTTTAAGAACGAATCACTAGTCAGGGATGTGGAATTTCTATCGCGCAACGTTCGGGACATGCAGTTCCAGGCACGTGAATTTTTTCAGGCCCTTAGCCCTGCTTCGGGCAAGCAGGGCCAGACCCGAAAACCCCCGACAAGCATGGCAGTGCTCAGAGGGGTGTATGGAGCAGACTCCAGACTCGTGCCTGCTCCATACTCGGCAGCCCCCGGCTGTTTTCAGTAGCTGGAGGCCGCCGTTAATAGCCAGCATTAACCCTTTAGATTGCCGATGTCAAAGCTGACAGCGGCGTCTAAAGGGTCATGTGAATGCTCCATTGTGGGCTAGGGCAGCATCCCCCCCCTCCCCTGCAGCACGATTGCTGGTGGGGGGGGGGGGGGGGTTGGTTTGGGGTTGCGGTGTCGTGCGATCCATTGTAGAGGTAGCCGGAGGGCTTACCTCTGCTTCCCTGGTGTCCGTGGCTCTGTCACCAATAGAGCCTGGCTGGACTAGGCTCTATCAGTGACCAATGGATCATAGATTGCACAGATCAATGGAGTTCAATAGAACTCTGTATCTGTATGAGGAATATAATGATTCCTCCTAAAAGTTCCCTAAGGCACTAATAGAGTGCGAAAAAAATTTTTTTTATAAAAGTTTAAAAGACACACATTAACCCCTTCCATATTAAAAGTTCAAATTACCCCCTTTTCCTATATAAAAGTATGTAAACATAATAAAAATAAATTATTTGGTATCGCTGTGTGCGTAATTGTACAAGCTATTAAAAATAACATTATGTATCCCGTATGGTAAATTACGTAAATGTAAAAAAAAAAATACCAAACCACAGAATTGTAATTTTTATAATATCACAGAAAAAAGTTAAAAGCGATAAAAAAAGTCAGATCAATACCAAATTGGTACCAATACAAAAAACTGATTATGGAGCAAATAATGAGCCTTCATACAGCCTAGAAAGCGGGGGAAAAATAAATAAAAAACCTACAGGGGACAGAAAATGGCAATTAAAAATTCGAAAAACTAAAATCTGGTATTGCTGTAATCAGGCTTGCCTAAAGTATCAAAATAACATATTAGCTCAACCACAAGGTAAACGATTTACAAAAGAAAACCACCAAATTTGCTAAGTTATCTTTTACTATTTCAATTTCACCAATATGTTTTTGTTTCAGAGAATATGTTGTGGAATAATTAAAAGGCATTATTGTAGTTAGTTATGGCTATTGTAAGGCGAGGAGGAAAAAACCAGAGTGTAAAAGTGAATATAGGTCAGGACAAGTGGATCATCATGAGGGTCAAGTAGATTTTGCTCCGTTTTAGTCCCATGGACAAGTAGTTTTTTATTAAATTTCCACACCCTGATAGAATCCTCATACACTACAATGCAGTTAAACTCAAATGATATGTGCACATTTGGTTGGGGCTGCTCCAGGCAGGCTTATTCAAATACAGAGCCATTATAGTGTAGGGATTATAGCGATATAGCAATTGCACTGCGGGAGGGTGATCCATCCCACTAGCCCATCAGGGATGGTTAAAAGGTACTTTTAGACGCCGCTGTCAGCTTTGACAGCGGTGAGCTAAAGAGTTAAGAGCAGACCACGGCGATCACCGCATGCCAGCGATTAGCAGCGGTCCCCAGGTACAGGAATAGGCTTGGGACCGCCAGGTATGGAGCTGGCTCAAGTCAGGAGTCTGCTCCATGCACCCTGAGCGCCAGCGTTTTAAAATCAGAGGGGGAAGTCGGTCCAGCCCTGCTTGCCTGAAGCAGGGCTAAATGCTTAAAAAAAAATTCAACTGCCCGGCGCCCGGAACTACATGTCCCGGGTGTCAAGCGATATGATTTCCACATCCCTGCTACTATATCTCCAGCCACTGCCCCTTCACTCTCTTTATATGCTCTAAAAAGACGCCACAGTCTTTGATAAAGTGTTTAACCCTTTGACTGCTGGAGAGCATTATAAGGATAGGTACACATTATGAAATATACAACCTAAGAAATTCTGGGCAGACACTCCATGTGTAGCAGGCGCCGCCATAATGACGGCAAGGCAGTTCCATGTGCTATTTCACTGAAAGAATAAACATGTTAAAGGGGTATTCCAGGCCAAAACTTTTTTTTTTATATATCAACTGGTTCCGGAAAGTTAAACAGATTTGTAAATAGCTTCTATTAAAAAATCTTAATCCTTCCAATAGTTATTAGCTTCTGAAGTGGAGTCGTTGTTTTCTGTCTAACTGCTCTCTGATAACTCACGTCCCGGGAGCTGTGCAGTTCCTATGGGGATATTCTCCCATCACGCACAGCTCCCGGGACGTGACATTATCATTGAGCAGTTAGACAGAAAACTTCAGAAGCTAATAACTATTGGAAGGATTAAGATTTTTTTTAATCGAAGTAATTTACAAATCTGTTTAACCCCTTAAGGACCAAGGACATATGAGTACGTCCTTGGTCCCGCTCCCGTTATACAACGCGGGGTCCCACGGTGACCCCGCATCATATCACGGTGGGCCCGGCGTCATAGTGAAGTCGGGACCCGCCGCTAATAGCGTGCGGCACTGATCGCGGTGCATCGCGCTATTAACCCTTTAGCCGCGTGCTCAAAGCTGAGCCACGCAGCTAAAAGTGAAAGTAAAAAGTGCCGGTTAGCTCAGTGGGCTCTTCGGGATAGCCGCGAAATCGCGGCATGCCGAACAGCTTACAGGACAGCCGGAGGGCCCCTACCTGCCTCCTCGCTGTCCGATCGCCAAATGACTGCTCAGTGCCCGAGATACAGGCATGAGCAGTCAAGCGGCAGAATCATCGATCACTGGTTTGCTATGAGAAACCAGTGATCAATGTAAAAGATCAGTGTGTGCAGTGTTATAGGTCCCTATGGGAGCTATAATACTGCAAAAAAAAAAAAAAGTGAATAAAGATCATTTAACCCCTTCCCTATTAAAAGTTTGAATCACCCCCCTTTTCCCATTAAAAAAAAAAAAAAAAAGTGTAAATAAAAATAAATATATGGTATCGCCGCATGCGGAAATGTCCGAATTTTAAAAATATATCGTTAATTAAACCGCACGTCAATGACGTACGCGCAAAAAAAATTCCAGAGTCCCAAATAGTGCATTTTTGGTCACTTTTTATATCATGAAAAAATGAATAAAAAGCGATCAATAAGTCCTATCAATGCAAAAATGGTACCGTTAAAAACTTCAGATCACGGCGCAAAAAATTAGCCCTCATACCTCCCTATATGCGGAAAAATAAAGTTATAGGGGTCAGAAGATGACAATTTTAAACGTATTAATTTTCCTGCATGAAGCTATGATTTTTTCCAGAAGTACGACAAAATCAAACCTATATAAGTAGGGTATCATTTTAATCGTATGGACCTACAGAATAAAGATAAGGTGTAATTTTTACCGACAAATGTACTACGTAGAAACGGAAGCCCCCAAAAGTTACAAAACTGCGGTTTTTTTTTTTCAATTTTGTCTCACAATGATTTTTTTTTCCGTTTCACTGTAGATTTTTGGGCACAATGACTGACGTCATTACAAAGTAGAATTGGTGGCGCAAAAAATAAGCAATCCTATGGATTTTTAGGTGCAAAATTTAAAAGAGTTATGATTTTTTAAAGGCAAGGAGCAAAAAACCAAAGTGCAAAAACGGAAAAACCCCCGGTCCTTAAGGGGTTAACTTTCTGGAGCCAGCTGATAGATATAAAAAAAAAAAAAAGGTTTTGCCTGGAATACCCTTTTAATTTTTGGGGGCGAAGTCCAGAATTAGAATTTCCATTGCAGATATTCAGCAGTGTGCACTGTGCAGCAGTATCCAATTGAAGACAATATTCCAAGTGTGCATGGGCCCCATATGTGTATGTCGAGTCTTAAGTGGTGATAGCATGTATCTGGGATGTGTGTAAGGTCTTTTGTAACATGAGTGCAACAAATGAGTAAGGTTGAGTGAGTGAAGATAGGTCAGCCCCTTGATGTCGGACGTTATGTGCTAGAAAAGTACATACATGACAGGATGTGAGCAGGTTTTAAAGTGATTGATGAGTTTAGGGGGGGGGGGGGGTTGAAGATTAGTAAGAGGAGAGGCATTTCTCTCTGATAAAATACATAACAAAATTTCCTATATAAGATAGTACTATTGATTTATGCAAAACACTCAAAGTGTAGTGAGTACTTAAAGAGGTATTCTCATCTGACTGATTAAGTCTCTGCTGCTACCACTTCCGGAATTGCTGGTGGACGGGCAGGGATCAGAAGCAGACCAGTTGCTTCTGTGTCCGACAGCTCCCAAGCTAAAATACTATGGCTGCAACTGTGGGACCTGATAAATGGGCTGAGGTAAGTCTGATGTGCACTCAGGAGCATCAACCACTACACAGGAAGTAAGATCGCCACTGCTCCTTAAAGGGGTACTCCGCTGGAAAACATTTTATTTTAAATCAACTGGTGGCAGAAAGTTAAAGAGATTTGTAAATTACTTCTATTAAAAAATCCCAATCCTTCCAGTACCTATCAGCTGCTGTATAATACACAGGAAGTTATTATCTTTTTGAATTTCTTTCCTTTCTGACCACAGTGCTCTCTGCTGACATCTCTGTCCATTTTAGGAACTGCCCACAGCAGGAAAGGTTCTCTATGGGGATTTGCTCCTACTCTGGACAGTTCCTAAAATGGTCAGAGGTGTCAGCAGAGAGCACTGTGGTCAGACAGAAAGGAAATTCAAAAATAAAAGAACTTCCTGTGGATCATAACAGCAGCTGATAAGTACTGGAAGGATTAAGATTTTTTAATAGAAGTAATTTACAAATCTGTTTAACTTTCTGGCACCAGTTGATTTCAAAGAAAATGTTTTCCAATGGAGTACCCCTTTAAGCAGAGCTAGTGGACAGGATCTCAGGCAACCAGTGGTCAACAAGAGACAAATTCTGCCCAGGCTGCAAAAAGAAAAACAAACCTATGTGCACATCGAGGGAGCGGCAGAAGGTGAATTATCGCTCTCCCGTTCTTGGGCCCCAGTTGTCTTCTGCATTCTGGGACCCAACATGTCACACTACGGTGAGCTTATAAAGGCTGCAGCAATGTCCTGCCTCAGCCAGGGATATGCTGAGTGGCAATGCCATGTAACAGACTCGGGCCCCGTCTTCTTCCTGGTGTCCGGGCCCATTATATTTTTCACATTCCAAATTTGAACAGACCAGAAAAGGAGAGCAACATACATCTTACCTTCAGAAAAGGCACTAGATAAGGCTGTGGTGAGGACTTCAGCTCTTTATACAGTTTTGTAGTAAATTCTTCTGGTTCAAGTTTTGAATCCTTAAATTTGAAATAAAGCTAAAATTAATGTTAAAAGCACTAATAAGTACCATCTTGTTTGCAGTTCAGTCCCTGTGGTGACATTACTCATACAGTCTGACCATTGTTTTCTTTATCACAGTGTGCCCTATTGTGCAGTACCGCTATATACTTTTAGGAAGATTTCCTAGAACTAATTATTCAAAAAAAAGTACCCGCTGGGTTACAACTAGGGATCGACCGATATTGTTTTTTTTTTTTTTAGGGCCGATACCGATAATCGGTGGAGGTTAGGGTCGATAGCCGATAACTTATACCGATATTCCGGTATAAGTTATCGGCTATATATCCCCCCGCGACATCGCTGCAGTGCATTGATTTAAAGCGGGCGCTTTAAATCAATGCACTGCAGTGGCTTTTGCGGTGCCATAGGCTGCCGCCGCCGCCACCTGCTTCTCTCCCCCTGCCTGTCCGGGGGTCCTGAGTCCCATCACCGCCACCGCATCGCACCGGCCCCATTGCCTCCCCCATCCCCGGTTTTATAATTACCTGTTCCCTGGGCCCGGGGTCCACCTACATCTGGCTCCGGTGGCATCCTCCCGATCTGTCACTCTGCGCACTGACGGTGACGTCACGGCGCGCACGTCACGTCATTGCGCACAGCGTAACGCAGGATGCAGCAGGAGCCAGAAGTAGCGTGGGCCCCGGGAACAGGTAATTATAAAACCGGGGATGGGGGAGGCAATGGGGCCGGGGCGGTGCGGTCTGCGACGCGGTGGGTCGGGGGCGGTCGCGGTGCCGTGGGGGTTGGGGTGGTCGCGGTGTGGTGCGGCGGGGGGCGGGGAATTATCGGCAAGTTAATTGCCGATACCGATAATGCCCAAAATCGTGATTATCGCCCGATAATATCGGTCGATCCCTAGTTACAACTAGTACAGGCTGAAGGTGCTAGTCTACATTTATGTTCGGTAAAACACAAGAAATATAAAGCACTTTAGCTTTTTCTATCAAGTTTAAAGGGGTTCTGTAGACTGAAATAACCAAGGGTATGAAGTGCTCACACTTACTTATATCTTCTGTGAAGAGAATTTGCTTAAAGGGTAGCTCCCACCATCCTATTTTTATTTTTTTTGCTAGCCCGTTGCCACCCCCCGCTACGGCACTAGCCCGTTCCCTCCTCCCTCCCCCCCGCCCCGCATACCCCGTTCCCTCATTACACTTGCAGTTACTGCAGAGTCCGGCAGCGGGCGTGCAGGGACAGCGGCGGCAACCAGGCGGCGATGTGCAGGAGGAGTGGCCTCCCAGCCAGTGGCCGGGGAGCCATTGCGCTCGCTCCCGCCTGTCTGATTGACAGGCAGGGAGCGAGTGTAGCCTAACTGAAAAAGGACTGATTGCCACTCCAAAATCAGTCCTTTTTCAGTAGCCGGTTTTTAAATGTAAATTAAACCTTTTTAATGAAAAAAAAAATAATAAAAGTATATTAGAGATATGTTGTACTACATAAGTACTACAACATATCAAAAAATAAAGTTGGTGACAGTGCCCATTTAAAGGGCTACTCCGCTGCTCAGCGTTTGGAACAAAACTGTTCCAAACGCTGGAGCCGGCGTCAGGAGCTGGTGATGTCATAGCCCCACCCTCTCATGACATCACTACCCAGGAGGGGGCGGGGTCATGATGTCACGAGCTCCCTACACCAGCTCCAGCGTTCGGAACAGTTTGTTCCAAACGCAGAGCAGCGGAGTACCCCTTTAAAACCGCAATGGATACCAGTGACGTATAATGCATTACATCAGGTTTCTATTTTCTATTGGTTAACTGGGCAATATAGAGCAGCAGACAACACTTTTTATAGGAAGCCTCAGGAACCTGACAGAACTGACCCAAAGCTTTATTGCTTGTTTTGTGCTACAAAATTACTGTATTAAAATCATCAGAATAATAATATAAATCTTACAAGCAAGTTTTTCACCAGGTTTTTTACGTTCTGCCCCATGGTTGGTGACTGAGGTCCACTTGATGCCAGTTTTATTAAGGTTGCCAGAAAATTTTTGCACTTCTTTACATTATCCAGGACTTCCTATTTAGATGACAAGAAAATATGATTAAGATGTAGGTTAGGAAATAAAGCAGGAACACAGTTCTCTAACTAAAATAACTGAAAATTAAAGCGTACCCGTCAGATCCAACAAAAAAACTCAGTACCTAATCCCGACCATGTACATCTAATTTTTATGTGTCTAGCACCTTTATTTATTCAGACACTAGTCTGAATTCTTCTCAAATGGAGGGGGCTTGGCCTTACTGTGCAGGTCTCCGCCCCCTCCCTCAGTATGCTGTCTGCTCACATCTCCCCTAGCATTAGCAAAACTACAACTCCCAGCTTGTCCTCACCGACAGTAGCGGGACACAAGCTAACAGTGGGAGGATTTTTCCTCCAGCTGTGAGCCCTGCGATCATAGCTGTCAATCAAGGAAGTGTGTCCATGACATAGGTGATGACGCGTGGACACAGCAGGACTAGTATGTGTCTAAGCAGACAGGGGGGGGGCAGTTGTTTGACTGGCTTCTTCAGTATGAAATACTGAAAATGGTCTAATGAAAGCAATTGCAAAACCTATTGGTTATATATGCTTTACAACATATCAAAAGTTTGTGTGTCTGACAATGCCCATTTAAAGTGTACCTAAACTTTAAGACACCTTCTGACATGGCTTAGGGACATCTATCCAAAGAAATTGGATATTTTTCCTTTTTTTTTTTTCAATTAAAATTTTAAAGCACTTATGTCATTTAATAAAACTGCTGCCATGTTTCCGTACTCGTTTTACATAAGGCCTGTATTCTGACTGTGAAAGCTGCCTGACACGACAGTTACTGTAATTTCCGATTAGTATTACAAGAGGTGACGTTAGAGATAAAAAAAATATTACTGCATAATTACGAAGCATGACTAAGCATTCCTGTAAAAAATAAAATATGAATATATTGCCAGCCTATTACTATTTTAACCATTTCTCTAGTAGAAAAATTTTACAGTGGGGAGAACAACAATTACTTGCTGTATTAGACAGCATGCTAAAACCCTCTAATGTGTTTGGAGGTGTGATTCTCCCCCAACATAAGATGTGTGTAAGAGTGTATGCATGGGGGGGGGGGGGGGGGGGGTGGGTAGAAATAGCCATAAAGATATGTATACACAAAAGTATACATACAGGAAAGAATTCGTGCAAAGGAAAGATAAAGTATCAGCCCCAAAGCAAACAGCACACCTTAAGACTGTGAGCCACCCAAGCGGTAACCTTTAAACCAGGACAGCACACAGAAGTGAATTACGTCAAAGCTTTAGGTTTTTTGAAGGCACCCCTCTCGAGATGGACCAGGTAGGACGCTCGGGGTAACAAAATCATTGATGTATGAGGCAATAATACTGGGCAATAAGTTTCCTGGCTAGGAGGAGAATTTGTGGAATTCCCATCTCATGTCTAACTGCCTCCGAAATGCAATCAATAAGACACAAAATGCAGCTTTTAGACATGAGAGCTAGTTGGATGCCATATATCCTATATAATAGCTAATAACTCTTGCCAAAATGAAAGAAGAGGGCAACCCCAAACATATGCAGTATAGAAGCATTAACCTACCTACACCTAGGACACGAAGAGTCTGAGTGCAAGCCGAGTACATGCAATAAGACTGGGGTTCTATACACTCTATGGAGTAGAAGGAGTTGCAATAATCTACTGGCTTCAGAAAGAGACATCAACAGGGTGTAAGATAGTACAGTACAGAGGACAAACCTTCCATATCAGAGTCTTATTTCTCCAGAACTGTAAGGGGGCATCTCAAGTGGTAAATACTTAGAAAATTACAGAGGCAAGAGATAACTAGATAAATAACTACTGTGTAGAAAGAAATAGGCGACCAGTGGGCCCCAATATAAAATTGTCCATCCATCTCCTCAGATACTGCAATGAACTATGGCCTAATGTGTCAACCGCATAGAGCGCCACTCTCTCCTTCAAATCATCATATTTAAACCCTACCAAGGACAGGGAAGAGCAAATAGGTGCAGCCAGAGGCTAAATGGCCAGGTCGAGGAACAATGGGGAAAAAACACACTAAACAAGAACCCATTAACCCTTACCCTGGCCACTGGCTACAGAAGGCAGACAAATGACATAGTAGGGGCAAAAGCTCACGTTGCCTATGACCCTCTACAAGTAATTCCACTCAGTGCTGTCAAGCATTAAATGGGTACTGTCATTAAAGGGGTACTCCGGTGGAAAACTTTTTTTTTATCAACTGGTGCCAGAAAGTTAAACAGATTAGTACATTCTATTAAAAAATCTTAATCCTTCTAGTACTTATTAGCTGCTGAATACTGTAGAGGAAATTATTTTCTTTTTGGAACACAGAGCTCTCTGCTGACATCTCTTAAAATGGACAGAGGTGTCAGCAGAGAGCACTGTGGTCATGATGTCTGCAGAGAGCTCTGTGTTCCAAAAGGAAAAGAGTTTCCTCTGTAGTATTCATATGCCTAGCAACATCTGGAGGGCTACAGTTTTAGACCACTAAACAGTGGTCTCTAAACTGTAGCCCTCCAGATGTTGCAAAACTACAACTCCCAGCATGCCCAGACAGCTGTTTGGGCATGCTGGGATTTGCAGTTTTGCAACAGCTGGAGATCTGCAGTTTAGAGACCACTGCACAGTGATCTCTATACTGTAGCACTCTAGATGTTGCAAAACTACAACTCCTAGCATGCCCACACAGCTGTTTGCTGTCTGGACATGATGGGATTTGCAGTTTTGCAACATCTGGAGGTCCACAGTTTGGAGATCACTGTGCAGTGGTCTCTAACTGTAGCCCTCGAGATGTTGCAAAACTGCAAATCCCAGCATGCCCAAACAGCTGTCTCGGCATGCTGGGAGTTGTAGTTTTGCAACAGCTATAGGCACACTGGTTGGAAAATACTGAGTTAGGTAACAGAACCTAACTGAAGGTTTTCCGACAAGTGTGCCTCCAGCTGTTGCAAAACAACAACTCCCAGCATACACGGTCTGTCAGTACATGCTGGGAGTTGCAGTTTTGAAACAGCTGGAGGTTTGACCCCCCATGTGAATGTACAGGGTACATTCACACGGGCAGGTTTACAGTAAGTTTCCTGCTTCAAGTATGAGCCGTGGCGCAAATTTCTAGCGGAAAGCTCACTGTAAACCTCTGCCAGTGCGAATGTACCCTAAAAACACTACACTACCACATAATAAAGGGTAAAACACTACATATACACCCCCTTACACTGTTCCCCCCCCCCCCCCCCCCCAATAAAAATGAAAAACTTATTGTACGGCAGGGTTTCCAAAACGGAGCCTCCAGCTGTTGCAAAACAACAACTCCCAGCATTTACAGACAGCCACTGACTGTCCAGGCATGCTGAGAGTTTAGCAACAGCTGGAGGCACCCTGTTTGGGAATCACTGGCGTAGAATACCCCTATGCAATACCTAATTTAGTCCTCAAATGCGCATGAAGCTCTCACTTCGGAGCCCTGTCGTATTTCAAGTAAACAGTTTAGGGCCACATATGTTGTATTTCCGTACTCGGGAGAACTTGCACTATAAATTTTGGGGGGGGGGCTTTTTCTCCTTTTACCCCTTATGAAAAGGAAAAGTTGGGGACTACACGAGCCTGTTAGTATAAAAATATAAAACATTTTACACTAACATGCTGGTGTTGCCCCATACTTTTTATTTTCACAAGTGTTAAAAGGAAAAAAAGACCCCAAAAATTTGTAAAGCAATTTCTCCTGAGTACGTAAATACCCCATATGTCGGCGTAAAATGCTCTGCGGGCGCACAACAAGGCTCAGGAGTGAGAGCGCACTAAGTACATTTGGGGCCTAAATTGGTGATTTGCACAGGGGTGGCTGATTTTACAGCGGTTCTGAGAAACGTAAAAAAAAAGAAAATACCCACATGTGACCCCATTTTGGAAACTACACACCTCATGGAATGTAACAAGGGGTATAGTGTGCCTTAACACCCCACAGGTGTTTAATGAAAAATTCTTTAAAGTTGGATGGAAAAATGAGAAAAATATTTTTTTTTCACTAAAATGCTGGTGTTACCCAAAATTTTTCAATTTCACAAGGGAAAATAGGAAAAAAGCCCCCCAAAATTTGTAACCCCATTTCTTCTGAGTAAGAACATACCCCATTTGTGGATGTAAAGTGCCCTGCTGGCAAACTACAATGCTCAGAAGAGCGGGAGCACCATTGGGATTTTGAAGAGAAAATTTGTCCGGAATTGAAGGCCACGTGTTTACAAAGCCCTCATAGTGCCAGAACAATGGACCCCCCCCCCCCACGAGACCCCAATTTGGAAACTACACCCCTCATGTAATGTAATAAGGGGTACAGTGAGCATTTACGCCCCACAGGTGTCTGACAGATTTCTGGAACAGTGGTCCGTGAAAATGAAATAAGTTATTTTTCATTTGCACAGCCCACTGTTCCAAAGATATGTCAAACGCCAGTGGGGTGTAAATACTCACTGCACCCCTTATTAAATTCTGTGAGGGGTGTAGTTTCCAAAATGGGGTCACGTGGGGGGGTTCACTGCTCTGGCACTACGGGGGGGCTTTGTAAAAGCACATGGCCCTTGACTTCTATTCCAACCAAATTCTGTCTCCAAAAGCTCAATGGCGCTCCTCCTCTTCTGAGCAGTGTAGTGCGCCAGCAGAGCACTTGACCTCCACACATTGGGTATTTCCATACTCAGAAAAAATGGGGTTACAAATTTTGGGGGTCATTTTCTCCTATTACCCCTTGGAGAAAAAAAACTGCATTTTAGTGAAAAAAATTTCTCTTCTTCATTTACACATCCAACTTTAACAAAAAGTCGTCAAACACCTGTGGGGTGTTAAGGCTCACTGTACCCCTTGTTGCGTTCCTTGAGGGGTGTAGTTTCCAAAATAGTATGCCATGTGGGGCTTTTTTTTTTGCTGTTCTGGCAGCATAGGGGCTTCCTAAATGCGACATGCCCCCCAAAAACCATTTCAGCAAAATTGGCTTTTCAAAAGCCAAATGTGACTCCTCCTCTTCTGAGCATTGTAGTGCGCCAGCAGAGCACTTGACGTCGACACATGGGGTGTTTCCATACTCAGATGGGGTTACAAGTTTTGGGGGGCATTTTGTCCTATTATCCCTTGTAAAAATTTTACATTTGAGGGAAAACCAGCATTTTAGTGGAAAAAAAAATAAAATCATTTACACTTCCAAATTTAACGAAAAGTCGTCAAACACCTGTGGGGTGTTAAGGCTCACTGGACCCCTTGTTTTGTGTCTTGAGGGGTGTAGTTTCCAAAATAGTATGCCATGTGGGGTTTTTCTGCTGTTCTGGCACCATAGGGGCTTGCTAAATGTGACATGCCCCCCCAAAAACCATTTCAGAAAAACTCACTCTCCAAAATCCCATTGTTGCTCATTCCCTTTTGAGCCCTCTACTGCACGAACACTTGACATACACGAGGCATTTCCTTACTCGAGATAAATTGGGTTACAAATTTTGAGAGGATATTTCTACTTTTACCTCTTGTAAAAATTCAAAAACTGGATCTACAAGAACATGGGAGTGTAAAAAATGAAGATTTGGAATTTTCTCCTTTATTTTGCTGTTATTCCTGTGAAACACCTAAAGGGTTAACACACTTACTGAATGTCATTTTGAATACTTTGAGGGGTGCAGTTTTTATAATGTGGTCATTTGTGGGGTATTTCTAATAGCAAGGCCCTTCAAATCCACTTCAAACCTAAACTGGCCCATGAAAAATTCAGATTTTGAAAATGTTGTGAAAAATTGGAAAATTGCTGCTGAACTTTGAAGCCCTCTGATGTTTGCCAAAAGTAAAAACATGTCAACTTTATGATGCAAACATAAAGTAGACATATTGGGGGAGATTTATCAAAGGATTTAGACAGTTTTTTCCTGTCTAAATTTGTTGCACAGAAAATCGGTCTAAATATGTGCGACTTTTGCTGTAGACGATTTTTAGAACATGATGCATGCTAGTCTATTTTAGACGGAAATGCATTGGAAAATGCATTGGTGCTGAATTTGTCAAGTGCGACTTTTGTGCGACAAGTCGCATCTGCCCAAAATACGCTGAAATGTCAGACCATGTTGGAGCAGGTCTAAATGCAGTTTAAGCTGTAGACCCTGAAGTATGAGCACAGAATTTATCAAGGGCTGTGAGACTTTTGATAAATTAGGAGCACAATAGACAGGAGACTACCACATACGCTGGTCTATAAGCATACCCAGAATAGACTAGATTAGTAAATGTCCCCCATTGTATTTGTGAATCAAAATATTATTTATTTGGAATGTCTATTTTCCTTACAAGCAGAGAGCTTCAAAGTTAGAAAAATGCAAAATTTTCAATTTTTTTCATAAAAGTTTTGAATTTTTCACCATTAAATGATGAGAGTATCGACAAAAATGTACCACTAACAATGAAGAATATGTCACGAAAAAGCTCTCTCTCAATCAGAATGAAAGGTACAAGCATCCCAGAGTTATTAATGCTTAAAGTGACAGTTGTCAGATGTTCAAAAAATGCTCTGGTCCTACAGTGAAAATTGGCCTGGTCCTTAAGGGGTTAAAATGATTATTTTTGCATATGATACAGCAGGTAAAAATAAGATTTGTAATTTACTCCCTGTAAAAAATAAAATAAAAATATATATATTTTTATGTCACTTTCACGGCCTTATAAATCTGGCCCCTAGGGGTCTCCTTCTGGTCCAGACTGCATTCCGTCTGCTCAAAAGCACAGACTTTGGTCTCCTGGCAGGAGACCAAACTAAGGAAGTCCTGTCTGGCCATAGGCAGTGAATAGCACTCGCTCTCCCTGTTTCATACACAGGCAGAGAGCGAGTACTATTCACTGCCTATGGCCAGACCGCACTTCTGAATTTTGTCTCCTCTCCTGCCAATCCTTCAGGAGACAAAAGTCTGATTTTGAACAGAGGGAATGCAGCCTGGACCAGAAGGGAGACCCCTAGTGGCCAGATTTTTAAGGCAAGAAAAGTGACATAAAAACACTTTTTATTTATTTTTTTAACAGGAACTAAATTACAAATCTTATTTTAAATGCTATATCATATGCAAAACTGTATTAATGACCGTGCCCATTTAAGCGAAAAAAAATGGATCTCACCCCTGCACCCTCCTGCGACATATCTAAAATTCATCAGTCCTCAGTGACCTCTACATCAGAAGAACCCAATAAAACGCCAATATATAAAACACCCTGTTTTGCTCCAGAAATAGAAGCAAGCCATTTACCTGTACTTTGCCTACTTTCAAAATACCGCTGTTATATAAAAAAAAAAAGTGCATTTTCTTAGCTTAGACCCCAAATTTAACTCCTGCTAAATCAAGAAAATGAAAGACAATAATACACGATCATAGGAAAAAGTTATTATCTATAGCGAATTCACACTACGGAATTACCCCAGCAGACGTCTGTGGAAATTACGAACTAAAGTAAATTTTTTCAGTGGAATGCGCTAGGAAATTCATTGCCATCTATGGAGACTGCCTTTTGAAGCAGTCTAAGCAATGGCTTGTTCTGCTGGCACATGCCACAGATGGAATGTCTAAGGGCAGCTCTTTTGGCAAAATAAGGCTTCTTTCACACTGCTGTTGCGCCCTGTCAAGAACGTCCGTCAATTTTTTTTTTTAGTTTGATGGCCATCATTTTGACAGGGCGCAACGGCCAACAGCAAGTCTTGATGGACCCCATTATAGTCAATTGGGTCCGTCAGGCTCCTCTGTTTTTCAGCGGGAGAAAAAGATGGAGCAAGCAGTATTTTTTTCTCCAGCTATTCTCCCTGGCGGCCGTCACACTACCGTGTGACAACGGTAGTGTGAAAGAGGACTAAGCTGACAGATTCACTTTAAACTTAATCTGCCACTTCTCAGCACAAATATTAATTTTAAGAGTATTCTGTCCTCTATTGTGTTATCTACCGATTAACAAAACATCAAAAACTAATATAGAAAGCAATTTTTCATTACATATAACTTTATTTGCTGAAGCCATTATATCCCTATAGAGATTTTTTAGTCAGTAACCTTACCCAGCAAGAACTGACAGTATGTTACTGTGTTCATAAGTTAGCAACAAACTTATAGACAAAAGAATAATGTTATCCAATGTTACTAAAATCATAAGGTAACCACAAACTAGTTGTAACAGGAGAACACAAATGCTTACTGTAGTATTAGAAGGCTGTGTATTTTGTGGTTTATTTGGAGGCTCAGCTTTGCAGAGATTCGTATTAGTGGCTACAGATTGTACACTTGCTTGTATTTGAATTGGTCGGTTATTTTCTTTCATAGATGAGGTAACCAAAGTTGTAGCTGGGGATATGCTGGATACTATGATGGATGTCCCAACAGGAGTAGTTGCACTGCAACTATTACTGCCAGTTATCTTGACAGTAGAACTAGTAACAGCTGGAGGTCCACTTGATGGAATGTAGGTTTTAACCAGATTTGCTGTTACTTGTTTAGCAGGGATAGGTATAGCAGAGTTGGCAGGAGATGCTGGCACCTGCGAAGGACATACAGTTGTAGTTGGCATCACAACAGAACTGCAGGTATTTACTGCAATGGGTGTAAGTGGAGATATTGAAGTTCTTACAGGTAGAACTGTGACAGTGCTGGAATTTAATGCCAGGGCAGACGAGCCTTTGATACCCATTGCAGATGGTGTAGTTGTTGTGGCAGCAGGTGAAGTGCTTGAAACAGTTACAGCGGACGGGGTAGAGGCTCTAATTATTACTGCAGAGGCTCCTTGGTTGTTAGCGACTGATTGTGGAGTAGTGCAAATCCTAACTAATGTAGGTCCAGGAACAGAAGTATTTGCCTTAGAGGGTACAGATGAGGAGACCTTTACAATTCCACTTTGTGCACCAGTAGACTGTAACAGAAAAAAATAATATTTAAGAAAGAGGAAAAACTGCAGAATAAATATATATATATATATATATATATATATATATATATATATACACACACACACACACACTTGTTCATTTTTGCCCCTTCAATAACAATAACGGGAATCTGTCAACGCTCAGGTGTGATCAAAGCTGCTGATAGCTTTATTGTACGAGCCGCTACGCAACTATACCTTTGTTGTTGCTGTCCTTGTTGTGAAAACTGATAAAACTGCAGCTTATACCTTTCCTAAAGAGCCAAAGAGGCATTGGCAAGTCGCATGAGTGACTAGGTCTGACACACCTCACTGCTCCTTCCCCCCCTACCTTCCCTGTCTTCCCTTCCCTGTGTCACACTTACTGTTGCTGCAAAGAGTGGAGCACACTGAATTTCTGAGATGCTATGGTTACATGGTGGAATTTCAGAGCAGTATTCCTGTGGCGGACATTCCGCACATTTTGAGCCACGTGAACATGGCCTAAGGCACCTACAGCCCGTGCACCACACTTAACATCAATAGTGCAGGTGCAAGACTGGTCAGTAGAGATGAGCGAACTTACAGTAAAATTCGATTTGTCACGAACTTCTCGGCTGGGCAGTTGATGAATTTCCTGCATAAATTAGTTCAGCTTTCAGGTGCTCCGGTGGGCTGGAAAAGGTGGATACAGTCCTAGGAAAGAGTCTCATAGGACTGTATCCACCTTTTCCAGCCCACGGGAACACCTGAAAGCTGAATTAATTTATGCAGGAAAAGTCATCAACTGCCGATCCGAGAAGTTCGTGACGAATCGAATTTACTGTAAGTTCGCTCATCTCTACTGGTCAGCCAATCACTGGCCGCTGTGATAGGGGGAATGGGAATTTCTTGGGTGTGTCAGGACATAGAAAAAGAAGTGCTGACAGTGGAGACCAGCACTGTCAGAACAGCACTGGTGGGGATCAGAGGAAGATGAGTAGTTTTTTTTAATGTTATACTGCCCTCCTGTTTCTTGTGTGGAAAAGATTTATGTTAGAAATATCCATTGCTCCAAATCCTTGTGAGCTACAGTACTGAGCTCCATCAGAAAGGCGGTGGTGGGGCAGAGAAGAATATAGGCTTTTCTTTATTTTATTTTTTATTTTTTACACCATCCTAAACAAAAATGTACACCCTGAAATACTCCTTTAAAAAGTAAAACCCTGGCTGCAAGCAGGCCCCAACGAGGTTGGCTTTGGACCCTACTGTACACTGAGTTATTATTGAGTGTAATGTATACATAGGATGTAGTAAGCTCATAAGCTTTCCCCCAGGGGTGGATGCAGACAGGCAGAGTATTCTATGGCTTTGAAGCTATAAAAGGTATATACAAAAAAGGGTAGACACCACTAGAATGTTACTACAAATAAACAGTGCTCACTCTTAGAAGAATTACATATGGATTGTAAAATGAAAAAACAAAAGGGTGCAGGTTTATTTTACTTTGCCGATCAATACATACTTGCATTACATTAGGGCTCCTCTGAAAGGTTACTGTTTGGGTCACAGGTGCCAAGGCTGCAGACAGAGGTACAGTTTTCTCACTGCCACTTGCCAGGTTTGATACCAGCTGGTTTCTGGAATTCTTTAAAAGCAAAACAATGAATTATAAGCAAATAAATCATTAGGTTTGAAGCTATGGACACCTTGCAAAAGCAATTATGTGTTCTTCCTATGTACTTGTTAGGGTGCAAAAAATATTTTTTTCATAGGTCTACATTAAAATATTTACATATGTTTGCTTGCACCGGATCTACAATGTGCTGTATGAGCTCTATTTACTTGTATGGTATGTTCAATAATACAGAGAACATAGATCTCATACAGCACATTGTATTTGCTGAGCAAGCAAACTTATATTTTTTAAGGGTATTATCTATAACAGAGCATATCCCTTCCAAAAAAAGTGCCACACCTGTCCTCAGGTTGTGTGTGGTATTGCAGCTCAGTTCCATTGAAGTTACCAACATAAATAGGTATAAAAAAAAATTTGAAAAAAAATAGGCCAGAAAAACTGAATATATTTCTCATCAACCTAGCTCGAAATTAAGATCACTATAATGATATCAAGCAAGAATGTTTATTAGATCTTCAATATGCATACAATAATAGAAGATACACAAAATAAGCAGCGTAAATAGAGGATCTAAAGTGCTAGTGCCAATCAGAGGAATCAGTAAAGTGCCAGCAGTATCAAGCACCACTATATGAATAATAGCATAGGGTCTTACAGACAGAAAAAAAGAATATAGTGATGTGATGGCAAATTGTGAATTAGCATTTTTATTGGGCTGTTTGTCATTTTTTAACAGTTGCTATACATTTACAAAGAAATATAAGGAAATATTGTATACCTTTTTATTGATAAACTTTTAATTCAGTATATTAGAGAATTCAACAAAATACAAAAAAAAAAAAAAAAAGGAAGTGTTACCATACCTAGATGAACCACAAACAAAATAGAAATGATCTCTGGAGATCATCCCACCATTAAAGGGGTACTCTGGCCCTTGACATCTTATCCACTATCCAAAGAATTATATGTCTAATCGCACAGGGGGTCTGGCTGCTGGGAACCCTGCGATCTTCGTGCAGTCACCCATCATTCTGAACATTTTGTTCAGAACGCTGGGTTTGGGCAGCCGTGGTCGTGACGGGATGGGGCGTGACATCACGAGGGAGGATGGCGTGACATGACGACCACGGCCGCCCAAACCCAGCGTTCTGAACATAATGTCTGTGATCTAAAGGGTAAAGTGCCCTCTATGACTACTACACGGCACAGCTACAATCACAGGAGAAAGATGGAGGGGCTACTGTTACTACTGGTGGAAAAGTGGGGCACTGCAGCAAAAGGGCAAAAGGGGCAATGGACCATGCCCCTATTCACACTGTTAATTTGTATGGATTCTGCTTGTAGTAGACCCCCCCCCCCCTCCCCCCGTTTATCCTAATGAGATTTTGCGGCTTTGTTTACATTCCATATAAAATGAGGAATTGGATCCAGCTGGAAGATGGAATATGTTCTATAGTCATAATCCAACAGAAAAGTTCCCTTTTTATTTGGACAGCATCAATTCCGGACCACTGTAAACAGTGAGCATCCACTATGGAAATTCACCAAGGGGACTACTTGTTGAAATTCCACAGTATGAACATAATCTCAGGTACCATGTACACAAAGGAAATTCTGAATGCGCTCAATTTTACGACAGAGCAAAATGCCTTGTCAGATGTTCAGTATCCAAACCTCTGATGTGTTAAATCCACAACATATCGGGGGCGTGGCCTGGCTGCTGAGGCGCATGGTCGCGCATCTGTAGAGCTCCGTACGCCAGCCCTGCACAAAGCGACCTAACCGCAGCATACACCTCTTAAACCGGCACTAACTAATACCCAAGACTCCTGGATGATGCCAGTGACATGGCGGAGGCAAAAATCGCCGAGGCTCCCTGGCGAAATTTAGCTTCGTACCGAGAGCGGCCTTCCTCCAAGATGGCGCCGACGGAGCCTCCACTCACTAACAGCTCAGCGCTCACCTCACAGCAGGGATCGCAGCGCGTCTCCAGCGGAGCAGCAACACAGGTGATCCTCCTCTGATCCGGTGCAGCAGAGAACAGCTTTACCCACCTCTGCAGCGGGGGTGACAAACAACTCCCAAGCTCGGGTCCTTACCTTGGGAGAGCCCCGTTCTGCTCCACAGAGCGGCAGCTCTTCTCCGGCCGGACGAGGCAGCAGTAATGGAGGGAGATCTAATAACAGCCTAGCAACACACCAGACCCACTCTCCCTTGCCTGGGACTGAGGAGGTAGGACAACCTGATATAATTCTCAGCAACTATACCCAAGACGCAAATTTACTGGCCGCAATGCTTGTAGCAGACAAGTCTCTAACAGACAACACAATGAGGGACATGTTACTGTTATTGCGCACTACATTTCTGAACGACATGCAGACGGTAGTGTGCCCTCTGCAAACCTCCATTCAAGAAATAGGTTCTAGAGTAGACCATATTGAACAAAAATTTGGAGACTTTGCTAAATCGCATAATGACTTGATAGACCTGCACTATACTGCTGAGGATGAACTTTCTGCACTTAAGGGCAAAGTGGCGAATCTTGAGGACCGCAGCCACCGCAACAATGTCAAATTGCGAGGAATCCCAGAATCTGTGGCACCTCAGGAGATTCCTGATTATGTGCGCAATCTCATAAAGCAAACTTTACCTGATTGTACTTTGCAGGACTTGACTATTGATCGAGCACACCGAGTCCCCCGACCCCGTCATTTGGATGAAACAGTACCCAGAGATGTACTCGCCCGTGTGCATTTTTTTCATATCAAGGAGCGCCTGATGGAACACGCCAGACGCAACAATGGCCTACCTGCTCCCTACCATAAAGTGACTGTATACACTGACCTATCCGCAGGCACGCTACAAGCTCGAAGGGCTCTACTACCTATTACCACAGCCTTACGGGCAGAAAAAATCTTGTATAGATGGGGTTTCCCAGTCTGTCTGCTCATTAAAAGAGAGAACACGGTCCACGTGATTAAAACGGTTGAGGAAGGAGAGGAGTTGCTTGTTAAAAGGAAAATACCCCTTTCTGCCACGGATTTCCGTGACTCCTCAAGCAGATTTAAACCTCCACGTCCACTCACCGTTACCAAAGACTGGTCGACTGCCTAAAAGAAGCGGTGACTTGCCTGTCTAACTGATGTGCGGGCTCTGGCGTTGCTTCTGTGCTGCCCGGCTACAGAGAGGACTCTAACCCCCACTCCTTGAGGAGTGACATGTGCTTGCATGTGCCATTCTTTTTCCTCTTTGTCTTGTTCTCTGTTTTGACCAGTTTATTGTGTGTTTTTATGTTTTGCTGCACTTACTACCAAGATCTCCTTTGCAATGTCCATTCCCGAACGGCAGGCGCATGCTGGCTGGGAGGTGCGCCCCGCCACCACCATGTCTATATCTGGCTAGTTCATATTTATCCTGTATGTAATCTGTCAAGATAGTAATTAATATTGTTAGTATCAATGTGAACGGTCTTAATACACGTCACAAGAGGTCACATTTATGGAAAGTAGCACATAATTTGCACTGTGACATATGCTTACAGGAGACACATCTACTCTCAAAAGATGCTTTCTGCCTGAAACACCACGCTTATTCTCATGTTTTTCACTCTCATAGCTCCAAATTCAGGGGTGTCGCCATTGCAATCAGAAATACGATCGCCTTCAGCATGCAATAGGTTATCTCAGACAAAAATGGAAGGTATGTGATTCTTAAGTGCACAGGACAGGGCAGATTTTTAAAATGCCTATTGCGAGTAGTGCGCAAATCCCCCTGGGGCTCTTTGATTTTGTGTGGTGATTTCAATTCTATCCCTGACCCCGCTCTAGACTCCTCCCCTCAACACCGCTCTACCCCTTTGCCTCTTTCTGCTCTTTTCTGGGAACACGACCTTTACGATATATGGCGCATTCAACATGATGTAGAGAGAGACTATACTTTCCTGTCAGGAGTACATAATACGTATTCACGTATTGATTTATTTGTCTTAGATAGGTCTAGTCTCGCAGCTGCTCTTCACTCCACCATAGAGACCATTAAATGGTCTGACCATGCTGCTATAACACTACAGTTTAAGGATAATAGTTCTTCCCCGCCTGCATACTCTTGGCGCAGCAATCCATTGCTATGGACGCATCCGCAGTATTCCCAGTGCCTCCAGAGGGATATTGAAGAATATTTTATACTCAATGCCAGCTCTGTATCAGATCCCATCGTACTATGGAACTGTCACAAAGCTGTCATTAGGAGGCTTTGCATAAAATATAGCTCATCTATTAAAAAGCAACGAGAAGCAAAGCCAACAGATATTATAAAACTATTAAGCAGAGCTGAACAAGCTAACAAAACTAATCCTTCTCAGGCACTAGCGGAACAGGTTGCTGCCCATAGGCGAGATCTTAGGTGTCTCCTATTGGACCCTTATGAAAAGTCACATACAAAATTGAGGGCTACTTATTACACACAAGATAATAAGGCAGGCAAACTCCTTGCGAGACGTCTGAAGCAGAGACAAGTGAAGGCCCGCATACCATACTTACCCACCCTACTACCAATTACAAACTCTATACTCCTGCAGACATTGCCAGTGGCTTTCAATCTTTTTACGTACAACTTTACAACTTACATGACTCTATTACGTCTCCCCCAGATATTGATTCTATCACATTGTCCTTCCTGAATAAACTCAATCTCCCATCCCTGTCATCTCAACAATTGCAACTATTAAATGCAGAAATAACGGTAGGGGAAGTCCAAAAAACTAAAAATTCTCTCCCCCCAGATAAAGCTCCTGGCCCAGATTGCTTTATAAACTCCTACTATAAACGCTTTCAATCTATTTTATCCCCACATCTTGCTGCTGTGTGCAGATTTGCCATGTCCACGGGCTCCTTCCCATCCGAAAATGTACAAGCCACCATAACAGCATTACCAAAACCGGGTAAATCTCCTGACCGTCCCCAAAATTTCCGCCCCATCTCATTGGTAAACAAAGATATAAAAATATTCGCTAAGATTATAGCCTCCCGTGTAGCTTTGGTGCTTCCGACACTGACCAGATCAATCAGGTTTTGTGGTGGGTAGACAGGCATCGGATAACACTAGAAGACTCCTTAACATTCTTTCCCACTTGGAGACTGCCAGGACCACTGCCCTGCTGCTGGCCTTGGACGCCGAGAAGGTGTTGGACCGCCTCCGGTGGTCGTATGCCTTCTCAATACTTAACCAAATGGGGTTTACTGGCGCGATCTTTATAGCAATAAGGTCCCTATACTCTTGCCCATCCGCTAGAGTTCTAGCTAACTGCTCTTTCTCAGATTTTTTTTGCTATAACAAACAGTTCCAGGCAAGGTTGCCCTTTATCGCCATTAATCTATATTTTATCTATGGAACCGTTGGCGCAGGCAATCAGACAGAACACCTTTATTAGGGGAGTGGTGATGGGATCCACAACACGTCATATCATTATATGCCGATGATGTTATATTATCTCTCACAGAACCGTTAACCTCCCTCCCGGCTGTTAGCCTTTTGGCAGGCTCTCATATTATCATCTCAATGGAACAAAACGCAAGCTTTACCAATTAATCTTCCTACCCAATGGGCGGAAGATTTAAAAAGGGCTTACTCCTTTGATTGGGGAACAGATTCCCTACAATATTTAGGTATTCAGTTATCTTATCCCTTTAAAACTTTGTACACCAACAACTATATCCCGCTTTTAACAACAATTACAACAGAAGCAAACAGGTTGGGAACATCAGAGATCTCTTGGGTGGGCAGGGTTGCCCCTTTTAAAATGTTTCTCTTACCCCGTTTTCTCTAGCTATTCAGAACACTACCTCTCTCTCTCCCCCATCTTTTTTCAAAGCTTCACAGAAACTTCTTTCCTCCTTTGTGTGGGCCGGGAAACACTGTCTCATGCAAGATTGTATCTATACATTTGATGTCCAGAGCGGAAAAAGTAACCGTTGTTCTTGTATACTTGTTTATAAAACTTTAATAAAAACTATTTACAGAAAAAAAAAAATCCACAACATATCTGCTACATGTGTTTTAAGCCTTACAGTGAAACTACGGAAACAAAACATATACAGTTCCCATCTATGTTACAGAGGTGGGAAAAAAAAAACATGTACATTTCCAATCTATGTTACAGTGGTGGTATTCACTGTATATGGGCTTATGTCACATTAACAAACACAAGTTGTTTGCACTGTTACCTGTAAGCTGCAGATCTGTATGGTGGGGCCACTGGAAGATATAGGTGGTCTTGCACTTGAATTCTGTACCTGGGCCTGAGCTCGTGCCAAAGCTTGTTGAGAGACCAGCATAAGCTGCCCATTGCTGCTTTTTATAAGAACAGTACCTGTAGAGACGAAAAAACATCTGTTCAATTGAGCTCAAAATACGATGTGGGGGGGACACAAATAAAGACTGTAAAAACATAAAGGGAAGATTTATCAATCTGCCTGAAACAAAGATCAGCTTTCAAAGCTGTCATTGACTGCTATTAGCAAAACCAGACCATTTTCATTTTCAGTCTTTATTTATTCCCCCCAATGGGGGAGATTTATCAAAACCTGTCCAGAGGAAAAGTTGTAGAGTTGCCAATAGCAACCAGATTGCTTCTTTCATTTTTGAAAAGGCCTCTATACAATGTCGTATAGATTGGTGCGAGTGTCTATATGTGTATAAATAAAATTTGGTAGGGAAAAAAGGCCTCCAGAACATGAAAGAAGCAATCTAATTGGTTGCTATGGGCAACTCAGCATCTTTTCCTCTGGACAGGTTTTGATAAATCTCCCCCAATGTGTAACACGTGTGCTGCACAACAGCTGAAGGGGTGACAAGAACAGCTTCTATATACTAACTGGTATAAGTGCTATATCTGCAACACAAAGCAAATCTTAAAATCAGATGAGCACCACATAAATGTTTATGTAAAGGAGGGCAAATGAAATTGCCTACATCCCTGTACTGTTCTTGCCCCCCCATCATGGATCTGATCACTTCCTGGTTTCCTCTCTGAACTGTGACCTTTCTGTTACCAGGCAACAGAGCATACACTTTCACATAAGTTGCAATCATTTTCACAATCTCACTCCACTGAATGGGTGGCATAAAGACAAACAATGCACTAAAACCATCTTTTTCACATGATAATAATGATTAGTTTGATGCATTAGATATTGGTTTAACCTGTTAGGAACAAAAAACGTACAGATACGCCCTTGCATCCTGGTACTTAAGACGTTACAGACCATGGACAAGTATCCACGTCAAGGCGGGATGCACTTTCCGCACCAGGATGCGTATACACGTCCATGGATCGTGTGGGTACTGCCCAGTGTACCCACAAGATTGCAACTGCTGGGACGGAAGTAAACTTCGGTCCAGGCAGTTTTAACCCTTACAGCCACGGTTGGAAGTGACCGCAGGCTGTAAGTGGTTTGACAGACAGAGTGAGGGTGGCTCTCTCTGTCTCCCCTGCAGCCCCCTGTAATGCGATTGCGGGGTGCTGCATGTGATCCCCAGCAGGCGGGGGCCTGCCGAACTGCTGGGATAGAAGTAACCCTTACAGCCGCGGTCAGAAGCGACTGTGAGTTTTAAGGAGTTTGACAGAGAGGGGGCTCCCTCTGTCTCTCTCCAGAAGCACCCTGCAATGATCGTGGGGTGCTGCTGCTTAAGTGGGCAGCCGGGGGTCTGATAATGACCCCCAGGTCTGCCTCAGTAACTGCCTGTCTGAGGATATTCCAAAGCATAAAAAAAAAAAAGTGTAAAAAATAAAATGAATATAATAAAAAATAAAAATGTGTAGGGTCCCACAGAGCGCATCCGCAGCGTTATACATGCGTCACATGGCGCTCAGCCTATTATGGGGCGAGGCAGAACATCACGGCGGCCGGTGATAGGCTGAGCGCCATGTGACGCTTCGTTACACCCGGAAGTATGAAGGAGATGGACCGGAGGACCGAATAGCTGTAGTGGCGCTCCGCGGGAACCCAGGGAGGTGAGTGATGGTTCATTTTCATTTATTTTGCAGCCCGGGCAGGACGGAGCAGGAATACTCTGCACGAGAGTACTCCTTAAAAGGGAAAAAACTGCACGCTAAAAAAAAAAAAAAAAAAGTGGAGTGAAAAAGGTGCAAATTATTAAATATGCCCTAAATATTTTTACAAAGACAGCAGCAGGTCTTTTTGTACTTTAGCCAGAGCAGACTATCCGCCGGTACTGGGCAATACGTGGGTTCAAAATCTCAGTGGATTTGACCTATAAAAAATATGCGTAAAAATCGCACTGGACCCTTATGCAAGTTTTTGTCCAGATTTGATGCAGAAAACTCGCAGAAGGTCTGATTCGAGTTTCCTGCGGATTTTCATGCATCAAATCAGCAGCAGATGCAGTACGTGAGTACTATTGGGCAGGACAAATAATCCCTTATCTAAAGCATAGGGGATAAGTGTCTGATCGTGGGGGGTCTGACCACTAGGATCCCCCCTGCAATCTCCTGCATGACACCCCTGTTGTCCCTTGGAATAAGCATGTCGACCCCCGCACAATGTGGCAGCTGGCAAATCACCTCCATGTATCTCTAATGGGAGAGAAGGAGATAGCAAAACGCTGCATCTCCGGCTCTCCCAGAGAAACATGGAGGGGGCGTTTTGGCCTCCACTTTGTGCAAGGGTCGACAAGCTCCATTCCCAGGGTAAGCCAGGGTGCCATTCAAGAGATCGCAGGGGGATGCCAGCGGACTGACCCCCCGCGATCAGACAATTAAAGAATACCTGACACCAAATAAAAATTTTAATATAGTGTTTCTTGTGTAAATAGCAGACACTTTCCCATTCACAAGCTTTCAAAATTGTCAACATGAATAGGTTTAAAATGTAATTGAAAAAAAGACAGTCAAGAGGTGGCTGTTCTGTTCCCTGCCACAATTAATACAGTGAGTTTGGTCTCCTCCTGGCCTGGAAGGAGACCAAACTCAGGAAGATTTTTTTCTGCACTTTTGATCGACAGCTGCACAGAGCCTCACTGAAAGATGCACAGAGCATGAGATCTTCTATTCATCACAGTGCTGCAAATATGTGAGGGCGAAAGTGGTCCCCCAGCAGGCTTCAGTGATGTCATGCCTCCTGGGAAATGCCCACTTGCTGGGAAATTGCACTATGGGAGCAAGAAGAAAGGTAAAATACACAGCTTTTTAAAGCTCTGAATTTAATTTTTTTTAAGGGTGGGAGGAGTGTTAGGAGTAGTTAGGGAACATAACCTGAGTTAGTATAGAAAAAAAAGTTTATTTGGGGACAGGTACTTTTTAAACAATTAAATTGTTCTGCATGATAGTACTCCTTTAATATTAAACAGACATGGGGAGGGGAAATTTTCATATCTTTTTTTTTTTTCAAATTTACACTTTCACCTTTATGCCAGTTTGCATTGCGCATTTTTTTCTTATGCACTTTTTGACATGCGGTTAGCGCGGTACACAAATTGTGAGTTCTTTAAACTGTCATGCATAATAAATGTCAGAAATCTGTCAGCTCTATTTGCTGCTAAGGCGTTAAAATATGACATTTTAGCCTCTGTTCAGAACATATACAGCAGGGTATGGAGGATAGCGCCAATTCCATGCAGGACAGATCCACTGAGTAAAGTCTCTGATAATTTCCTCAGTGTGAACATATACTTACAACCATCCAACACTGTCTGCAGCTCTTAGCAGCATATAGTGCTGACAGATTCCTTTTAACCAGGTCCCTATAAAGTTGGAGCTGCGCTTTGTATGCATACTTTTAGCAGTACACTAACATTGGTTAGTACAGTGTTTCCCAACCATGGTGCCTCCAGCTGTTGCAAAACTACAACTCCCAGCATGCCCGGACAGCCAAAGGCTGTCCGGGCATGCTGAGAGTTGTAGTTTTGCAACAGCTGGAGGCATCATGATTGGGAAACACTGGGTTAGTAGGTTCCATTGCTACAGAGTCCATCCTATTGTGATCGGTGCCTATGACTACTGTATGTTCCATTCATACACCGATCTCAATCAGATCCCTGGCTGATCTGCTATGTAGTGATGCTGAGACTATAGGGCAGTATTCCCTCACCTGAGGTGACACTACAAAACTCAGCATGCCCTAACAGCCGAAACTGTGATAGGGGAGGCAGGATACAGATCCCTATCCATAAGAGGTGACTGATGCCTATGTCCTGCAATAAGCGCACAATGTGAACCATCCACATGACACTGGCGTTAATACTCACCGGGGGGGATCTGGAAGTTTGCCGGTAACTGGATGGCCGCCGGGGCCGCTTTGAGGGGGGCTCCCTGCTGCGGTGCTGTCATTTTAGGACCGGGATGGTTGACTTTGGTCACCAGGGTGCACACGGCTGCCGGGGAGACTGGCACAAGGCTAGCATGGTCGGGGGGTTTAGCCGGCACTGCAAGCTGAGGAGCGGACACTCCTATGAGGCTGCCGGAAAGCGCCGATGATGAAGTCACCCCGGGATTGCCCGGCATTGCATCGCTCACCACAGCTGTAGTGGTGCTGACTGAAGGGCTGGCATGCATTAGCTACAGGGCACGGCTGTGTGATAGGAGTGCTTCACTGTCAGTGTGGTGTATTACAGAGCAGGCACACCTTCATTCATACACGGCGGTACCGCTGCTTTCCATCCCGCCCCTGGACACCCTCTCTTCGGCAGCATGCTGTAGCCGCAGCCATGTTTATATAGAGTGAGCCATGTGGGCGCCGCGCAGGCGCCGCGCTGAGGAAAGGTCATTGGCTCTTGGCCCGGGGGCGGGACTAACGGAGCCCTATTATGCCGCTATGTGTGACTGGTGTGGTGTATACAAGTGTGAGGTGCAGGCTTGGTGTGTGAACTGCGTGCTGTGTATACAAGTGTGAGGTGCAGGCGCTGTGTGTGCGAACTGCGTGCTGTGTACGAGTGTGAGGTGCAGGCGCTGTGTGTGTGAACTGCGTGCTGTGTACGTGTGTGAGGTGCAGGCGCTGTGTGTGTGAACTGCGTGCTGTGTGTGTGAACTGCGTGCTGTGTACGTGTGTGAGGTGCAGGCGCTGTGTGTGTGAACTGCGTGCTGTGTACGTGTGTGAGGTGCAGGCGCTGTGTGTGTGAACTGCGTGCTGTGTACGTGTGTGAGGTGCAGGCGCTGTGTGTGTGAACTGCGTGCTGTGTACGTGTGTGAGGTGCAGGCGCTGTGTGTGTGAACTGCGTGCTGTGTACGTGTGTGAGGTGCAGGCGCTGTGTGTGTGAACTGCGTGCTGTGTGTGTGAACTGCGTGCTGTGTACGTGTGTGAGGTGCAGGCGCTGTGTGTGTGAACTGCGTGCTGTGTACGTGTGTGAGGTGCAGGCGCTGTGTGTGTGAACTGCGTGCTGTGTACGTGTGTGAGGTGCAGGCGCTGTGTGTGTGAACTGCGTGCTGTGTACGTGTGTGAGGTGCAGGCGCTGTGTGTGTGAACTGCGTGCTGTGTACGTGTGTGAGGTGCAGGCGCTGTGTGTGTGAACTGCGTGCTGTGTACGTGTGTGAGGTGCAGGCGCTGTGTGTGTGAACTGCGTGCTGTGTACGTGTGTGAGGTGCAGGCGCTGTGTGTGTGAACTGCGTGCTGTGTACGAGTGTGAGGTGCAGGCGCTGTGTGTGTGAACTGCGTGCTGTGTACGAGTGTGAGGTGCAGGCGCTGTGTGTGTGAACTGCGTGCTGTGTACGTGTGTGAGGTGCAGGCGCTGTGTGTGTGAACTGCGTGCTGTGTACGTGTGTGAGGGGCAGGCGCTGTGTGTGTGAACTGCGTGCTGTGTACGTGTGTGAGGTGCAGGCGCTGTGTGTGTGAACTGCGTGCTGTGTACGTGTGTGAGGTGCAGGCGCTGTGTGTGTGAACTGCGTGCTGTGTACCTGTGTGAGGTGCAGGCGCTGTGTGTGTGAACTGCGTGCTGTGTACGTGTGTGAGGTGCAGGCGCTGTGTGTGTGAACTGCGTGCTGTGTACGTGTGTGAGGTGCAGGCGCTGTGTGTGTGAACTGCGTGCTGTGTACGTGTGTGAGGTGCAGGCGCTGTGTGTGTGAACTGCGTGCTGTGTACGTGTGTGAGGTGCAGGCGCTGTGTGTGTGAACTGCGTGCTGTGTACGTGTGTGAGGTGCAGGCGCTGTGTATGTGAACTGCGTGCTGTGTACGTGTGTGAGGTGCAGGCGCTGTGTGTGTGAACTGCGTGCTGTGTACGTGTGTGAGGTGCAGGTGCTGTGTGTGTGAACTGCGTGCTGTGTACGTGTGTGAACTGCGTGCTGTGTACGTGTGTGAGGTGCAGGCGCTGCGTGTGTGAACTGCGTGCTGTGTACGTGTGTGAGGTACAGGCGCTGTGTGTGTGTGAACTGCGTGCTGTGTACGTGTGTGAGGTGCAGGCGCTGTGTGTGTGTGAACTGCGTGCTGTGTACGAGTGAGGTGCAGGCGCTGTGTGTGTGTGAACTGCGTGCTGTGTACGAGTGTGAGGTGCAGGCGCTGTGTGTGTGTGAACTGCGTGCTGTGTACGAGTGTGAGGTGCAGGCGCTGTGTGTGTGTGAACTGCGTGCTGTGTACGAGTGTGAGGTGCAGGCGCTGTGTGTGTGTGAACTGCGTGCTGTGTACGAGTGTGAGGTGCAGGCGCTGTGTGTGTGTGTGAACTGCGTGCTGTGTACGAGTGTGAGGTGCAGGCGCTGTGTGTGTGTGTGAACTGCGTGCTGTGTACGAGTGTGAGGTGCAGGCGCTGTGTGTGTGTGTGAACTGCGTGCTGTGTACGAGTGTGAGGTGCAGGCGCTGTGTGTGTGTGTGAACTGCGTGCTGTGTACGTGTGTGAGGTGCAGGCGCTGTGTGTGTGTGAACTGCGTGCTGTGTACGAGTGTGAGGTGCAGGCGCTGTGTGTGTGTGAACTGCGTGCTGTGTACGAGTGTGAGGTGCAGGCGCTGTGTGTGTGAACTGCGTGCTGTGTACGAGTGTGAGGTGCAGACGCTGTGTGTGAAATGTGTGCTGTATACAAGTGTGAGGTGCAGCCACCAGGGCTCTAGTCCTGCAGTAGTGCACGGGAACAGCATTTCTGAATTTTTTTCACAACAGGAACGCCGTACCCTTTGGCAGGGTCCGTCGTCCAGGCAGCGACAGGAGGTAGCGGCGGTAGCTAAGGAAAGTCGCTCCTTCTGTTCACAGCCGCATGCCGGGTCAAGGCTCATCTCCCTTATCGGACGTGGAGCTGACAAGGCTTCATGATGTCACCTAGCTGTGTGCGCTGCTCTCACCACCTCTGTGTCCTGATTCTGGGTCAGGGTGTAGTTTTATGCAGTGAGGGGCCGTGCAGGAGGTGTCACAGGCTTAAAGGAGAAGTCCCATGTAGAAAAAGTATTGTGTTTTAACCCCTTAAGGACCAAGGGCGTACAGGTACGCCCTTGGACCTGCTCTCCTGATATAACGCGGGGTTACACAGTAACCCCGCGTCATATCACGGCAGGCCCGGCGTCATAGTGAAGCCGGGACCCGCCTCTAATAGCGTGCAGTGCCGATAGCGGCACCGCGCGCTATTAACCCTTTAGCCGCGCGCTCAGAGCTGAGCCGCGCGGCTAAAAGTGAAACCGAAAGTGGCCGGCTAGCTCAGTCGGGCTGTTCGGGATAGCCGCGGCTAATCGCGGCATCCCGAACAGCTGACAGGGCAGCGGGAGGGCCCCTACCTGCCTCCTCGCTGTCCGATCGCCGAATGACTGCTCAGTGCCTGAGATCCAGGCATGAGCAGTCATGCGGCAGAATCGTTGATCACTGGTTTCTTATGAGAAACGAGAAACCAGTGATCAATAATGAAGATCAGTGTGTGCAGTGTTATAGGTCCCTATGGGACCTATAACACTGCAAAAAAAAAGTGAATAAAGATCATTTAACTCCTCCCCTATTAAAAGTTTGAATCACCCCCCTTTTCCAATAAAAAAAAAAACAGTGTAAATAAAAAGAAAAATGAACATATATGGTATCACCGCGTGCGGAAATGTCCGAATTATAAAAATATATCATTAATTAAACCGCTCGGTCAATGGCGTGCGCGCAAAAAAATTCCAAAGTCCAAAATAGTGCATTTTTGGTCACTTTTTATATCAATAAGTCCTATCAATGCAAAAATTGTACCATTAAAAACTTCAGATCACGGCGCAAAAAATGAGCCCTCATACCGCCCCATACACGGAAAAATAAAAAAGTTATAGGGGTCAGAAGATGACAATTTTAAACGTATTAATTTTCCTGCATGTAGTTATGATTTTTTCCAGAAGTCCGAAAAAATCAAATCTATATAAGTAGGGTATCATTTTAATCGTATGAACCTACAGAATAAAGATAAGGTGTCATTTTTACCGAAAAATGTACTACCTAGAAACGGAAGCCCCCAAAACTTACAAAACTGTGTTTTTTTTTTCAATTTTGTCGCACAATGATTTTTTTTTTCCGTTTCACCGTAGATTTTTGGGCAAAATGACTGACGTCATTACAAATTAGAATTGGTGGCGCAAAAAATAAGCCATCATATGGATTTTTAGGTGCAAAATTGAAAGAGTTATGATTTTTTAAAGGCAAGGAGCAAAAAACGAAAATGCAAAAACGGAAAAAACCCCGGTCCTTAAGGGGTTAAATGCAGAAGCAAAAGTTATATCACTTTGTAAATCACTGACTTTACCCATCTTGTAAGTAAAACCTGTTTTTCTAGCTTCTTTGTTCAGAGAGGAAGTTCAGCAGCTCCCTGTTCTGATGACTTGCGACCCCCCCCCCCCCCATTGAGCTGCATTATGCTGGGGGCCGTGATGTCACAATTTCCCATAGTTCTGCAGCTTAGCCAGCTCTGTGCACGGCAAGGGAACCTCCCATGTGCAGCTTCAGCCAATCATAGAAGCCCCAGTGAGCTGAGCAAGCGTCTTCATCTCCTCGGCAGGGAAGCATCTGACAGCCAGCTCAGTGTTTATAAGAGCAAGAACGATGTCCCAATGTCCCGAGAAGAAGCAGAGGGGGAGGGGGAGATCCCTGCTTTCCCCTGCACTGATCACAATCTGACAGCAGGTCAGTCTAAAAGAAGATGTCCTGAGAATAGAAGCAGGGGGAAGGGAAACACTGAGCCTGCTGTTAGGAAAGTGATCAGTGTCTAGGTCAGTGTATCCCAACCAGGGTGCCTTCAGCTGTTGCAAAACTAAAACTCCCAGGCATGCTGGGAGTTGTAGTTTCACAACAGCTGGAGGCACCCTGGTTAGGAAGCACTGGTCTAGGCTGGGCTACTTCTGTGATGAACTGAAAGGCATCATGGGAGACAGGAAGTACCGATCTTTCAGAGGGGATTGCAGGAGAAGGGAGAGGGTGAGATACATGAGGAGCAGATTGTCAGAATGGTGAGCTGATGCACTTTCACATGATATAAAAAAAAAATTGTGACTTGGTCCATGATACTACTTCTTTAAAGGTGGGTAAAGTTTAGTTATCAATGCCACTGTAGATTAGCTAGTAGCTGTGCGGGTACAGTTGAGGCAGGCAGGTAACCACTAGCCAATTAGTTTATCAGGGAAGGTCAGTGGTACTGTTAAAAAAATTTTTTTTAAAAATAAAGTGGGTTCACACTACGGAATTTCAGCGACAGACGATCTGCCGCTGAAATTCTGCTGCCAAAAGAATGGTTTTGTTCATTCTTTAGGTGGTAGGCACTCTGCAGTCATTGCTGTCTATGGTGATAGCAATGTTCATGCTGATTCATGCACTTGGAATTTCCAGCTGTATTTTTTGTGGCCAGAGATCCCAAGTGCTGCCAGCGCTGATTGAATCAGTTGTGAACTGCGGACATTGTCCTCGCCATTGACTAAAATGTCTGGAGCAGAATCCGCCTAACCCCTTAAAGGGGTACTCCGGTGAAAACCTTTTTTCTTTTAAATCAACTGGTGGCAGAAAGTTAAACATATTTGTAAATTACTTCTATTAAAAAATCTTAATCATTCCTGTACTTATTAGCTGCTGAATACTACAGAGGAAATTCTTTTCTTTTTGGAATGCTCTCTGATGACATCACGAATAATAATAATAACACTTTATTTATTGTTGTCCTTAGTGGGATTTGAACCCAAGTCCCCAGCTACTGCAAGGCAGCAGTGCTAACCACTAAGCCACCATGCTGCCCTTAGCATACATCTGCTATGCATGGTTGCTAAAATGGACAGAGATGTTAGCAGAGAGCACTGTGCTCGTGATGTCATCAGTGTTCCAAAAAGAAAGGAATTTCCTCTGTAGCATTCAGCAGCTAATAAGTACTGGAAGGATTAAGATTTTTTCATAGAAGTAATTTACAAATATGTTTAACTTTCTGCCACCAGTTGATTTAAAAGAAAAAAGGTTTTCACCAGAGTACCCCTTTAAGGACGCAGGGTTTTTTCCATTTTTGCATTTTCATTTTTTCCTCATCACCTTCTAAAAATCATAATTTTTTGCACCACCAATTCTACTTTGCAGTGACATGAGTCATTTTACCAAAATATCCACAGCAAAGTGGGAAAAAAATTGTGACAAAATTGAAGTCTTGTGGTATCCATAAATACAACAGGGTGAAGTGGGGGGGAGGGGGTCTCAAGGATAAAATTATATAAAGCACATAGCCCTATATTGCACAATATTAAGTTAAAGTCCTAAGTGGAATGCACTATATCCCAGCCAGTCTTAATGACTATAACCACCCCTCATGTACTACTACAATGTCTAACTTGCACATGTTCAGCTGCCAGTGTACTCACCCATGGTATGCCCAGTACCGCTCGTTCCCACGTATGTTTAGTCGGGATGACTTTCTCAAGGAACGTCTTCACCCTGTTGTATTTATTTACTATTGTCTATACATTGATATTGACTCATTTTTACAAACATCCAGTTCTGCCAGTATTGTTTTTAAATTCCTGATGTTTCCTGTATATCATGTTACTCATAATTGATTAATAAAGTATATACATTTTCAGTAGCAATTGCTCAATTCTCTGAAGGTAGCCCAAGCTGAAGCCATCACCAAACAAGTTGAGGCATTGCTCAAGAATGGAGCACTAATCCCCTGCATCTCACGATGCAAAACGCCTCTGTTCCCAGTGAAGAAGAAAACCACGAAGGGACAACCAGACAAGTACTGTATGGTCCAGGAACTCAGAGCTGTCAAGTTTTGGACACACCCATTGTGCCTAATCCACATACCCTGGGGTCCAGAATACCACGTCAGCTACCTACTTCACAGTTGTGGACTTGGCGAATGCCTTCTTCATCGTTCCACTACACCCTTCCTGCCACTACCTCATCGCCTTCACCCACGAGGGTCAACAGTACACATGGACAGTGAAGCCACAGGGCGCCCAGAACTCCCCCAGCCAATTTGCCAAGGCCATGGCACTCATCCTGAACTCCTGGCAGCTTAAAAACCCGACTGTTGTGCTTCTCCAGTATGTGGATGACTTGCTACTCTGTGCAGATGACTTACCAACGGCGGTAGCAGCCTCAGTGAGCCTACTCTGCTTCCTTGCCAGCCAAGGCTGCAAAGCTTCCACACCCAAGCTCCAGTGGTGCTCCACTTCTGTTGTGTTCCTCGGACATTGTATCTCAAAGGGAACCAGACACCTCACCCAGGAACATGTCACAGCCATATAGAAGATTCCTCTGCCTTAGGGGCCTAAAGCATTCCACACATTCCTGGGGCTCATCTCCTATTGCAGAGTATGGATTCAAGAAGCCTCTCTACTGATGCAACCTCTGTACGATGCTTTGAAGACAGATCCTTTCAGCTTCCGCAGAAGCCAAGTCCAACTTTGTTCTTCTCAAACAAGTCCTTTCCTCTGCACCTGCACTAGGAATACCAGACTATAAAAAGACCTTCAAATTGTTTGTATCCGAAAGACAAGGCCATGCCACTGGAGTCCTCACTCAAGCTCATGGCAACAAGCTCAGGCCCATCGGATATTTCTCTTCTCAATTGGACCCAGTGGCCAGAGGTGGCCCATCTTGCCTCAGAGCCGTCTTTGTGACCCAAGCCCTCTTGGACAAGACCTTGGACCTAGTACTCGGACATCATCTAGTCCTTTTGCCCCCCCCCCCCCCCCCATGACATTGCTGCTATCCTCAAACAGACCCCGCCCCCCCCCAAGCACCTCTCCTCTGCCAGACATCTCCGTCTCCAGTGTTCCCTCCTCATCACTGACAAAGTTACCCTCCAGCGCTGCAAAGTGCTCAACACTTCCACCCTCCTCCCAACTGCCGAGGGGGGTGCTGACACAAATTATGAGGACACCTCAACTTATGAACACTACTGCTTTGAGGTAATGAAACAAGAAACACCACACCTCCCTACTGTGTCAGATAAGCTGCTGGAAAACCAAGGTGAAGGCCCATGGAAAATTGAACTCAGCAGAAGCAAGGGGTAATCACTTGGCCGATCAGGTGGCCAAACAGGCAGCCTCATGGTCCCACCCTAAAACCACCCAGTGATTAGGAAATATCTACAGGAGCTGCAAGCAGGAGCCAGTGATGATGAGATTGAACAGTGGGAAAAGAAAGGAGCAAAACCCAACGAGTATGGCCTATATGAAGTAAGCAGGAGACCTTGTCTACCAGGCTGCTTGTACCCAGCAGTTGTTCAGTGGACACATGGCCCGGCCCACCTGTCCAAAACATTGATGAATGCACTAATACAGAGGTATTATGTGGCACCCAGCATCTCTTCCTTCCCCGACAGATACTGCAAGTCCTGTGCCATCTATGCAAGGTGTAACCCCGGACAGACTGAGAAGGTACCCCAGAAACCCCTGGCAAAACCCTTGTACCCATTCCAAAGGATTCAGATAAGACCACATCCAGATGCCTAACAGTGGCAGGTTTGAATATGCCTTG